>NC_133343.1:3602173-3942173 GCF_030506205.2 Paramisgurnus dabryanus
TCGCTAGACTTTATTACCGCCCTCCCGCCCTCCCAGGGTAATACGGTGATTTTAACCGTAGTGGACCGGTTCTCGAAGGCGACTCACTTTATTCCCTTGCCCAAATTACCTTCAGCCAAGGAAACAGCGGTAACTGTCATTGACCACGTCTTCCGTATACATGGCCTCCCGACAGACGTGGTCTCTGACAGAGGTCCCCAATTCGTATCCAAATTTTGGCGTGAGTTTTGCAAATTGCTAGGAGCGACTGTTAGTCTTTCGTCAGGGTTCCATCCCCAGAGCAATGGCCAAACCGAGCGAGCCAATCAGGATGTCGAGAGGGTGTTACGATGTTTGGTTTCCAAGAATCCTTCGTCCTGGAGTCAACAACTCTCAGTTGTGGAGTACGCACACAACTCTCTGCCAGTGTCATCCACGGGCATGTCTCCTTTTAAGTGTAGTCTAGGTTACCAACCACCTAATTTTTCTAGTCTGGAATCCGAGGTTTCGGTCCCCTCCGCACACGCATTAGTCCAGAGGTGTCACCGCACCTGGACCAGAGCTCGTAGAGCTCTGCTCCAGGTGAGGTCGCGCACCAAGGCTAAGGCCGATCGCCACCGGTCGAAGCCTCCCCGTTACGTCGTCGGCCAAAGAGTGTGGCTTTCTACCCAGAACATTCCGATGCGTTCCGTCTCGAATAAACTTGCTCCCAAATTTATTGGCCCGTTTTCTGTTACCAAAATCATTAATCTGGTAACAGTGCGTCTGAGCCTTCCTCCGGCGTACAGGAGGGTTCACCCAGTGTTCCACGTCTCCAAAATTAAACCGGTGATTTTTTCCCGTCTTAATCCGCCTGCCCCGGTTCCCCCCCCGCCTCGTCTCGTTAATGGGGAACCGACTTATTCGGTTAATCGTATTCTGGACTCCAGACGGAGGGGACGCGGATTTCAGTACTTGGTGGATTGGGAAGGTTACGGTCCGGAGGAGAGAAGGTGGGTTCCTGCTCGGGACATACTGGATCACCGCCTTATTGATGTTTACAATCAACAGGTAAAGCAGGCTGGGAACGTCAAGGGGCGTTCCTAGGGGAGGGGGTACTGTCACGGTAGGAAATCCACTGTTTCCTCCGTGTCATGTTTGTGTGTGTGTTTGTTACTCACTGCTCTGCCATGTGCTCGTTAGGCTGATGCCGCTCACCTGTGTGTTGATTGCCTCGCTCCAGCTGCTCATCATTACATCTCCTCCATAAATACTCACATGACTCTCTGTTCCCTGCCAGATGATCACTTTCTGTTTGGTCCTCGTGTTGTGTGGTCCTACGTCTCTGTCTTGGATTACGAGTTGCATTGTGGATTGTTTATTGTCGTCGTCGTCTCCGTGTGGATGTTCCGTGTACAGTCTGGATTCACCACTGCTCACCACTCCACCAACGCCGCACTCAATAACCACCTACCACCGTAGTCCTCGTCACCATTGCCAACAACACCGGACATTTCCTGCTTGTGTCATTTCTCTCTCTGTGTTTATAAATAAACATTGTGTTTTCACCTGCAATTGCTTCCGCTCAGTTCGTGTCATTACAGAGATAGCGTTGGTGAAAACTTGTCCGTCTACAAAGTTAATAATAAAAACAGTACCCGAATAATAGTACATGTCGTTTAATAGCATGTGATCCCTCGATCGTCACTTTATGTTTATTTACATGCACAAACTTTAAATATAGCTAAGCTGGTACAACGTTTTGCAAAACGGCCAATCAAAGACAAAAGTCAGTGCTAAATAATCCAATGTGATTCAAATCTACAATAAAACCAGAAAAAGTTAGATTAATCTAGATTAAAAAATCTTCCCTACTGAAAAATCCAACAAAGACCAGCATTAGCTGGTTTTAGCTGGTTTAAGTTGGCAGTAGCTGGTCTAAGCTGATCAGGCTGGTGGGTCAGCTGGTCCAGCTTAAAAAGTGACCAAAACATAGCTAGACCAGCTTGCTACACCAGCAATGCCAGCTAAAACCAAGCTGGGAGACCACCTAAAACCAGCTCACCACCTTATGCTGGTCTTAGCTGGATTTTCAGTAGGGTTACTACAGAAGAAATTCTAAGACATATCGCAGCACATCTTTATTTACAGCAAGACGTCATACAAGCCCATTCGGCACGGCAAACTGCGGCCACTTCTCAGCGACTTGCTCGTGCATTCTGCAAAACAAAGTAATCTGAAATATCTGGCCCCCTTTGAATTATTTAGATTCGACTTACTGCGACACCAGCGGCGCAGATTGGTAGAATCAATCTACGTCAGTCGGAAAGGAATGAGTTTCACCTGTAGCTGCTGCGTGGCCTTTGGCTTCCCAGCTCCCATTGACTTCCCGAGACTTCCTCTTCCAGACAGGACATTATTCTTCTTTTCAAAAGCCATCTATTTCCCAGATCTGGACAGCGTCAGTGCTCACCTCCCGAGGATGCTTACGGTGATATGACGTCCATATGCAGAAAATGACTGCTTGAAACGCTTACGTGTGATTATCTTCGAATATGTTATATTTAAAAAACACTTACAAAGATAATCACCCTTCAGTTTGGATCATGAAAGGTCACTAGTGAGTATTCTCACGAGATGAGGAAATTGCATGCGTACAGGGAACAGATGCTAAACGTATTGATTTCCGTGCAGTACACAGTAATGTTTCTGGCCCTTTGAGATGATGATCATTGTGAGGCTGTCTATCTGAATTCTGCACGTCCTCTCGAGGAAAATATCGATAACTTTAGAAGAAAAATAAGGCTGAAAGGTATTATAAACTTGCACCGAGGTGAAATGCAGGCCAAAACAAAGCATACACCCCGAGAGGCCATGTGTTAAAGTAATTTCACCATGGGTAAGGTGTGTCTTGTAAGCTATGGCTTACTTTTATGTGTTTTTTATTCAAGGAAGGTTTGCTGGATCATAATGTTGATCCCCCCCCCCTCTTTTAATAGGGAATCGTTGAAGTAGGGCAGTCATTTTAATATTTCATTAACTGCGACACGCATGCAGACAGAAACATCGCAAGCATGCCATGCACACTACATAAACAAACAGTCCTGAAAGTTTTGCTGGTATTATACAGAAGCTAGCGTGTGTGTCTCTGATCATCCAGTCTTCCTCTCTGCTCCGATATGGATGAACGAAGAACGGAAGAAGGAAAATAAGAGGAATGAAACTCATATTAGCAGCGTTTTTTATGGCCTTAATTGGTGATGT
The DNA here is from genome assembly GCF_030506205.2 of Paramisgurnus dabryanus. Classification (NCBI taxonomy): domain Eukaryota; kingdom Metazoa; phylum Chordata; class Actinopteri; order Cypriniformes; family Cobitidae; genus Paramisgurnus; species Paramisgurnus dabryanus. The sequence goes on from NC_133343.1 coordinate 3,605,396, forward strand.
CACTGCAGTCGAAATGAGTGCGCCATATTTCACAAAGCTGCAGTAATAAAAAAATAATAACAAATATTGAATCTTTAAAGAATGTCCTGCATTCCTAAACTAGCTAGACTGCACGACTGCGTTTTGTTTTCATAATTAAAGTCTTCAGTAGATAATTATGAAAGTGAGTCTGTTAAGAAAAGATAAAGATATGAATTATTAAATTTAGCTACGGGTCACAAGATCTTACAAATCTAAAAGTTTTTACTTTTTGTGTGAACGTCTCGCATAACAAATTGAAGTTGGTTATGGGAAGCGCCAGTATGAGACGTCGGAAATGGACTGAACAACTTTGAATGCCCATTAGCTAATATTTCTCCCATAAACTTTCAAAGAGACTTTTTTCGCTAACATCTCGCAGAGCAATTGCAATCGGAGACGTTATCAATTATTGAATTATGAGTTAACTGTAATCTCGTAGTCTGAGGTCTTCTCGGTGGTACAAATTTATCTCCGCAATTAATCAGTTTCAAAGCACAAATGTTGCCTCTAATGGAAAGATTAAAGTCTGTGTAATATATAACAGATAGACGTGTGACGCCAACCAAAAATACCTGAACAAATGATACCATGGAAGTGGTCGCTCTTACTTTCAGATCATTCATAACAACCTGCATATTCCTCCAACACCAGACAACCCCATTTGAGTTGATGAATGATTATTGTTTTATGAAAGCAAAATGTATTGATCTGAAATGGTCCGAGTCGGTCTGATGAATAAGTGCACGCTCAAAAGCAGACCAGCGGTTTTGATGTTGTTTTACCTGAGGACATGTTGGCACCCACTGGAGTGTTGTATGATGTCATGATAATGTTGCCGATCAAACGGCGAAGTTGATTTTCTATTTAAAGCCAGATTACAGAATCTGAAACAAACTGCGGCTAGATATTTCAAGACATACAAACAATTCATATAATATCATCTTAAAAATACACAAAATGAATAACAGGAGTCATATCATAAACCAATAGCTGATTGTTTCCCCCTGAGGTGCGCAGAACATTTTAAGGTTTACAGGTTTAGTTTTACTTGACCATTTTGGCCATTAAACTGGCCTTTTTAAACACTGTACTTCTATGTATATTAACTTTTTTATGCTTAAAGGTGCAATGTGTAGATTCTTATCAGCCCTCCCTTTCGAAACGCATAGAGAAGCTACGGTAGCCACCATAGGACAAACACGTCATCGTCTGAGACAAACTAGTAACAAAACGTGCTCTGTAGAGCAGTTTGTCCAAATAGGGCTACTGTAGAAACATGGCGCCGCAAAATGGCGACTTCCATGTAACAAGCAAAAAAATCTGCCAATGGGGCAAGCAAATTTTTCTTGAATGTAGTATTTAAGAAAAATGTTCAAGATTTTTGGCTTACCCCATTGGCAGATTTTTTTTGCTTGTTTTATGCACAAAATCACTTAAATTCAATATTTTACTGAAAACAAGACAAAATACAAAGATTTATTTTTCTTGAAAATAATTTTTTGCAGTGCCCCACGGTGTATAAAAACGATGATTTTAAGGTAATAAAAAAGTATTATGTTTTAGTTATGGAGATTATATTAAATTAATTAATTTTTTAAAATTTTTATTTTTATTTTATATTTATTGGTCTTCTGTAGAATTTACAGAAATAATGTACATGCATTTATTTTATTATTTTATTTCATGTTTTATTACTACACTGCAAAACTGACTTTCTTAGTTATTATTTTTGTCTTGTTATAAGCACAAATATCAAAAAATTCTCAAGTCAAGATGCATTTTCTTGATGAGCAAAATAACTTAAGAAAATAAGTCTAGTTTTAAGACAAAAAATATCAAATTTAAGTGAATTTGTGGATTAAAAAAATCTGCCAATGAGGTAAGCAAAAAAATCGTGAACTTTTTTCTTAAACGCTTAATTCAAGAAAAATTTGCTTAACCCATTGGCAGATTTTTTGCTTGTTTTATCTACAAATTCACTTAATTCACAGTCATATTGCTCATCAAGAAAAAATATCTTGATTTAAGAAAATAAGTCTAATTTTTAGGTCAAAAATATCAAATTTAAGTTATTTTGTGCATAAAACAAGCAAAAATCTGCCAATGGGGTAAGCTAATTTTTCTTGTAGATTTTCTTGAATTTAGTGTTTAAGAAAAATGTTCAAGATTTTTTCTGCTTGCTTATGCACAAAATCACTTAAATTTGATATTTTTGGTCTAAAAACTAGACTTAATTTCTTGGGTCATTTTGCTTATCAAGAAAATACGTCTTAATTTAAGAATTTTTTTATATTTTTACTGAAAACAAGACAAAAATACTAAATAAGAAAGTCATTTTTTTGCAGTGTTCTTATATACAGTATATAAAAAAAAACTGAAAAAAAGTTTCCCAAAGGTGGTCAAGACTGAAAGACTGGAGAGGTTTAATAACTTATTTCAGAGAGTTAGGAATCTTGGAAACAACCTGTCGGGTGAATCTGGAGACAAATGAGTCAGTTGTCCATCAATTCAGACCTTTGAAGCTCTTGCCAGTCAAACGTCAGACATCGTCACAGAGTCCGTTTCTGCACTTGTGATCAAAGACATGTCTTCTTTATTTTTTACGGTATTCACTACACAATATGTGTGTCTTCCAGTGAAGACACAAACAAACACAAACTGTGTACTTACTGTGACAACACTGTTTTTTTCTATTTTCAATTACACCGCCAATACACTTAGCACTTAGCACAAAGAAAACTTCAATTCCCTCATCCATCAGTGTATCTGATGTGTTGGTCTCTGTTGGGATTTAATACGGCAGCAGCAGAGGCAGTTAGCATGGTGGCTAAATTTCACCTGAACACGACTGATGGTTGTCTGCCCGTGACCTGTGACCTTTGACTCGCTCCTCTGAGGATGCACCACAAAACAGCGAGAAGATCTGGGCTGTGTGTTGATATATCAGAAAGACAAAACACACGGGAGCTCATATATTAGAAATCACTTGCGTCAGGGAGCGATGTAAGATTTATGATCCAAACACATCTCACGGCAATTTGTAAAAAGTTTATGAATATGTATTTGTACAGTCTCATTCGTAGATGACGGCGTTTTCGATAACGGATGTTATGCGACTAAAACATAATTTTGTTCTTTTGCCAAAACAAGTCATTACAAAACCCATGGCAACAGGTGTGTTCGACTTTATACAGTACCGTGCTGACCAACATGCATACATGCCGCGCCATATTTAAAGAATCATGTGATAGCTACTGTTAAGGCGCCTTTCATTGCACACTTAACATTGGGACACGACTGTCCGAGTTTCCCCCCTAGTGCCAGTCCTATGAACTTTCAGTTTGATTGTAAATCCACGCCAACATCCAATACTTTTAGAGAGAACATATGGACACAGATTATAACATAATAACATATAAATATTAAATTAATATTTTTTTATTTATCAGTAGTACTTATTTTTAACACATTGTTTTGATCGGAATACACAAAATCTGAAATCACTTCTGGTTGGTGGGTTGCATGCCGTCTAGTCGCTCAAATAAAATTTTTTAAACCCATAAGCTGATATTGGATCTAAAAATGTCACATCCAAAGATGGTTGCAACCTTTGTGCCACTCTCTGTAGGTATTAAATGAATTCCAAATTATCGTTCGCCATTTGTTGTATGCAGTGGAAATGCGACTCCGCTTCGCGTCGTGCCTAACAACGCCCTTAGCTGTTATAAAACGCACTGGAAACCCACTGCTTTGGGGGGTTTATTGCGTTTATAAAACGGAAGTTTATAAAAGTTTATTTATCCTTACCTACAAAATAATTAAACTGATAAACTTTGACAAAAAGTAAATATTATCAAAAAAATAAATAAATATTTTTTATAGAAAAAAATACAAATATAAAAAATGTACAATAGTAAATTAAAGGTCACCAAATGAAATAATTTTTTTTATTTATTTTAAAGATAAACAAAAAATGTATATCATCATGAATTTAATTACAAATGCGTCTTTTCGGGTGTAAGTGATACATACCAAGATTCTTCGTAATTTACTTGTTTGTCAATACCCAAGTAAATTATGTTCAAGGTTGATATTATTACGCCACAGGTGTGAAAACAATGAAAACATAGCAGATGTAGCAGATAATGAAGCAGGTACTTCTTTTAATTCAGTATGACTGTCACAGTACACAACTTTAGATGCAGTGATAAGCAAAGTGAACCAGACATCAAGTCAAAAGTCTGTGGCTATGCGAGACTCCAGTAGTTACTCCCAAACACTGGTGTACATGGAGGTGAGAGAGGCTCTGTGTATGACACCGGGAGCAAACCAGCTCAGCCTCCTGTGAATTAAGCGTGATTACAGGCCTGGCGGGCATCTCTCTCTCTCCCCCAGCGCTGGAGGGCTGTGGGACGCTCATAAAGATGGCATCGTCTCTCACTGCAGCCTGTCATTGTGTGTGTCTGTCAATAGTATGATTAATACAGCCGAGAGACAAGAGCGAGTGCTCGGAGCCACACTCTTCCAGCTAGTATACAGACTGTCAATCAAACGCCAGGAAGACAGAGAGGAAATGAGGAAAGAGAGTGAAAGAGAGGATGGAGATTCGCTCAGACCGGGCACAGGTGGGCTCGACTTTTCCTATGGGGTCAGTGGTTATGGGGTACAGTGTCCCATGCCTGTTTATCTCTCTCTCTCTTTCTTTCGACTGCTGTGACAGTTTGAGACATAAATATCTGACCATGCTGTCACACTTGTTGACCATGTGAGTTGGTGTAATTGGTGTGTGTGTGTTTGGGGGGGTGGCTCCTCTGTGAGGATATATATATTGAACTTAAATTTCTCACTATCCAGATTATTTTACTTTATTTATTATTTATTTTACAATCTACATACATTTTCAGGTCCTCTTAGGGTATTTTACATTGTATCATTGAAACGGTTTCAAGAAATTGTTGGAGAAACAAAAGTTGATACTTAACTCTTTCACCGCCATTGACGAGATATCTCGTCAATTAAGAGAAAACGCTTCCCCGCCAATGACGAGATTTTCCGTCTTTCCGCAATACCGCTATTATCCGCAACTTTTTAAACCCTGAGGTATTGCCCTATGGCAAGCGGCTGCATGTCCGTGTCTGTTTTAAAGATCGCTCTGAATGGGATCTCTATGAAAAGTCCGTCACAAAAATGGAATTATCTCAGCTTTTTGCTCAAAATGTGGTGTTTTTGCAGAAACCTACCCATATTCAAAAGCTGATTACAAAAGAACCATTGAAGGTAGGATGAAACGTTTTTTTTTGTTTGAAAGCAGAGGGTCTGTTCTTTCATTTGGTATATTGTATGTTTATATATTTGAAGAAGAACATTTTCTGGAAGGCATTAAACTTTGGTGAAAATCATGAAAAACGCTGGCGCTGACTGGCAACTTTTTTTAAAAACGCTGGCGGTGAAAGAGTCCCACTTTTTTGAAGATAGGCTCATTTTCCAGCTCCCCTAGAGTTAAACATTTAAGTTTTACCATTTTGGTATCCATTCAGGCGATCTACGAGTCTGGCGGTACCACTTTTAGCATAGCTTAGCATAATCCATTGAATCTGATTAGACCATTAGCATCATGCTCAAAAACAACCAAAGAGTTTTGATATTTTTCCTATTTAAAACTTGACTCTTCTGTAGTTACATTGTGTACTAAGAACGACCAGGTAGTGCTCTAACCCAAATCAATCACGTCACTACTAGAGCAAGCTCCTGATTGGTTAACGCGGCGCATTTTTCCGCCAAAGTTCAAATTTTTCAACTCTCGCGTCTCCTGCGGCAACGCACAATTCGCGCCATCCGCGTGAACTAGACGTGCAAATGAGGCGAAATCGTATCTACCGTGCCGCGCTTAACGCCTCGTTCGCGCCGCAAGACCTCCAGACGCTTGTCAACGCGTCTTCACAATGACTTAACATTGAAATCACTTCTGCTTGACGCCTCTACCGCGGCTGGTCTGAACGCACCATTAGGGCAAACAGTTCAAACTCTGTGTATGTTTTTAGGATCGCTTTGAATCTGAACTCTATCAAAAGTCACCTTCACAAAAGTGCAATTATCTATTTATTAATTATATATTAATTTGGTATTTTTGAAGAAACCTACGCATATTTGAGAGGTGACAGTACGTTGGATGAAACTTTTGTTGTTGTTGTTTGAAAGCAGAGCGTCTGCTCTTTCATTTGATATATTGTATGTTTATCCATTTAAAGAAGAACATTTTCTGGTACATTTTCATTTAAATGCTGGCACTGGCAGGAAACTTTAACTCGTTCCCCGCCACTGGCGAGTTATCTCGTCAATTAAGAGAAAACATTTGCATAAAAAATGTATTCCTGGTGAATTTTTATGTTCATCTGCAATACCGCGATTATCCAGTAGGCCACACTTACCCAATTTATGAAAAAACTGAAGCCAAGATGTTATTTACTAATTTTAAACTCTGTGTATGTTTTGATAATCGTTCTGAATCTGATCTCAAACAAAACTCATTTACAAAAATGCAATTATTTATGCTTTTTGCAAAAAAAATCACAAAAAAATGCTGGCGGGCAACTTAAAAAAAAATGGCTAGCGGGGAATGAGTAAAAAAACGCTGGCAGGGAAAGAGTTAAAGATCACTTTAGTTACCAGCCTGATCTCACGGAAATTCGTATGTATTTTATGAGTTGGCTAATTTGTATAAATTCGTACGAAGTGAATCGCGCAAAAGCGTATGATTGTTTGAAAATACAAAACAAAGCAAATCGTACAAAAATACACGAGTGTGGTAGTTCAAATTGTTACGAATAAACCACCTTGTAAAATATTTACAAACTCCCATAAGATTGCGTTGAATGTACTGTATTAATATGCTTTATTCTGATTGGCTGAGAAATGTTTCATGGATGTCTGTGGTAACCGTGGTAGAAGAGGAATAATTGACTTCAGACCTTTCAATTATTTAAAAATAATGCTCACACATGGTGCAAAGGCACTCTGCTTTGCGTCGCACCACATTACCACCTTGAGTGTGCTTTATTTTCTTATAATTCAACGACCGGTCGTCAATTATTACTTAACAATCACTGTAGTAACTACAGTATTTTGGAATAAACTACAGTGTCTGTAGTAAACGTTTGTCTTGGTATTTTCCTTTAAGCTGTATCCCTTTGCACAATATCAGTTTATCTTACAAATATGCTTTATATCATGTACTGTAAGGTTTAAACGTACTGTACATCAGGGCCAGACTCGGTTAGCCACATGGGCATTCAAAGTCACAAAAACTCTATCCGAGTATGAGAGAGAGAGAGAGAGAGAGAGAGAGAGAGAGAGAGAGAGAGAGAGAGAGAGAGAGAGAGAGAGAGAGAGAGAGAGAGAGAGTAAGTGTGTGTCTTGAGGCGACTGTCTGTGTTAGAGAAACTGTGATATGCGTATTACAGAACAGAGGTTTTTCTCTTCACAGCTCAGAGAGAGAACAGCAGTATTCCCAGAGAGACTGATTAACCCAGACCTGTCAGAGTATGAAGGGGAAATGACGAAGGTCTCGCTGGGCTGTGTGTTACTGAACAACGTGAACGGCCAATGGCTATCAGCATCACCGTTCAGGGGTCCCACGCATGAGCTCCAGTACAGCAGGACAGAAATCCAGACTTCGTATGCTTAACATCCTGGTCTTTTCACTAATAGATTGCACATGACATCCTAGAGGGCTTTTCCCATAAAAATACCAAGGCTGTGTCCGAAATAACCCCTCATACCTTTAAATAGTGCCCTATTCATGCAGGGGGACAACCATTTTCAGTGCACTCATTCAATCCCATGATGCATTGCAATGTGTACAACCAATGTACATTCACAACTCACTGCAGCTCATCCACTGTGAGGCTTGTGCTGAATGATGTAATTTAGGACATAGTGAATAAGAATATGGGGGGCGATTTTGGACAACGACTTAATATAATTTTAAGTACATTTTTCAATTTTATGTGGCATGAATAAAAAAACGAATAAGTTGAAATGTATATAGATATAAGAACAAGTGTATATTTAAATTGGTGTATCTCACTATTTCTTTAGAGATTACATTTAAGCTTTTCTTAAAAAAAAACTTTTTATAAATAGTTTTCATATCTTATGGTGTATAGTTGCGCAAAAATGTTAGATCAAGTCAAATAGTACAAAGTTTCTGTGCCGATACCGATATTCGATTACTTGGCATGACATCTACTGATACCGATATACACAGTGTTGGGGGTAACGCATTACAAGTAACGTGCATTACGTAATAATACTACTTTTCTAAAGTAACGAGTAAAACTGCAATTCTGTTGTCTTTGTCTCACAAAATTCAAAATAACCACACATTATGAGTTCTGATGCGTTTTTCTGCCTCTTTTGATTGGCAGGATATAATCTGCCCTAATCATTGGCTGTTTTTAAACAACCGGCCGATGGCCAATAGTGGGAAAATTGCTTAAATCTGCCAAAACCGAACATATGGGTGACCTTGGACCACAAAACTGGTATCGGGTATCGGCCTCGATACCACATTTTCTAAAGTACTCGTTAAAAGTCCCCCGATACCTGGAATCAATACCAAGGTCTGAGAAATGTCTATGTTTGAGCGGCGTGTAAGGGGTTAATGCCTCTTGTGTTGTCCAAAGAGGCAGAGTTTACAACAAACTGGAAAACTAGTCCTTTGTTTTTTTGTTAAATTATATGACTAAAGCTGTTACCTGTAAATTTAAATCATGTTTTTTTATTAAGTACTCGGTATCGGTATCGGCAAGTACTGAAATGCAAGTACTCGTACTCGTACTCGTATTCCAAAAAAGTGGTATCGGTGCATCCCTACAAAAATTATTAGGATTTTAAGTAAAGATCATGTTCCATGAAGATATTTTGTAAATCTCCAACCATAAATATATATAAGTAAATCAGTACACAGCCCCTAACTGGAAATGGAGAAAAAATTAAAATAAGGTTTAGTTTCGAAAAATATCAAATTTAAAGGTATTGCGGAGGATTTTCTTTTTCTGGGTGGATCATCAAGACTATTGGTCCACCTAGTTGTCAATCTGGAGTGTTGCGCAATTTCATTTTTTTTTTAAAAAGTGGAGAAGGCGGTTCTTTTCTAAAAATCGAGAAAATCGTCCGCTAAACCTTTAAGTGATTTTGAATCTGCCAATTGGGTAAGACATTTTTTCTTGAATTTTTCTTGAATTTAGTGTTTATGAAAAATGTTCAAGTTTTTTTTTTTTGTTTACCCCATTGGCAATTTTTTTGCTTGTTTTGGCTTGTTTTATGCAAAAAATCACTTAAATTTGATATTTTTGGTCTAAAAACTAGACTTATTTTCTTTTTTGAAAATAATTTTTTGCAATTTTTTTAAATCAGTGCTTAAAACAAGCAAAAAATCTGCCAATGGAATAAGAAAAATTTTCTTGAAATAAGTTTACTTTTTAAATAAACATGTAATTCATGAAAATGTTCCTTATTCCATTGGCAGATTTTTTTTGCTTGTTTTTGGTCTAAAAACTAGACTTATTTTCTTGGGTTGTTTTGCTTATCAAGAAAAAGCATCTTAGTTTAAGAATTTTTAGATATTTTTTATTTATTAATAAACATTTAATTCATGAAAATGTTCCTTATCCAGATTTTTTTGCTTATTTTAAACACAAATTTGCTAAAATTTTATATCTTTTTTGTCTAATAACTAGACGTATTTTCCTAGGTCATTTTGCTCATCAAGAAAATGCATCTTAATTTAATGTCTACTTTTTTTTTTTTAGATATTTTTTTGAAAACAAGTCAAAAATACTAAGTAAGAAAGTAATTTTTTGCATTGTAGTTGTACATCAGCAAAATATTGTCTTATCCTAACAAACCATACATCAATCCAAAGGTTATTTGTTCAGCTTTCATGTTTGTTTTATGTATTTCAAAACCTTTTTTGTGGTCCAGGTAGGTTCACATAGGCCAATATATCGGTATATAAATAGTTTATAGCCAAAGCAAATCATTACATTTAAAACAAAGATAATGAAGGAAAAATTGTAATAGCATGCTCGGACAAACTATGCATCCCAAAAACCTAAATTCTAATGATTTAGTGTCTATTTTGATTTGCACATTAAAGCAAGAACAACTTTGTGAATCCAAACTGGAGCATTTAGAAATAAGACCCCTCGGCTGTAAAGTGTCCCTGTAACAGCAATGATGCCCCGCAAGGGCAAAGCGACCTAAATGGAAACCCAAACCTTCCCGAGGTCCAACCGGCATACTAAAAAAACCTTTCAGACCCCAAAATAGCACAGTGTGTCAGCAAAACCACTACATCTTCACTGGAGGCCTGTGATGGTGATCCACGGCCTTCATGTAGCCGAAAGCCTTCTAAAAAGTAGGTGAACGGGACACAGTTTAGGAGAGAGGCAGCCTCGCTCTTTCCAGCGTCCCGCACCAATAGATCTTCATTAGAAATGATCTGGTCCATCAGCAGCGTTTAAAATCAAGTTCGCCGGACCGGCTCGGGACAAATCCCACCCCCATTTACTTTAATTATTAATATGTTTATAGCGCTGATATTGGGCTTTTTCGACGCTCCCATGTGTGTGCTTGTGAGAGGGGCGTATTTGTCTGTTTCTGCACTCGCTGTGGATCTAAACGTGGAGTGTCATGCCCGTGCGTGTGGTCTCCAGAGAGGTGTCCTCAGCATTTACTGCATCCAAACATCTGATTCCTCTTTACTTTGAGCGAGTACGTGTGTGTATGACACCAGACACAGTCAGCCAGAGCCAAGCAATGTTTGTGTGTTCAATGATGTGCACAAACAAGTACTGTACATCTCCAGCTATCATCTTAAATACAATAGATGGCTGTCCTCTTTAGTCAAACCTGGACATATTTTGGACATTTTGGACAAACCTGGACATATAGTCAAATATTTATTAAAATGTGCATGCATCTAAATAAAAACAAACATTCCTGAGGATGGAAATCAATTTGAATGGTTTGAAAGTCAAAATGATGAGCGAGAGAGAGAGAGACCTGAGATGTTTTAAAATTTCAAATCCTAAAAGAATTAAGAGAGGAATCAAAATTCTCACATCCAAAGGTAATGCCATACTTCCTATAGAGTAATGCTGCTCTCTACTGGTCAGAATCTGATTTACATATGATTTTCAGATGTGCACAAGCTAATAAAGGGAAGAAAAACTATAGCACAAAAGTCTTTAGCTTTTAGGAAAGTGTAAACAATAAAGAAAAAATATTGGTAATTTCAACACTGACTTTAAGAGACTGGGTCATATGGGTCAAACATTTAGTTGAATGTTTCAAAACATTTGGCTCAGTTTGTCAATGGTAATTTTTTTTCTAGTGATGTTTAGTTTGTCTATGTCTCCATCTTGTGTTCAAATATGACATACTCAGATTTACAGGTCAAATAATTTTCTGTGATTTGAGAAAATTGGCATGAGCTAGATATAGTATAAAAAAACATTATATAAAATAAGTGTTGATTCAAGCAATTATTGCTGAATGTTATTAATGCTGTATGCATACTGGCATTATATTTGCATACATCAGGGGTCTCCAACCTTTTTGTTATCAAGGGCAGGGTTCCCATGGGTCCTTGAAATCCTTGAAAGTTTGTGAATCTGGGGGAAAAATCAAGTTCCTGGGAAGTTTTTGAGTCATTAAAGTGTTAATGCAAGAAGTTTTCTGGAAAAAATCCATATTATTCCCTGTGTAGTGTAGAATAATATCATAAAATTCTAGACTTTTTAAGCACACGTGCTAAACTGTTCACTTTAAATGCTTATATCTTCTGTATGCGAATGTTGATTCATCCCAAAATGCTTTTTTGCATAGTTGTGTTTGACACATGAAAACGTCTCGGGTTACGTATGTTACTGTTGTTCCCTGAGAAGGGAACAAGACGCTGCGTCTCCCTTGCCATACTTTCTGCGTCCCTGTAACGCCGTCTTTGGCAATATTTCAGATAGCGATATACTTCCTGGCTCTCGCGTCACCCTGTCTTTGTCGTTAAGCCTCACCATTGGTCGAATTTGATCTACACATTCAGACACACTTACCCACGGAGGCGTCCCCAAAGTGTCACTGCAGTGACGTAGCGCGAGTTCCCTCGAAAGGGAACTGTAACAATGTATTTTAAAAGGTAACACAATGTAACCTTGCTCTCATTTGAAATGTGTCCCCACATTTAGTCCTTGAATTTGAGGGTATTGGACCTGGAAAGTCCTTGAAAGGTCCTTGAATTTAAAGTTAATTAAGGTGTGGGAACCCTGCAAGGGCTACCACAATGGATAAAACAATCTGGAGACTGGAGGGCTACTTTTTGTACTCAAAATCAACAAGTAAAACAAAAAGATTTATTTTATTTTACTTGTTGATACGTATCATCAATATTGAAAAGTTAACATACATAAAAGAAGCCAAGCTATTTAAAAAATATGTAATAAATAAATATTAAAATTGAGATTATTAATAGAATATGCTTTGGCGGGCACCTCACAGACTCCCATGTTGGAGACCACTGGCATACATTCTAGATATTAAGCAATGGCCACCATATGTGTGACCCTGGACCACAAAACCAGTCATAAGGGTCAACTATTTGAAAATCTGGAATCTGAGGATGCAAAAAAATCCAAATATTGAGAAAATTTATTTTTAAGTTTACCAAATGAACTCCAAAGTAACTGCATCCACTCACGAAAATAAATTTACAGTATGAAAATATCTTCATGGCATATGATCTTTAATTATTTTTTGGCATAAAAGAAAAGTTTGAGAAATTTTGACCCATAAAATGTATTGTTACAAATATACATGTGCCACTTATGACCAGTATTGGGTGTTACGAACTCTCTTGGGAAATATATTTAAAGAAAAAGTCTAAGTAACATAACCATAAGAATGAGCAAACTGTAACTCGATCGAATGTTATTTATTTACTTACTCATAACACGAAGATAACAAACACAACAACCAAAGAAAAACTTTAACAAAAAGGACATCAACTAAATTTTTAACAAGACCCAAATCAAGAAAAACACTCGTTTGCTGGCTGGCCCACAAGATCTGCTGCGCTGTCGTCTTCTCCTCCTCGTTGGCGTTTTATCTGCAACCTCTCAATCAGCCACTCAAATCACAGACAGGTGCGTCCACCTAATAGCGAAAGAGAGAGAGAGCGCGCACACGCTCCAAGAGATTAGAAAGACACCAAGACAAACAAGGGAGGGAAAAAAAAAAAAAGAACACAAGACACAGACCAAGCCACCGACCGTAACACTCCCCCACCTAAAAAAAAAACATACGTTTTTGAGTTGAGCGTACATTAAGCCAAACAAACTTTTACAAAAAAAAAAAACAAAAGACATTATCCACGCGAAAGAGCATCCGCAACAATATTATCACTACCCTTTTTATGTTTAATCTCCAAATTGTACTTCTGGGCCATCAGCGCCCAACGCATCAAGCGCTGATTGTGATTATACATACGCGAAAGAAATACCAACGGATTGTGGTCGGTAAAAACCACAACAGGCACAGATGCAGCTCCCAAATAAACATCAAAATGTTGTAATGCAAGTAACATTGCCAGGGTCTCTTTCTCGATGGTCGAATAGTTCAACTGAGGCCGACTGAACTTAGTAGAGAAATACGACACTGGATGAAGCAACCCATCAGCACCACTTTGCAAAAGGACAGCTCCCGCTCCGGTCGCACTCGCATCCACCTCTAACTCGAACGGTCGACACAGGTCAGGGGATGACAAAACTGGGGCACTACAAAGAAGAGACTTTGCACAAATAAAAGCATGCTGACATTCATCAGTCCAGCAGAAAGGTTTCTTTGGACTGCATAGAGCAGTCAAAGGTGCCACGATCGTAGAAAAGTTTCTACAAAAGCACCTGTAATATCCGGCCATTCCCAAAAAACGCCGCAGCTCTCGCCGTGTAGTAGGAACAGGATAAGATAAAATAGCAGTCACTTTAGCGTCAATTGGTCGTATCTTCCCCCGGCCAACTTGCTTTCCCAGGTAAGTGACAGTTGCCTTCGCAAATTCACACTTTTTCAAATTGAGTGTAAGAGAAGCGTTAGAAAGACGACTAAAGACGTTCCGCAATGTTATCATATGCTCAGACCAAGTGGTAGAATAAATCACCACATCATCCAAATACACATTACACTTATCAACATCTCGTAGAACTAATTCCATTAAACGTTGAAAAGTCGCGGGTGCGTTTCGCAGACCGAAAGCCATTCTCGTGTACTGAGCAAAGTGATCGGGTGTAACAAAAGCAGCAATATCCGACGCACGCGGAGTTAATGGAACTTGCCAGTATCCCTTTAAAAGATCTAGCTTTGTAATATACTGTGCAGTTCCAATACTATCGACACAATCTTCTACACGCGGCAAAGGGAATGAATCTGGTACAGTCACTGCATTCACCTTTCGGAAGTCGGTACAGAATCTCACGGTTCCGTCTTGCTTTGGAACTAAAACACACGGAGAACTCCACGGGCTTTTACTGAATTTTGCAAAATCATTCTGCAACAAATAAGCTACTTCGTCTTTCATTACCTGTCTTTTATCTACAGAGCATCGATATGCGTGTTGTTTGATAGGCGCAGCCGAGCCCACATCAATATCATGTTGGAGAACTGAGGTACAGGAAGGAATATCATTAAACAAACCAGGATAGGTTTTAATTAATTCCACAACATCTTGCCTTTGATCAGTATCCAAGTAAGACAACCGCTCTTGTAAGGAATTCAAGAACTCAGAGTTATTTAAAAACCCACCATTAAGCATCTCACTATGTACCTCCAATCCATCCTCATTAGTCTCTGTAGAGAACACAGACAACACTGATTCCACTTTTTCGTTCACGACGGGTAACTCAGTGACATTAACGGTAATATCGGAACTCTTTGATCGTTCAGAATACGCCTTCAGCATATTCACATGACATAAACGTGTCTTCCTACGTCGATCTGGAGTAGAAAGCACATAATCAGTCTCACTCACTTTTTCCTTAACAACATAAGGACCCGAAAAACGTGCAGCAAGAGCAGCACCCGGTAAGGGCAATAAAACCAAAACTTTCTCCCCCGGTATAAAATTTCTCACAACTGCTCTCTTATCGTATTGCCGCTTCATTTTCTCCTGGGAGCGACAAAGTGCATCTCTTGCAGCGGCGCACGCGTTATGTAACCGCTCACGAGATCGTGTAACAAAATCAAGAACGTTGATGTTCTGCACTTGCTTCACTGAAAGAAACTGATCTTTTAGAACTTTTAAAGGTCCTCGCACATTATGGCCAAAAACCAATTCAGCCGGGCTGAACCCAAGAGACTCTTGTCTCGCCTCACGAACGGCGAACAGCACCAGCGGAACACCATCGTCCCAATCATTCTCAGTTTCGAGACAATACTTGCGTAGCGAAGACTTTAAAGTTTGGTGCCAACGCTCCAAGGCACCCTGGGACTCTGGATGATACGCGCTAGATACAATGTGGGAAATGCCCAAAGCTGTTAACGTTTTTCGAAACACGCCTGACAGAAAATTTGAACCTTGGTCAGTCTGAACGATCTTTGGAAGTCCAAATGTAGTAAAAAATTTTACAAGAGCTTTCGTCACTGTAGCTGCTGTAATTTTACGTAATGGAATCGCTTCAGGGAATCTTGTTGCTACGCACATTATGGTTAGGAGATATTGATGCCCT
Organism: Paramisgurnus dabryanus; assembly: GCF_030506205.2. Taxonomy (NCBI): domain Eukaryota; kingdom Metazoa; phylum Chordata; class Actinopteri; order Cypriniformes; family Cobitidae; genus Paramisgurnus; species Paramisgurnus dabryanus. Next base: position 3,621,193 of record NC_133343.1, read on the forward strand.
GCTTTAGTACGTGGAAGTGGACCAACACAATCCACAATTACTCTTTCAAACGGTTCACCAACTGCTGGAATAGGATGAAGCGGAGCTGGCGAAACCACTTGATTAGGCTTACCGGCCATTTGACACATATGACAAGTTTTACAGTATCGAGAAACCTCTGTTTTTAACCCGGGCCAAAAAAAATGCTTAAGAACACGATCATATGTCTTAGTCACCCCGAGATGTCCAGCCCAGGGATGGTCATGTGCCACAGCCAAAACATGCTGTCGAAATTTAACAGGGACAACAATTTGGTTCACAGTACCCCACTCATCATAGTCGTTAGTAAATGAGTGTGCATTCCACTTGCGCATTAAAACGTCATTATCCAGATAAAATGTATGCTTACATTTTTCCTGCTCTGCAAGGTTAACACTAGCACGACATTTTTCAAGTGTCTGATCGGCATTTTGAGCTTCAACGAGTAATTCACGAGAAATAGGCAAAAATGCAGCCATGTCTGGTACAGCCACGCTTTTCATCTCAAACTTGGGTACGCTTGGTTGTTTATCTACAAGCCTTCCTTTATCAAAAGCATCAGCCAGCAAGGTATCGCTCAAATCGACCTCATCATGCTGACGTGCCTTTACCTGCGCTCTCGTTGATACTGCACTGACAGAAAAAACATCAGGAAATTTTTGTGCGAGTTGATCAGGGTAATTCTCGACACGTGGCATATTAGTAACATGCAACACTGGTGTAACCTTACCACCTGCAATATCATTTCCCATAATAAATTCAACGCCCTTAATAGGAAAAGAGGAACGAACTGCCACATTGAAGCACCCCGACACCAAGTCAGACGAAAGCCACACTCGATGAAGAGGAACGGGCACAAAACTCATTCCAATTCCTTGTACGATTGTACTCGTTTCACATGCCGTCTCTGTGCAGAAAGGCAGCACATCTGACAACACAAAAGACTGTGAACCCCCCGTATCGCGTAAAATGTTCACCTCACTCTGATCCTCGACTTTCCCGGTCAGAGACACAAAACCCTTAAATACAAAAGGTTTAAAACAGTCATCGGCACGATCATCTGGGACAAGAGAAGACTGGGAAGAAACGTTTTTAAGCAAAACCATTCCCCGAGACTGACCCGACGCGTCATGTCGCGTTTGTCTATTTTTAAGACTATAACAGTCAGCAATAACATGCCCCACTTTATGACAATAGTTACACTCCTTCCTAAACTTCGCTCCTGAAGATTTTACTTTAAGGTCAACTTGGCGAATTTCGGTTTCTTTTGGAGGATTATTTCCCGATTCCGACGCCAGTCTAACAAAGGTGGTTTTATGCATCAGAGCATATTCGTCAGCCAGGATAGCTGCCTGTTGTACAGTAGTCACTTTCTGTTCGTTCAAATAAAGAGCTGTACGTTCTGGAACAGAATTTCTAAACTCTTCAATAAGAAAAAGTTCCCGCAAAGAATCATAATCATTAGCCTTAGATGCTTTAATCCACCTGTCAAACAAGGTACTCTTTTCACGAGCAAATTCAACGTACGTTTGGGAAGAAGATTTTTTTGTCATTCGGAAACGTTGCCTATAGTGCTCTGGCACTAACTCGTAAGCACGCAGAATAGCAGTTTTTACTGCATCATACTGGACGCTCTCTTCTAGCGATAATGATGCACACACCTCCTGTGCTTTCCCCGTGAGTTTACACTGAAGCATCAACGACCAGGTTTCGTTTGGCCATTTTAAAGCTAAGGCTATCCGCTCGAAAGCCTGAAAGTACGCCTCAACCTCTTTTTCTCGAAAAGGCGGCACCAATGCAATATTTTTTGCCACGTTAAACGCGACTGCCGACGAGGAATCTGATGTAGATGCAGGCACAAAATTAACGGAATCAGTTGCAACAGACACTAAGTTGGCATTATTCACACCAGAATCTACACCCGACCGATTTTCATTTGGTTGTAATTCTAACTGTCGTAACCGAATTTTAGTATCTGCCTCAATTCGATATTTCTCCAACTGGTGTTGCAAATCGTCCTTTCGTGCTTGAGCTTTATCTTGAGCCTCCAATTGCAGTCGAGCTATCCGTACCTTCACACGAGCCCCTACTAGAGACATTGGTGACATATCAGTAGAAATTGACAATGGCTCAAATTTTGGTAGAGACAATGGTGGCCCTACCTCACCGACATTTAGGGGTGTACTTGGAGCAGCAAAAGCCTCTGCCCCAACAGCACCGGATAACTCATCCTGCCCTTCGTCAGGGTCAAATAACACCTCTTTGTCAATAAGACCAGCCAGCAAACGTGCTTTTAAAACCTTTTTAAGTGATGCCTTAGGAATAGAGATCTCATAATGCTGAGCAATCCTAAATAAATCATCCTTTCGACATTTGTTCAATTTTTCAACGCTTGGTTGCTGAATAAAGTCATTAAGATCAAACGTTGCCATTATTCCATAGAAAACAAGCACACTCCGGACCTAACTACCTATCCACAAACTAAATATACCCTATCTAGTCTTCAGAGGGTTACCAGTTGAGAGAAATAAATCTCTCCCCCGGAGTACCTCCAAAAACAACAAACTAAAAAAAAAACTCAAAACAATAAACAGTCATCCGATGGAAGGTCCGGCACGAAGCACAGACAGCTGGATAACTCTAAATAACCGGAGTGCACTTACCTTATCCCTACAACGCGATCTAAACCACTTCATATCCCGGACGAGCCCCCACTTTGTTACGAACTCTCTTGGGAAATATATTTAAAGAAAAAGTCTAAGTAACATAACCATAAGAATGAGCAAACTGTAACTCGATCGAATGTTATTTATTTACTTACTCATAACACGAAGATAACAAACACAACAACCAAAGAAAAACTTTAACAAAAAGGACATCAACTAAATTTTTAACAAGACCCAAATCAAGAAAAACACTCGTTTGCTGGCTGGCCCACAAGATCTGCTGCGCTGTCGTCTTCTCCTCCTCGTTGGCGTTTTATCTGCAACCTCTCAATCAGCCACTCAAATCACAGACAGGTGCGTCCACCTAATAGCGAAAGAGAGAGAGAGCGCGCACACGCTCCAAGAGATTAGAAAGACACCAAGACAAACAAGGGAGGGAAAAAAAAAAAAAGAACACAAGACACAGACCAAGCCACCGACCGTAACATTGGGGGATAACGCATTACAAGTAATGCGCATTAAGAATATTACTTTTCTGAAGTAACGAGTAAAATAACGCATTACTTTATAAATGTACACATTAATATTTGAGTTACTCTAAAAAAAGTAATGTGAGTTACTTTTCAGTTTCATTAATTCAATTTAAAAATAAAATAATGTACCGAAATAAACTGAACATATTAACGTAGAATTACGCACTTTGTGCGCCTGAGCGGGAACAGTTTGAGTCAGAAACGGAGATGCCAGGCCAGAACTTGAAATTTTTGCGATCATTAAAAACACCTGCAAGGTCTGAAAGAGATCAAGCCTCAGACAAAAAGTAATGCAAGAGTAATTTGAAATTAACGTAAGCATTACCTTTCATGAAAAGTAACTAAGTAACGCAATTAGTAACTTTTTTAGGGAGTAACTTAAAGGTGACATAGAATGATTGAACGGGGTATTTATTCTTGTTCTGTGATGTGACATGTAGACAAATTTTTTTTGTTTGGGTCTGTAATGCCTTAGAAGCTTACTAAAAACCTCTCTCAGATAGCTCTATTAGGGTGGGGGATTTTAAACAAGTGGTTTTGCACCTATTTGGCTCCCCCTACTGGCTTACCTTGCAATCTCATTACTGATTGGCTGACTTTGCTGCCACTCAAAAAATTTAGCCAATTATTTTAAAGTGGAGGGGCAGTGAGATGCCTGTGATGTCATAAGCATCAGTTTTTCAGATTGGGCCGTTTTCTGGCTGACATTTCTAAAAGAGGAATTACTTTGAGACTGAGATGTTTAGCATGTCTAGCACTTTTTGTATGTTTGTGAATGCGGGTAGACTACCATTATTCAACAAAGACAAGGTAAAAATGTTTTTTCATTCTCTGTCCCCTTTAATATGCTTATGACTTATACTTATGGTTTTGTGGTCCAGGGTCACATATTCAGTTTTTTTCTTTCTGGAAACACAAAAGAAAAATCTTAAGTAACTCAATTCCATACCAGCAAAGCTTACGGTGACTGTGAAAACACATCTATATGATCATAACAGACAGTGATTTCAATGATAAGATAGTGGACTTTATATATTCGATGTAAAAATAATATGAAAACTCACAGTAGCTTTAATATGCACTATGATATCTGTTTTCAATAGATATTGAGTATTCCTGTAGCTCAACTGGTGCAAGCAATGCTAAGGTTATAGGTTCAATAACCTGGAAACAAATTTATACCTTGACTAAGTCGATTTGAAAATGTCACAAGTGTATGTATACCAACACCTAAGCAGGAGTTTCAGGAAATCCAGAGGACTACAGACGGTGTGCACAAGGTAAATATCGACATCCAATCAATGCTTAATAATCCGCTCAGCATGTGGATTCAATGGGATCTCAGTCTGTTGCCACTGTTAAAAGTAATACCCCATAAGGGCCAAATGTTTATCCAAAAACGCTTGTTCCAGTGATCTCCAAAGACAACTTCATCTCTAGGGCTTGATGAACCATCAAAATACTTATAAGTAACGCAGATACCCCAAAATCCGCACTTACAGGCTTTACCTATAGGTGCATTTCCACCCGTCAAACAGTATTAACACTATCGACTTGCCTAATGGGAGCCAAAGGTCCTGTCCCACGGGAGCGGCACACTAATGGGAAAGTATTGAGTGCTTTCGAGGAGGATTCTTTGACTTCATATGGCAGGTGTAGCACTAAAGCCCTTTAGCACTGTGACAGGATTAAAGCCAAAATAAGGATTAGCCTGTGAGTTTATGAAAGATCTCTAATGAGGGCGACTGTGGAGACAGAATCATCTCAGGAGGGTTTATGCAGCTATACTGCACTTTTGTCAGTCCTGGACTGAAAGTCACATCTTCAGCAAATAATTTAATCCTTCTTAGTTTCTCTTCCTGCTGAAAAAACCATGCTGGTTTGGTGCTGGTATGCTGGTGACCACAATGCTGGTTTTGCGGGTATGCTGTTTTTTTTTCATCAGGGCTGCCTAATATTATGTTCACAATTTGTACTGTAATGCTGTTTGCTATCTTTGTAATTTAGTCACAGCAAGAAAAGTCCCCGGTTCGAGCTTTGGCTGGGTCAGGGGGTCTTTCTGTGAAGAGTTTGCATGTTCTTCGTGTTCCTCTGAGAACTTTTGATTAAATGGTTTTTGAGGAACCATAAATTGTTCTTTGATGACAGTGGTTCCCAAACTGGGGGTGGTGCCGAGGAGCCCCAGTTTTATGAAATTTTATAAAACACATCAATTTATCATACATTCGGTGTAATTAACGCACAGAAAAATAAGGCTACTAACCAAAAGTCCTATGTTGTATAATTTAATATGTTTGTATAATTCAAATTCGAAGTTTTCTTTAGGGGGGGTTGTGAAGGGATGGACCTTAAACAAGGGGGGAGCACGCCAAAAAGTTTGAGAATCACTGTTCTATGGCATCACTGCAAAAAACTCCTTTTAGCAGCTTTTAAGGGTAAAGTTTTTTATATAAATGTCAATTATACATTAATATTACATTTTGATTAACTTGTTTGACTCTGTGGACCCTGTCCAGAATTATCTTATTTTGATTTAATATAAAATATTCCTTTAATTTTTAATGGTCTGTCATGGACCCAGTACCACATATGAGATACTGTTTGAAAGCTTAGAGTCTCTACTTTCTGCAGATATGCATCACTTTGAGATATCTTTTACTGTAAGAAAGTTATTTACACTTAATTTACACTATCACCCCCCCCACAATTTTTTATGAGATTTAATATTCACATATTTCATATTTTTCAAATATGACACACATGGGCAAGTCTTATATCAAATGAAAGCTCTCATTCTCAGGAATAAGGCTGCAGTGTTATTTTTGTTCTATTATCAACACATATCCAACAATCGTCGAATGAATAATAAGGTAAAAAATTGTCTTTTATAAACATATGGGAAACTTGAGTGTGGACTGCCTCAGATAGCACATATAGCCACAAATGATACACCATCTTTTATCTTAGGTCCTACTCTAAACAATGAGTCCATTCACAGCATTTTCTTTGGTTGTGTGCATATATAATCCCTTGCTATTTATTATATGTGCAAAACAAAAAATTTTATATGAAAAATATATATTTTCACACCCTTCAGTAAAATGAGAATAACTTTTGAATGCGACATGCTAAAGAGTTCATTCTTTTTTTGGGTGTTTACTGTCTGCTGCTGCTAACAACCAGAACTGTCTGCAGTCTGCTAGAGCATCCAGAACCAGAGTTATACACTATCAAAGACAGTATTTACAACATAAAAAAAGAAGATTTGGTGTTTTATCATATGAAAAACAACATAAATAACAATATTTGTCACAAACAGCAGCTTTTTATGTAACTTCAAAGGGTTTTCTGCAAAATGATATAAAGATATTGGATTTATTCCACTGTATGTGGTTATGGTAGCACTTCAAATTTTATACAAAAAGGGTATTATTCCTCCCATCAGTTGGAGTAAAATAACTTTTGCATTTATTAAGATAGAGAAAAAATTCCTTTTTCTTCTGTAAGCTGACAATTGCTGGAATCAAACAAAACTGTCTGCAGGTTTCGTTACCACTCAGGGCCAGAGTTATACACTTTTAAATACAGACTTTAGAAAAAAAACATCAAAAAGCGCCTAATTATTTTTGTGTTTATTAGAGGACTGACAACACATACAACCATGTTGAGCACCTTTAACAGTGTTTTATGTAATTTCAAAGGGTTTCCTGTAAAATGATACCAAACTTTTGTATGTGCACCTGTGCTTGTGGGTATGAGAAGCTTTTGAAATTGGGTAGGCCAAATCCAGGCGGAAATCCCCAAAATAGCCTCAGAGTGTAAGAGGTTAATATTAAAGGTATAGTATAGGTTTTTAGTGGCATCTAGCTGTGAGATTGCGAATTGAAACCAACCTAAATTTTGAAACGCAAGCTACAGTAGCAGCCACAAGACATGTCATCGTCTGAGATAATATATTATACAAACATAATATAGGTATGTAGATTATATTGCATTTCTGTCAAGAAATCCTTCTAATAGTTACACAATGCACCTTTAATTTAAGTCTTGGGTTTCTAAAACTATGATTGTGTAAAATATAGACAAACCCAACAGTTTGAATAAACCTAAAAAATGTCCCAACCGTAGGTTGCAACAACCCAGCATAAGTTTAAAAGCACCTATCTCATTGCTAAAAAACATTGTTATTTTGTGTATTTGGTATAATACAACATGTTCGCATGGTTTATGGTTAAAAACACATTATTTTCCACATACCGTAAATTTTTGTAGCTTCAAATTTCACTTTCTTCCTGAAATGCACGGATTTGAAAAGCTTTGTGTCCCTGATTGGCCAGTTAATGTGTATGTTGTGATTGGCCTGAACACCTCTGACGTCAGCAGGAAACGTGACGCTCCTTACCATGTTTAAAGGATTCTGTGGCTGACCGGAGTTAAAGGGATAGTTCTCTTTAAAATTAAAATTCTGTCATCATTTTCTCATCCTCATGTTGTTCTTAGCTCTGATGAACACAAAAGAAGATATTTTGAGAAATTATGCTAAACACACAGCAGATAGTGACCATTGACTTCCATAGTAGGAATAAAACATATGATGGAATTTAGTGGGTACCGTCAACTGTGTCCTAACCATCATTAATCAAATTATTTTCTTCATCATTTATCAAAATACTTCCAAAATATTTTTTTCCACCTATGGAAGTCAGTGTTCACTATCTGCTGTGTGTTTACCATCATTTCTCAAAATATCTACTTTTGTGTTCATCATAAAATTCATACAGGTTTAGAACAACATGAGGATGAGTAAATGATGACAGAATTTTCATTTTAAAGTGAACTATCCCTTTAACTTACAGGCTTTGAGTCCAAAGCGGGATGAATTATGATAATGTCGGGCTTGTCTACATCACCAATCCCACCCATGTTTGTTGTAGTCCAAGAAAAGAGATTTACGTTGGAGACGATAACTTGTGTCATAATTTACTTTGGAGTATGTAACTTTCACAAATTGTTAACACGTATTAATACACACCTATACACCAAATTAAACGTAAACACATGATTCAATATGACAATAGGTGCTCTTTAATATTAAACGCAACAGTCGAGTTTGTCCATATTTTGACCAACAACCCAGTATAGATATAAATGGATGGATGTATACATATTAGAGGAGTTCTGGTACCTGAAACGACCCGAATCACTGTTTACCTGAACCCGATAGCATGTTTAAGTGCTATAATTGGGTCCCCAGTGCTTCTATCAATCTAGAAATCGTGAAAAAGATCAACCCAGTAACTTAGTTTTGGTAAACCATTCTCCGCAAGCATGTGAAAAAAGGTAATTGAAATTTGGCTCCCCCTGTGATGTCAGAAGGGGATAATACCGCCCCTTAATCTGCACTATCCACGCGACTGCCATTTAGTGCAGAGATCACCTCATTAAAAGGACACAACACATTTTTGCTCACACCTACAAAACGGCAATTTTAACATGCTATAATAAATTATCTATATGATATTTTGAGCTAAAACTTCACATATGGACTCTGGAGACACCAAAGATGTATTTTACATCTTAAAAAGTCTTGTGAAACGTCCCCTTTAAGAAAGACCTAACCTGAGGAATCGATGCACACACGCAAGATAGTTCAAGTCATCTCAGACCAGAGACCCGATGATGCTATTATTATACCTGACCTGTGTCAGGGGACACAATAAACTTTTACACCTGAACCTGCTCATGTCACATATCGGGTTTTCGTATCTAAGTGTACCCGTGAAGACCTCTAATATATACATGTTGCCTCCATCAGATTCTCATTTGAAAATAATCTTTTCTTTTTGTCTATCTTTTAGCATACCTCTCAAGCCATTCATCTTCATTTTGGCAGTGAATCGGCCTCGCCGCACAGGTCACAGCCCCAGACAACAGGTGGATGACTACGATAACAGAGACATCTAGGGAGGCAGCATACAAGAGAAAACAACTGGGCGGAGGAGAAAGAGGTCACAGCATCCAGTCTTGCTCTGTATCACACCGATGCAGGACCTGGGTGATGCTGCGGTACCGGTGGCGCCAGGAGGCACAATGGAGCCACAGTTAACCGATAAGCTCACAGCATTGTGTGAGGGGTCGGGGGGCTGCACTGCTGCAACACAAAGACCACACTGATACACGCTTCAGTGATAAGACAGGTCACATCAAAGGGATGAGGCTCTGTTTTTGGTTACTGACTGTTCAGCTGGTCTCCTTTTATGCAACCATAGGAAGCAAATTTTCAGACAGGCACAGATTATAGAAATATTAGCTGCTATGGTGCTATGAAAGGTTCTTCACAGCAATGTCACCAAAGAACCATTTTAGTTCCCCCAAAAACTACACGGCTTTGCATTTTGTTAAATATTTGGAGAAGCAATGCTTATGATGTGTTTGATCACCATAATACACTGCAAAAAAATGATTTTCAAGGAAAAAAAATGTCTTTTTGTATTGTTTTCAGTAAAAATATCAAAAAATTCTTAAATTAAGATGCTTTTTCTTGATGAGCAAACCGTCTCAAAAAAATAAGTCTAGTTTTTAGACCAAAAATATCAAATTTAAGTGATTTTGTGCATAAAATAAGCAAAAAAATCTGCCTATGTGGTAAGCAAAAAAATCTTGAACATTTTTCTTAAACACTAAATTCAAGAAAAATTCTAGAAAAATTTGCTTACCCCATTGGCAGATTTTCTTGCTTTTTTATTCACAAAATCACTTGAATTTGATATTTTTGGTCTAAAAACTAGACTTATTTTCTTGGGTCGTTTTGCTCATCAAGACAAAGCATCATAATTTAAGAATTTTTAGATATTTTTACTAAAAACTAGACAAAAATACTAAGAATTTTTTTTCTTGAAAATCATTTTTTTGCAGTGTAGTCCCTTGATTTGCTATATTTTTTCTTCTAATGCAATGACATTCATTTATTTATAAGTCTTACTTGTGAGTGTGTGACACCAAATGGCACACCCTTTTCAGTTTGCTTAAAAACTGAATTAAAAGAACGACTTTGGGGAACTTTGGAAAAGGTGAATGTTAATTGAGTTACAAATCTCCTCTTGTTCTCACCTGGCCTTTACGGAGGACAGGCTCAAGGTGAGCTTACCGCCTTCTTGTGTGCTCAGCGGTTTGAGTGACTTTGTTTTGCTCTTTTTTTTACATTTTTTCCCTGAGCTGGCAGGTTTCGGATGAAGACCCCCCATTCTGCATGCCAGCCGTTTAAAGAGTATTTACTCTTTGCCATATGGCGGATGATGCAACTTGCCCTGCTCCTAACCGTCAACAGCCAGTGATTAGCAAGTTTGGGCTACCTGAAGAGGAGAGAGATGCCGAGTGTGTGTGTGTGCGCATTGTAATATTAATCATTGTGGTGCATCTGTGCGACCAGCGGAGGCATGGCAGGATGCCACACTGATGCCCTCATTTTCTGCTCGGGCGCCTGCGTAATGACTCGGCCTTTACCTTCACATCCTGTGCAATGATCACACATAATCGCTGCAACTGACTGGACCATTAGATGTTACCAATAAACAGGCTAAAAATACCTGTAATTATGACCAGGCACGTGCACAGATAGGGCTCAACCTGTGCAGAACACATGCCCTTTTTGTCCTTACACTCCGAAGTGCCCTTTTTTGGAGGTGTTTTATTATTTTTTTAAATATATAAATTAATGCTATTGTTAAACATTTACGTCTGTCTGTGTGTTTTACAAATATATTTATCAAATAAAATTATTAAAAAACTAAATATTTTTGGATCCGCTCAAACTGTCTGTCAAACCTCTTAACTCCGCCCCCTGAGTGCAGCGAGCTGAAGTTCCACAGCAGTCAGAGGCAGCTGAACGTCTTGCAACGGTAAATAAGTATCTTGTTGTTTGAGTACAATGCTGTGTCATTACGAAAGAAACACTAGTATGTATATAACGGCGCATGTTTTATAAATTTGAGCAGAGCCGAATTATCCATAGACGGGATTGGTCGAGTGGGCAATCAGGGGGCACTAAGGGCTCCAAACTGCAGCAAGGGCTGGCGCAAAATGCGACCAAATTGAGTTTTTGACAAAGCGCGAGCAGTTTTTAAACAAGTGTTCACCCATGTGAAGGGCACCCGTGACAACAATACGGAATGCACGGTCGGGTTTTTACCGTTTTTTTTGCATGACGCGTATTAATCGTTTAACTAAAGTCAACACATCTCACGCGAGAAGACGCGCCCGCGCGGGTAAATGTTTAGCCTACATTAACACCAAAAACATATCAGATTAGAAAGGTCTTAGACATCAGATGCCCAGTTGGGAAAACTGGATAGAGACGAAAAACGTGTAAAGGATACAAGTATGTACATTATATTGCCCTGTCACTCATTACAGTATGCAATCTGGATATAATTTATTGTATATGCATGTATCTTATGCCTTGAATTAGTCAAGGGAGTTGTATGATTATTTGGTTCATAACTTTTTATTCTGAAATTAACTGCATAGAGTTAAGTCTATTTAGTATTTAGTATATTTTTTTAGTAATGCAGTTATTTGCACCTTCAAAAGACCAAGGTTCCTGGTCCTCAGCACCAGGTAGGCAGATACATGTTGAATATGCTTATGGTATGGCTATAGTATATATAATCTCCTATTTTGATCTTTAATATCCTATTTCCCCCTCTTCTCAATCACATACATAAACATGTTAACCAAATAATACAAATTAGCTTATAAAACCAAACAGAATACCTTTTTTTCTTCAAACATATTTTTATGTAACTTTATGTATGTAAGCAGAGGAAAAAATTTAAATTAATATATTCTACAATTAAATAAGAGCGAGCACTTCACAAACACATGACTACAAATAGGCCTAATACAGACAAACACCCAGGATGTAAATTGTTAAAGCCAACTTACAAGGGCAGATATCCTTTGCACTGTATAATGCCAAGCTATCATAAAATGTCATTTTTCATTCATTAATAGTGATTTTTTTCAATCATTAATAGTGAATAAATAAAAAGCTATTAAGATGATTATTAAGTGATATTTATTTGGAGGGGGTGCCCTTTTTCAGTTTCAGCACATGCCCCTCAAAAGGTCTGTGCACGGCCCTGATTATGACCCCAAAACAGCAGATGATAAAGCACACTTGACCCAGTCAGATGCATCATCAGTGTTTGAGGATGTAAAGTTTCATTTAAAGGATAAGTTAAAGGTGATATTGTGTGGAAAGGCATTTAAAGGGGACAGAGAATGAAAAACCATTTTTACCTTGTCTTTGTTGAATAACGGTAGTCTACCCGCATTTACGAACATACAAAAAGTTCTAGACATGCTAAACATCTCAGTCTCATAGAAATTCCTCTTTTAGAAATGTCAGCCAGAAAACGGCCCAATCTGAAAAACTGATGCTTATGACATCACAGGCATCTCACTGCCCCTCCACTTTAAAATAATTGGCTACATTTTTTGAGTGGCAGCAAAGTCAGCCAATCAGTAATGAGATTGCAAGTTAAGCCAGTAGGGGGAGCCAAATAGGTGCAAAACCACTTGTTTAAAATCCCCCACCCTAATAGAGCAATCTGAGAGAGGTTTTTAGGAAGCTTCTAAGGCATTACAGACACAAACAAAATTTTTTGTCTACATGTCACATCACAGAACAAGGATAAATACCCCGTTCAATCATTCTATGTCACCTTTAAGTTAGTTTAAAACGTTTTGGGCCTATTTCTATTAGTGCTGGTTATAGATTAATTCAGATTAATCTCATACAAAATAAAAGTAAATTATTGTTTAACTGTTTCACTGCCAGCGTTTTAAAAAAAGTTGCCAGCCAGCACCAGTGTTTTTCATGATTTTCACAAAGTTTAATGTCTTCCAGAAAATGTTCTTCTTCAAATATATAAACATACAATATACCAAATGACCTTCAGTATTTCTTTTGTAATCAGCTTTTGAATATGGTTAGGTTTCTGCAAAAACACCACATTTTGAGCAAAAAGCAGAGATAATTCCATTTTTGTGACGGACTTTTCATAGAGATCCCATTCAGAGCGATCTTTAAAACAGATACGGACATGCAGCCGCTTGCCATAGGGCAATACTTCCGGGTAGTGGATAATAGCGGTATTGCGGAAAGACGGAAAAACTCGTCATTGGCGGGGAAGCGTTTTCTCTTGATTGACGAGATATCTCGTCAATGGCGGGGAAAGAGTTAATGCAAAATGTAATTATTATGTATATATAAATACACACACATGAATGCATTTGAGAAACATTTACATATTTTTATATATTATTTATAAATAAAATAATTCTTATATATTATAAAAAATATATAAAATATTTACACACAGTACAAACTCATATATTATGCAAAAAAACTTTTATTTTGTAAGAGATAAATCTAGATAAATCTATGCCCAGCACTAATTTCTATACAAGATTTCACATTGTTGCATCTACAAATTAGAATGATTTTGTAATAGACAGACAGAAGTAAAATTCTCCGCTATGGTCTCTGTAGCAATGGTAAGCGGTGGTCCCTTTTATAGTGGTAGATTAGTGCGCACCGACAGTCAATTTTTTAACAGCTTGCTTTTCAGGGGATTTTTTGTTGTTAAACATGCTTTTTGATGCATTTCCCTTGAAACTACAATTTTGTGATATAGACAGTTTCATCGGACACATGCGCATTGTCGCGGTTATGGGTCTGGACGACACTAAACTTCCGGTCTGTGTTTGTTTAATGGAGTAATGGATAAACTGAACTCTGGAACAAATACCTCGCTAAAAATATAACAAATGTCTTAGTTATCCAAAAGACGAGTGGAGACGGCGATCATGGATCACCGCTGTGTGAAGGGAGGTTGGGTACAGTAGCTGCTTTGTAGTTAACATTGTATAAATTTATTTTGCACAGTAACAAAGTAACACTAGCTCAATGTAATTTTGAATATATGTTTAAAAAGCCATTGGTTTATGTTGTTACTGCTGAAATGTCTATAGAGTGGCTCCTCCCACTTTAAAATTGCCAATAGCAATTTACTTCCTATTTGGGAATCTGCTAAGTTTGCAACGCTCATTTAAATTTTGTCAATTTCTTGACGTACACTCATTTATATACAGTTTACGGTATGCTTATGGCTAATATTTTCAAACTAAATGTAAAGAAATGTCAACTCTCATTTCATTGGAAATTAAAGAGATGATAGTTTTTAATGGAGTTAGGATACTGTATTCCACCAGGAAAAACAACAGTACAGATTAGAATGGGATTTGTTTTGTAAAGCCCTTTTCACACGGACATTCCCGAAAATACGCAGAAAATGCATCCTGGATTTAGATTTTTTTGTACATTCACACTGCCAATGATTTGCTGGCATCTGCAAGGTCCCGGAAAGACACGTGACCTGTTTAAAGTCCTGCATCTTTTACGCAGCGTCTTAAGTTATTATTTCTCTCTCCAGAAACCACTCACGTGCATTTTTGTTTATGTTAAGACTATAAAGGAGCACGTGAATGCACAGTTCTATTCTGGTGAATGATCTCAGCTTCAGAGTGGATATTTGACGACCTCCCTGATCTCTGCTTTAATACAGTTTTCAGACATTTCTCATCGTGATTGTTTATATGCATTTAAAACCCGCATTTTGAGGAGCTGAACGATATATCTTGTTGGGGTGACGCGCGTGAATTTTTGTTTATTATAGCTCAAATGAGCACATGACGCAATATTCTTTTATGCTGCTGAATGATCTCCGTTTCAACGCAGTAAGTAACGAGCTAATTTACCTCATATCTGCTTCAATCCAGTTTGCTGACAGTTCTCGTCGTGAATGTTGTAAAATCCCTCATTTTAAAGCGTTGAACCAACTTCATGTTGCCATGACACGCACGTCCTCACTACGGCACGTGCGTCATTGTTTTCCGTCTCATTTATCATTTCCTGATAACTGCTTCAATCTAGTTTGCGACATTTCTCGTTGTGAATGTTGATATACATGTAAATCTCTCGTTTTAAAGAGCTGAACCATAACTTTTGTTGTGATGGGCACGTCCCCACTACGACACGCCCATTACGACATTGTTTCGGCTTCTTGTTCTCACATATGGTTTTCCGTGTATCTTACTAGGTCCTCTTTCCGGCAACAATCCCAGAAAATTTACGGGACGTGTTTGTGTTCACACATATGCTTTTCTGGCAATTTTACGGGTATTTTCTGGGACCAAAGTGCTGGGCAAAGATTATTCGCATACAAAATAAAAGTGTTTTTTTCGCATATTATACAAGTGTGTGCTGTGTGTAATTATTATGTATATACAGAACACGAAAAGTGAACGCATGACCTTGTTGGTGCAGCGCCACGTGCTACAATTTAAAGGAAAAACAGAAGAGATTTTACACGTCTGTCTATGGATATGTCATTTTTATTAAACATTTAACATTTTTGGTCACCTTTCACAGCAAGCGCTGAAACCATGGCAACACCATTGTAATAGGGAGGCGTTCTCTTCGATAAACACGAAACTAATGTAAGTTACTGTACTGCAGGGTATCCAAATTTAAGCTCTGTAAAATGTAAGATTATAAAGAAGTGAAATTATGTATGTGAGGTTACACGTCAGATTAGTGAAGTGAATTGTCATAAACCTTACATGTACAAGTGGATAATAATTACTATAGAAAACCAGTACCACGATATTAAAATTTTTCTGAGATCACTTCACTCCCTATGTTTCAATTAACTTACCAATGTTTTTAAGGTAGAAACAGATCTCATTTGTGATATTTCTTATCCGTTTTCCATAAGCGATGAATACTAATTCTTCCCTTATCAACTATGATGTGTATTAAATCAGTCTTAAGATTGACCAATAAATAATGAATTTCTTATCTTTAAGTGCGATATGTTAATAGACCGTTACAGCTTTATTGCCGTGCATGTTAAAATTGCTTCATTAAGAGGGAATTAATTAATCAGCATGCCGCGTGTTAAAGTGCGGTTAGTGATCGCGTTTATCATGCTTAACTACACACAAACACACGTGCGCATGCACACACTGCGGTATTCCTTCATTAAACTGCTTGAGAAACGTAAAGACAATACAACGCTAATGACTCGCTCCGAGTACCTCGTAATTATTGCTGATTGTTCTTGAACGGCAATTAAAGGACAGCTTTAGCATGCCAACGAGTGCCGTTGACGTCCCCCTTTTGCGTTCATGTGCGTACTGTAACTGCAAAGATTAAAAGAGCATGCTGGAGCGAGAAAGAAGAGAATTAAAAGATCTGAATGACACAATAAACAGAGAGGTTGTGTACAAGGTTCCCATAATTCTGTTTTGGCTCAAATTCATGTTGCTTGGCAGAAACTATCCAAATTATGCAGATGGACTGGCTGTGTCCTTTATTCCTGAGAACCATAAACAAGTCCATAAGAGGTAAACAAGAACGACGACTGCATTTTACAGGGCTTCACTCGCAACAAGGTTATGTTTTGTGCCAACAACATTGTGCTTTGTGCTGGGAATTATACTGGCAGCCACTGAAATTAAATTTTGTACAATATATAGTAACTGTTTGTACTGTGTTTGGTTGCCATGTGCTGTACAATGTACATCTCAGGGTCCTGAAGCAGAACCAATTTTTTTTGCATATAACAAAAATGCCTGCACGGTGGAACTGAAATATTCATTTGAATGCAATTTGTGTAAAAAGTTTCTGGTATAAATACACCATCAAAAGTTTTCTCAAAATGCATTTTTATGTTGTGATGTTGCATGTCTAAATACTGGTACACTTGCTTATTTCTGGACTACATAGTCGAGCACACAAGCTTTCCATTGATGTGTAGTTTGTAATGATGGGACAATATTTGGCTGAGATACAAATATTTGAAAATCTGGAATCTAAGGGTGCAAAAAAATCAAAATTTTCAATAAATCACCTTTAAAGTTGTCCAAAGTCCTTAGCAACACATTAATTAGGGGTGTATCAAATCATCAAGATAGGTACATCGATTATATTTCTAATGATTCGATGCTACACATAAAATATTGATATGATGTAGCTTTATTTTGACACTCTCTACGTCCTCATTCCTTGATGTAATGTCCATCTACGCATTTCCGCCAAAGCGCACATTTTTGTTTATTTTCGTCTGATGTGTCAGCAAGTGAATACGATACAGCAACAAAGTGGTTGTAGCAGCGAAAACGCAGTGTCTTTTCTCCTGAACATGTCCATTTTTTTTTTAAAGAAAAATCTCCCAAAAGAGGCCTTTGCAGCACTAACACCCTGCTATTTTGCAAGTAGTCCCACTTAGAAATCATGGATGGGGCTAAAATTGTCATCATAGGTGCATGTCCACTAATCTAAAAAAACTCCAGAAATCACAATGTATGATTTTTTTATTATTTATTTGTATGATACAGCTGCAAGTAAGTATTTGAACACCTGAGAATAATATTTGGTACAGTAGCCTTTGTTTGCAAGTACAGAGGTCAAACGTTTCCTGTAGTTTTTCACCAGGTTTGCACACACTGCAGGAGGGATTTTGGCCCACTCCTCCACACAGATCTTCTCTAGATCAGTCAGGTTTATGGCCTGTCATTGAGAAACACAGAGTTTGAGATCCCTACAAAGCTCCGGTTGTAACACAGTCTCACCCCATTTCGTCAATATTTGACGACACTTGACCATTCGTCATATGTTGACGTGAAGGGTATACCTTTCGCGTCATTTTTTGACGAACTGGGGACTTCAATACTATTACGTCCGTTGCATTCTCTTTCCTATTTTATTACCATTTGCGCGTCGGTTTAGGGTTAGATTACGCAAAATTAAACAGTGTACGCGAAATTAAACAGTGTACGCGAAATTAAACAGTTGTCACCTGGCGTTGGGGTTAGAAACAGTTGTCACCTGGCGTTGGGGTTAGAGTTAGGTTTGGGTAGGGATGTCATTATGTAAATCTAACCCTAAACCGACGCGCAAATGGTAATAAAATAGGAAAGAGAATGCAACGGACGTAATAGTATTGAAGTCCCCAGTTCGTCAAAAAATGACGCAAAAGGTATACCCTTCACGTCAACATATGACGAATGGTCAAGTGTCGTCAAATATTGACGAAATGGGGTGAGACTGGGTTGCCGTGGGATAGTCATTTTTCCGTGGCATTCTCACGGATCTCTGCATTTTTCCGTGGCCCTGCTACGGACTGTCTTTTTCCGTGGCATTCTCACGTATTGGTTACTCAACTGCTTTTTCCTATTTTCAAATCATTTTTGCTTAGGGTTAGATTAGGTGTTTGCGTTAGTATGTAACTTTAACTATTGGTTTATACAATTTTTTCTGATTTATTCTTTTAAATTTTCTAAACTTTAAACAATTGTCACCTGGCGTTGGGGTTAGAGTTGGGTTTGGGGGGGTAACCAATCCGTGAGAATGCCACGGAAAAAGACAGTCTGTAGCAGGGCCACGTAAAAATGCGGAGATCCGTGAGAATGCCACGGAAAAATTAGCAAAAAGTTCTATGACTATCCCACGGAAATTCGTGAGATCAGGTTGCAGCAGCAAAGATTGAGTTTAGGTCTGGAGACTGGCTAGGCCACACCAGAACCTTGATATGCTTCTTACAGAGCCACTCCTTGGTTATCCTGGCTGTATGCTTCAGGTCATTGTCCTGTTGGAAGACCCATCTTCAATGCTCTAACTGAGGGAAGGAGGTTGTTCCCCAAAATCTCACAATAAATGGCCCCGGTCATCCTCTCCTTAATACAGTGCAGTGACTAGTCCCATGTGCAGAAAAACACCCCCAAAGCATGATGCTACCACCCCTATGCTTGACAGTAGGGATGGTACTCATCATTCTTCTTCCTCCAAACACGTTTAATGGAATTATGACCAAAAGTTTTATTTTGGTCCCATCTGACCACATGACTCCTCTGGATCATCCAAATGGTAATTGGCAAACTTAAGACGGGCCTGGACATGTGCTGGTTTAAGCAGGGGAACCTTCCGTGCCATGCATTATTTCAAACCATGATGTCTTAGTGTATTACCAACAGTAACCTTGGAAACGGTGGTCCCAGCTCGTTTCAGTTCATTGACTAGCTCCTCCCATGTAGTTCTGGGCTGATTTCTCACTTTTCTAAGGATCACTGAGACCCCACGAGGTGAGATCTTGCATGGAGCCCCAGTCCGAGGGAGATTGACGGTCATAGCTTCTTCCATTTTCTAATGATTGCTCCAACAGTGGACCTTTTTTCACCAAGCTGCTTGGAATTTCCCCGTAGCCCTTTCCAGCCTTGTGGAGGTGTAAAATTTTGTCTCTAGTGTCTTTGGACAGCTCTTTGGTCTTGGCCATGTTAGTAGTTGGATTCTTACTGATTGTATGGGATGGACAGGTGTCTTTATGCAGCTAACGACCTCAAACAGGTGCATCTAATTTAGGATAATAAATGGGGAGGTGGACATTTTAAAGGCAGACTAACAGGTCTTTGAGGGTCATAATTCTAGCTGATAGACAGGTGTTCAAATACTTATTTGCAGCTGTATCATACAAATAAATAGTTAAAAAATCATACATTGTGATTTTTTAAAATGTTGTCTCTCACAGTGGACATGCACCTACGATGACAATTTCAGACCACTCCATGATTTCTAAGTGGGAGAATTTGCAAAATAGCAGGGTGTTTGAACACTTATTTTCCTCACTGTACAAATTTCATGTCTTTTAATTTGTACACAAAATTATTATATTAAACAAAGAAATAAAACATTGACAGAGCGTTTTGTGAAGTGCTTTTCCCCGTCAGTTATCGCAGTTGTTTTATAAGCACACAGTTGATGGTACCCATTAAATTCCAACATATGTTTTTATTCTTACTATGGAAGTCTGCTGTGTGTTTACCATCATTCCTCAAAATATCTTCTTTTGTGTTCATCAGATAAAAGAAATTAATACAGTGTTAGAACAACATGAGGGCGAGTAAATTATGACAGAATTTTAATTTTAAGGTGAACTATCCCTTTAAATTTTAAGTTTTGTGTGTATACTATGCGCAGTATACATGCTGCACAAATCCTAAGTGTAGTATTGTATGCTATTCAATACTCTTTATGTACAATTAACATCTGTTCTGTGTCTTGTTTGATATGTTTTACTGGACTGGTTAACTTTCAGATTGTCCATAATTAACATCTCCAAAATGTACTGGTTCAACAGAGCCATATGTAAGACTTATAATGTTTCATTTGATCATCATCATTATAAATGTTGTCTGTCTTGCTTTGTCTTCCAACATAATTTGCTTTAATTTGCACACGGCAATGAAAAGCCTGCAGTCTTTCCCCCAGGATTTGAGCCTTTTAATAAGATACAACCAAGGCCACAGTTTCTCTGATGGTGTCATCTCCATAATTAGAAATCTCATTATTTGTGCAGCGATAGAAGCGAATCTACAGTTGCTTTCAGATCAAATGCATCATTCCAACGCCAAGATCATCCGTAGATACAGGGGATCTTTGTTCAACCTTATTTGAAGTTTCCTGCTTTCTTTATGAAAGTACAGACCTGTGATGATATCTGATGATTTTTATTGATGTTCCAGGATTCCCTATAATATGGCTTTCTGGAATACGTAATTGTAATTGCGTTTACAATTTATGCATTTGGCAGCTGCTTTTATTACTCTTTTTACAAGCTTATCAGTATTTTTGGGAATCAAACCAAGGCCCTTTTGTGCTGCAGACACAATGCTCTACTAGTTAATTTGATCAGTTTAACTCATCTTTGAGCATCATAATAGCATATGTAAAAGTTTTGTCTGTCACAGAAATTTTCTTTATCATGCTTTAAACCAGTTTGAATGTAACTCTACACGCTTGCCTTATTTAGTATTCACTGAATATACAATAAATATGAACATGCAACATCTATGAATATGCAAATTTGTCCCCGCCTCCACTCTTTCGCACCACCTCGACCATATGTAAATATAAATGTATATGCATATGTAAATTGATGCTACATTTGGCAGTTTCAGGCACATAACTGCCAAGTTCAATTTCACACAATGCATGGGTGAGCTGCGCGTTTGCAGCATTAATTTGCTTTTAGCGCTGATGTTAACAGGTTAGAATATTCACACTGCACATGTGAGCATCACAGAAGTGTTTCAGTGCCAAGTTTATGAGGCATCTATACATAATATCTTCTGTATGGCTTGAACTACTGATCCACTCGTTCAACTGTGATGATGTAATTGGTGGCATGTTTGTAACGTAGAATACCACAACGATTTGAGACTATAAAGAAAATACGAAGTAGTGGTGTTGAATGATAAATTTGCACATGGTTTGTCTTACCACATAAACATACTGTATAAACACTTTATTTTCACAACAGGGGGTGTATCGAATCATCGATATAGATCGATGCATAGATTCATTATATTATTAACAATCAATAAAGTTTAAACTGTATTATACATTTCTATCGTTTCTTAAGCTCAAATTGGGCTAAATGGTTTCCAGGTTGATCTGGAAAAATTTGTAAGTATTTTACGAGCTGGCTAAATTTGCTCATTTTAATTTTTTTTGCTTTTTTGCTTTTGATTTGCTTTTGCAACTGCGACATTAGGTTTATGGGTGGGGTTTATTATAGATTTTTCAAAAAAAAATTTTTTTACGATTTCACCTTGTAAACTACTTACTAATTCCTGCAATATCCGTTCTGTGCAGAGTTCCTCTTTAGAGAATCATTAGTCTTTAACTCTTTCCCTGCCAATGAGGAGTTTTTCCGGCAATCCGTATTTCCGCTATTATCCACCAGATGGCGCTCTTATCCAACTCCTAAAACCCCTTAGGGCAAACAGTAAAAACTCTGTGTATGTTTTGATAATCTGTCTGAATCTGATCAAAATTCCTTCACAAAAATTCAATCATCTCAGCTTTTTGCTCAAATTTTTTTCTTTTTGAAGAAACCTACCCATATTTGAGAGGTGATAAAATGAAAACAAATGAAGGTAGGATGACATGTTTTTGTTTTGTTTTTTTTTTTAAAGCAGAAGGTCTGTTCTTCATTTGATATATTGTATGTTTATGTATATTTAAAGAAGGACATTTTTCTGGAAGGCATTGAACTTTTTTGAAATTTATAAAAAATGCTGGCGGGCAAAAAAAAAAAAACACTGGCGCGAAAGAGTTAACAATTGGATGGCAGGCCCGAGGTGGGTAATCGGGAGAACCGGGAGAATTGGCAACACAAGTGGCAACAGGTAAAGAGAGATAGTCCTATTAGCATTAGCAACATAATTATTCAACTAATACCGTTGTCAACCTATTAACAAGCAAAATATAAAATTTAATTAAAAGCCTTTAGTGTTTTACCAAAAACATGGCGATTCATAGACTTATTATGCAATTTAACATTGATAAGTTAAATGAATTTGTATCATTATTTTATTTTTATTACTAATTCTTTTTTTTGTATAGTGAATAAGTGAATTATTATAATTTTTTTTAAACTTTACATTATTGGTTGAACCATGGTATTAATAAAAACTATACACAATAGTAAGAGCTGAACTGTTGCTTCATTTATCCAATTTGGAAAAAGTGCTAAATTGGAATTACAAAAAAGTGGGCCGGTCTTGGGCTTGAAACTCCCGGGCCGAAAAGTGGCCCCACTCCGGCCCTGCTGCACAGAGTCTGTGGGTTGTCCACCAAAGCAAATTCTATTAATAGCCTGAATTTTGATATTTATTACATATTTGTTATTGGCTTCTTTTATGTATCTTTTATGTTAACATTTTAAACAAGGATAAAACATATTCTGAGTAGATTATTTAAAAAAGGTAGCCCCCCTGAGTGTTTTATCAATTGTGGTAGCCCTTGCTCACAAAAAAGTTGGAGAGCCCTGCTTTAGTCGATGTCTGGTTGCACAATTACTCGAAAAAACTAATCGGGATTACAATTACGGGGAGAAACAATTACATAATGGCCAAAAGCCTAAATTACCAACCTATTCTCCAACCCATATACGATTGTTTTGGTCGTTTGTCCATTTCACCAAATACGACCAATCGATGCATTTTGGATTTTTTACTTACAACAAAACTTCTATAATTCTATAATATAACAACTATAATTATGTTATTTACATATTATTTCGTTTTGGATGTTTCGAATTTACCATGCAACTACTTCACAGGAAGTTTAAAAACTTTTCAAAACTTTAATGTAAATTGTATAAATCAACAATAATAATCGCAATTAAAACAATCTAGGTGATTATGATTTTTGTCATAATCGTGCAGTCCTATAGTCTTTGTTCTTCAAAGCATCTTGCTTTAACCAATAAATCAGTAAGACTGATAACAACATTTTATGCAATATTCTTGCAACATTTGCGTAGTTGTTGGGCTCATTTTGTTGCATTGGTCATAATAAAAACCTGTATGGTCGTAATAAAAACCTGTGTGTTTGTGTTTCCAGCCTACAAGCGTTGCATATTGCTGAAACTTGTCCGAGTGAGTTTATCAAGCTCACTTTAGTAAGAAATAAAACACTGAGTCAAAATAACAGAGCCTCCATCTTCTTTTCCAGTATTACCATGGTGATATGCAATAGGACATTTGTGAATACGTGGTAGTTAGGTCTCAATTATCTCAGCGTGACCTCGCCGCTGTCATAGGAGCAGAGATGTGCTTTTACTGTACGCCCAGACAAAGAGCACAAAGATTATGAACGTCCAAGATAATCCGAAAAATATATTGTGTATTCAAATCTATAAAAAATAACAAATCTTTAATTCAATCATTAACATTTGATGATATTGAAGATAATGTTGAATAAAAAGCTAAATTTTTTAATCTACAGTGTTTCAGTTTTTGATGAAGTTTAAGATCCGCTTGCTTTAAATGTGAAAGTCTCTGTCACGCTTGGTTAAATGTGAAAAATAGAGCATACATGTAGTTATTAATTGGAAAAAACAAGCAAGCTGTTTTGTAGACCTTGCTTTCTCTTTCTCTCTCTCTCTCTTTCTTTCTTTCTTCCAACCTGTTTGTAAAAAATGCATTCTCCAGGATGCAGCAATATTAATTTAATACCACAGTGACTATTTCTAAAACCACTTTACATTCTAAAATGAGAATCTCTGGGAGCCAGCTGTGTTGTAGATGGAGCCACATGTAAAAGATGTTTGGCTTTATTTTGCATAGATATTTTTACTCAATGATTGTAATGAATCTATTTACAAGTGAAATGTTGAGAGAGCTTTTAAAGGGACAGTTCAGTCAAAAATAAAAATTCTGTCGTCATTTACTCACCCGCATGTTGTTATAAACCTGTATTAAATTAATTAATATTAAAATATATTTTGAGAATGTTTGTACCCAAAACGTTCATAAGCCCCATTCACTTCTAGAGTATTCTTTTTCCTACTATGGAAGTAAATGGGGCCTTTGATCGGTTTGGTACAAACATTCCTCAAAATATCTTCCTTTAATTTATACAGGTTTGTAAAAAGATGTAAATGATGACAGCTTTTTCATTTTTGGATGATTTCTCCGTTATCTACAATAAAATATATCAGTGGAATTTGTTGCAGGAAATGTTTCATTTTTTCCCATGACTTTCTCTTTGGAACACAAAAATATGCGATTAATTGTGATTAACCCTACCTCCTATTGTATTTAAACCCACAATCCTTGTTTCATTTGCAGTGGACCTTAAAAATAAATAGGAAAGGAAACATAGCAATATTACAGAAATTGAACGGATTGTTGCAATGTTACGGTATTGTTCCTGTAAAGCGCAGTGGTTGAGCATAGGGTGATCGTTGAAAAAGTTGATGAGTTCAAACCAAGGAAACATACATGTTATAAAAATGTATACCTTGTATCTGTAGATCGCACTTTTTTCTTTGCTAAACTACAGTCAGCAGATGGCAGTCTAACACTGCCACACAAATCCCTCTCTCTCTCCCCCTCCCTTCCCATCACTTCTTTCTATTTGCTTAGGGAGGTGGGACACGAGAGATTCATTAAATGTAACTACTACCTGAGCTTAGTGCACAGGGCTCAAATGAAGTGGCACTAATATGGGGATTACATCAACAAATCCACCATAGCTTCTCTCCCATCATCTGCTCACAGGTGTGTATACAGCGAGGACGACAGCATCGATGGACACCGTCTTCCGGCCCACTCGCTTCTTTAATGAGGAACCTATTCAAACAAATGCTTTTCAGTCTTATGTCTTTTGACATGGAGTCATGGCCTTTACGTTGTAAGGGATGAAATTAGAACAAAATTATACTTTAAATTTTTTGAAAAACTCACAGACCCTTTAGAAGATCTTAAGGGTTTTTGAGAAAGAGGCTAACCTTATGACAACTTAAAGCAAAGCGGTATTTTATTACTATGCTTTATTATGTGAGACATTTTATACAGAAATACCTTCAGCAATAAGCAAGATTGACTTGTGTGTTAACTTGCAAAGGCCATTTATAAACATGAAAGCTTGTCCTTGTGTTGATGTGAAAGGGAGTTTTAAAGTTCTAATCAATTGATTGTTCACAAATGGGAGGGATTATGTTTAAAGGACAAAGAAAAGATTTTCTTTCTTTTTTTCTTTTTCTAAGAATTTTGGAGGAATATCTGGAGGATAAACAACATGATGCTCACTGTTACTTTTATTACTGTTATTTAAGTGTTAAAACTGGTATTATTTGTTATTTGTGCTAAATCACAGGCGTTTTCACATTGTCCTAAAGATGGGCTCGTCAAAAGTGTTTTGTGGTTTTTGTCGAAATATTATCGTATATATTTCTTTCCTCTCCGTGGCTTTTAATGTTACCTTGCGTACAGGATAATGCTGTTTGTGAGCCCTTCTAATGTCCCTTTAGGGAAGTCATGTCACCCGGCGGCCATATTTGCAACTTCTCCGGACAGTTATTTCCGTCATTCAAGACAAAAGTCCTATTTATTTCAATGTAAATTCATGTGCTAAAATCACAATTAACTAGCCTGACATTGTCATACTCAATTCTAGTCACGCTCCATTGGGCTATGATTATGAGGCGTGTCTCAACCGAAAAATGCCTCTGCGCTCAATTGGATAGACCTACAACCAATCAGAGCTACGGAGTGTGTGACGTATGTTGAAATGGCGTCTTTTGCAGCCTGACCGAACTGCTAGTTATTTCACTACAATGACACTAACATTATGATTATAGTAAGTCTGAGTTAGCGAACGTACATCGACACCTTCTATGTTTACAACATTTCATTTATATCACAACATTGTAAGTGTTACTAAGTCAAACAGTCAGACTATCCTTTACCATTCAGCAGCCACGATTCCGGGCTTCTGAAAAGAAGCTAATTATATCCATTCCGTCGTGCACGCCGAGTTGCATCGCCAGTTGCTTCTTTAACTTGGTGCTCCATAAGTGCGACCAAAGGAGAAACAAAAATGAATGACGATAGACACATCTGAATTCTTCAGTGGCAGCCATTTCGTTGTAAACAGATTCAACACACGCGCTCTTTGGTGACGTTATTGATTACGTTACTGTTGATCATCTTTCCATCATCGTATAAAGCCCGCCCTGACAATTGGATTGGTTCGACCAGCTTTGGGTCTAGCATAGCAGCTCCTCAACGGAGAAACCCCAGACCGATCTTCCCGTCCTCAAAATGTTGTGGGCGGGGCTAAGATCGGCTGGCATCAACTGTACCATAACTTTTGTTTCTTAAAGGGTCACTCCACTTTTTCAGCTTCCCTAGAGTAAAACATTAGATTTTTACCGTTTTGAAATCCATTCAGCCGATCTCCTGATCTGGCGGTACCACTTTTAGCATAGCATAGTGTAATCCATTGAATCTGATTAGACAATTAGCATCGCACTTAAAAATAACCAAAGAGTTTCAATATTTGGTACGGCAGCAAAGTCCTTAATTATTACGCCAGAATGAGAGTATAGTTCCTAACCATATCTGCCTAGAAAATCACAACTTTTAGTCTTATGCCGTGTTCCATTCAACCTACCATAAATCACGACTTCAAAACCACGGGGCTGTTTACACTTGGTATTAAGATGTGTTTTCATCGATCGGATCACAAGTGTACGAGAGAGACACATCACGTTTACACCTGGTATTTAAATCCGTCTCTTTTGTCCACTTTCGACCGCTTCTGTCCTGAAATACTGTGAGGGGGTGGTCCGTGAGACGGTGGGCGAGTCTCTCTGCTGTCATTCAAACCCGAGCGGGAGTAATTATGGACGCAAACTAATATTATGATAATATTATACAAGTAAACATGCTACACAGAGTTTTGTACGTGTGTATGTAAGAGCTTTCTCTGAATTTTCAGCGCAATTGATGAAATAGGATCACGCAACTTTCACACGCTTTCAAAACGAAACTACGGAGATCAGCCGCTTTAGTTGTATCAATGAAAGGCTAAAAATAGCTCTGTTCACCGTATGTTCACGCCAGAAGTCAAAAAAGACGTAAAACTTGTGTTTAATACCTCAGATTAGATAAATGGGCGGAGAGAAGGCGGTCGCGTGTGGCTGTTCGAACACATTCAACCACATGTGCGTTCCGCAACTCCAAAGCGATCCGATCGAAAGGGGTTTCGACTACCTCTGGATGTGGTTGAAAGTGGTCGAAAGTGGATGAGCTCAAAACGTTTTGAACACCGTTTACACCTGGCATTAACCGGTCCACTTGTGATCCGATCGACGAAAACGCATGTTAATGCCAAGTGTAAACAGCCTCCACGACTCACGACTTTGAACTGGGAGTACATCGACCTAGTACAAGTTCACGGGTGGAAAGTCACAGGTTTGACTGACGTTCCAGTGCACTTACACAGGTATAAGATTGGAAAAACACAGGTTACAGGTTGCCTGGAATGTATACTCTCAGTTTAAAGTTGTGAGTCGTGGTTTTAGAGTCGTGATTTAGGGGCTCAAGAATTTGCCATTAGTACACAATGTAACTACAGAAGAATATTTTTTTTTTAAATATCGAAACTCTTTGGTTATTTTTTTTGCGTGATGCTAATGGTCTAATCAGATTCAATGGATTATGCTAAGCTATGCTAAAAGTGGTAGCGCCAGACATGGAGATCAGCTTCAAAAACTGTCAAACTCAAATGTTTAACTATAGGGGAGCTGGAAAAAGAGCCTATTTTCAAAAAAAAGTTGAGTGTCCCTTTAAAGTCTGTGTAAACTCTAATATTATATGTGATTTTAGTTTGTCACACCACAAAAAAATTTAAATGACGAAAAATGTAAAGTAAATAAAATAAATGTTCACAATCTTGGAAGAACAGGCAGGATTTTCTGCTCTCAAATGTCCGCTGTTGGCGCTGAAACCATGCCCACCAGCAGGAAAAGTGCGTCTCTCAACTTTTGAATACCTCTACAACCTATGTATGAATGCTCGCGATTGTGTTTAGGGAGAGGCCATGCTCGGTGGCTCTGGTGCGTCATCGAGCCACCCCACTCAAATATGACCCTGAACCTTTATAATGTGTTTAGAAATAATTCTCTAAAAAATAGTTTTAGCTACTGTGCATGCGCACACGTTAGCAATCGCCTCATGCCATGCTGTACAGAGCCCCTCCCCCAGATAATCCTCAGTCTTTATCGATTGATGATTGGTTCTGTTAACTAGAAGATGGGACTTTTATCACCAGAGTGGCCATGTTGAGCATTGCATTGTCCCATATTCATAGTAATAGTGTTTGATCTTGTTATATTCAATATGTTTGGCTTTTCACTTCAGACTATGACGTCATTCATGTGCAGCCCTAGAGTGTTCAGTCCACTGATCTAAATAAATGACTGGATTGCACATGACGTCACACTTGTGAAGCCACCGTGCCGCCATGTTGGTATACCCAAACGTTCTATTAAATCAATGGACGTTATCAGATTTTAATGATAAAACATCACTTTACTCGTCTTCGTTTTTATATGTGAAGTTACCATGTACATTATTACAACACAAACGTCCAAAGCATGTAAATAGTTATTTACTGAAAGTTGTACAATTTGCGTTTTAAACAGTTATTATACATTCATCTTTATTACAGTATCAGATCAGCAGACAGACCGTAGCATATTTAGTATTAATGACAATAAACGTGCTCATTCTGAAATCTAAATAAATAATCATGCTTTGTACCGTATGTGCATGCAATAATTTGCTAGTTTTGTAATTATGTTATCTAAACTTACATGTTACCTAAACTTATTTAGAGAAATAACGCTGACCGTCACAGTGTAGCTGAATGTCAAACAAAACTTTATTTATACCTGTGTCATTAACAAATGCAACAGACACACTCACCTTAACGGTTTTTTATAAATCCATTATCCTGCCCGATTAAAACATAAACATTGCAAATAACACCAGAATTAACAAATAATTAACGTACACATATCCTAAAAATTAACCTTGTGTACTGTAACTGATGTAAAGGGGGTACATTTTGATCATGATTTTGAATGGAAGTCAATGACGCTCTCTGCCAGTTAAGATGGCGGCTCGAACTCTGCGCTGGCTTCACCTCACGCAGTTACGTCAAGCATCAAAGCGCAATCCAGTCATTTATAGATCAGTGGTTCAGTCACATGATATTTATGGCTTGGGTGATTGACTAAAACCTAATTTCCAAAACTACGCGCCCATATAGCAAAGATGTCCAGGTCTAGTATTTCCGAGTAACTGCGTTCAAGATCAGTGGGAATGCTAATGGGTTGCTCTCTCCAGGTATTATAGACTTCATTGGTCGTGTCTATCGATTAGTCTTATCAAAGGGAATTCCACAAATATAGGCATCTGAATTATTAATAGACATGAAAACCATTCCCAGCAGACATCTGAACTTTCTCAGTTTTCATTTAATCTTTCAGCTCAGTACAGCCTAAATCTTTCAGAGTGCAGGGGTCCTGACAAGCAACTTTTTCATGTTTTTTAACTTGACACCTCATCTTTATGAAGCAAGCAAAAATGGTGTAAGATGCAGTAAAATAAAATAAAAGAAACAATTTTGTCGTCATTTACAACATATGACACTGTCAGAAATAAAGGTGCAAAAGCTGTCACTGGGATGGTACTTTTTGAAAGGGTACCGCCCCACTGACAGCTTTTGTTCCTTTATTTCTGACAGCTGAGAATGTTTTCCCCTGTACAATAAAAATGAATGGTTTGGTGTAACATCTCCTTCTCTGTTTCATGGATAAACTCAGTCATATGTCATAGTGGGCATCAAGGAAATGATGACAAAGTTTGTTTTTTGGTGTACTGTCCCTTTAAGGAGAGAAGAAGAAGATCAGGGGAAGATAACATTCCTACATATGATGAACCTGTGACAGGGCTCAGAATTGAACATGAGAATATGTGCTGCAGATATGTAATCCTTAGACCTCCGCCTCTATCATTTATTCATACATTTCACACACAATCACACAGTGTCAGGCGTGAGCATTTCTTTCACCGTTATGAAGAACAAACAGGCGTCAACCACACCTTCGACACAACGTGCATGAGCTTTTAAGAAAAGAGGTATCTGACGACTCCAGTCAGACAGCCGTGTTTCTTTGACACTTTATTAATTTACATTAATTAACAGGCACACATCCTGCACTAAGTCGACATAAAAAACGAATGACAAAGAGGCGCGTGTGGAGGCTGTAACAGAGGCTCTAATGTAACGCCTAGATCTCTGTTGTCACACTGACAATTATATGAGAATATCCTTAAGAAATGAGAAATAACTTAATCTTAATGAAGATGACTTAATATATTGTAAAAGATCAAGTTATTAAATATCAGCAATTTTTTTTACTTCACACTAAATCATTTTGAAGAATTTGATGAGATTATAAGCAGGCACAGAATGGCTTTCCCTGGAAAATCTGTTTAATTAAAATGTTGTAAGTAATGATCTGGAATATTCCATCTAAAAGGAGAAATAATCACTGTTGGAGCGTCAAGTTGTTGCCCTAAGTAAGTTGTGGCCCTAAGTAACCCATAGCCAACACTTCGAAATGCTCATTAAGTTCATGCTTATACTGTAACTACTGATCGTAAGGCCTATAAACAATATTCTGAAATCCATGACTCACGTTCGAATGCACCATATGTGACCGATCACAGAAAGTATGGACACAAGTCGAATCTGGGGCATTTTGAGTTATTCCTAGATTCTGACAGTGAAGTATCTAAGCTTTCCAATGATGTGTAACACATGGAAATTTGATAATATTTGGAGAAGTTGTGGCCATTTGAATGTAGAAACTCAAAAAAAGTAAAAGCAGATAAATTAAAGTGTCACCTTTCTCCTTCTGGGAGAGACAATAGGGCTCATTTACATCTCATTTAGCTAAGCCATACCCCCTGTAAAGCTGTTTTGAGATACAGATGCTCTAGCATCATATGTAGTATTTTGTGACAGAAGTCCGAATGACAACATGCATAAATTAACATGACTCTTTTGCTTTTGTGTTGATCACAAGTCGAATCCAGTCTGTTTCAGATGTGTGAATCATCCAATGACCATTTTTGTCCACAAATGCGTATAATCCGTGAAATATAGATATATAGTCTATTGTTTACATCAGATTTCGCATGAACGTCTGGTAATAGAATATAATATACAATCTGAGGACTATTTACATCGTAACACTGTATATGAGATTACACTTTAGGTTCCGATAAAAACATGAACCCGCCTTCAAAGTTTGTATTTAAAAGTAGGGAGGTAGAGTATAATAGAAAATCCAAACAGTGGTGTCAAAAATGTGACGTCCGTTAGGGATGTAACCAATCGCTCGCTCGTTCCTCCATCAGTCAATGACTTTATGCAAAATATTGATAGACAACCCATGTAGCCAATTAGTTAACACATTCAACGATCTTTGTGTGACTTTTTTGTGGGTTCTCACAGTGCTTTGACGTCATCCGACGGCCAGTTCTTGCAGTGCAGCATGAAGTCGAACAAACCGCGGCGCATCACAACAGTCACGTGACTTCACGCGGTTCACAACAGAACCGAAAGAGAAGACAATGCTGAATAAAGTCGTCATTCTTGTTATTTTTGGACCAAAATGTATTTTCGATGCTTCAACACATTCTAACTGACCCACTGATGTCACATGGACTACATTGATGATGTTTTTATTACCTTTATGGACATGGAAACCGTACATAGATTTTCATTGGAGGCACAGAAAGCTCTCGGACTGTGTGCAAATACACACAGACAACACTCAAAAAAATTAAAAGTTGGATTTACTTAAAAAAACTTCGTCAAGTGGGTTCCACATATCTTTGTTAAGTAATGTCAACAAATAAAATGTTAGTTGTATTTACTAAAAAAGTTTGTGTAAAATTGACAATTTAAATGTTACATGGACTAAAGAAATCCTAGTAAGGTCACTATTATGAAACATTTAATTGATGAAAAAAAATAATGATTTAATAACTCCATAACAACGAATCAATCAATCAGAGTGCAGCGGCTCAATACAACCTTTATTTAATTACAGTTTATCAAACATATCACAAACATATTTGAAATGCAATGTAACATTTCAAACCGTTTGTTGGTTTGTTTTGTTCTAAAATATATCAGAACAAGTTAATTAACTAATACTTGGCCACTTAATCGTGCTACACTTTTGCAAGAGGGTACAACAATTCTGCCAGAACAACAATTTACCCATAATACACTGCAGCATCATCAGCCAATGAGATGCAAGTCTGTATTGGTTTTATTAATCTGTTACTTTTACGCAACAATGTTTTATTGGCTGAACAAATAATTTTGAAGTAAAGCTGACAAGACACAGTCTTTTGTTGAAATTACTAAGTTAAATTAATCATATGCCGTTACTTGTGTTTGTTAAGTAAAGTGAACAAGAAATTATTTAGTAAAACTGACTCCAACCAAGTTAATTTTTTTGAGTGAATGACGCCCCCCGCTGCACGCTAGAATCTCCTGAAAAACAAGCCGATATAAACCACATAATGTACGCTTTTAAATATACAAAAACTGCTATCTCAAACATGTGGGTTCCGAATGCGCTTCGCTCCGAGGTCATCCGGTGGGGTCACGAGTCCAAGTTTGTTTGCCATCCGGGGGTTCGGAGAACGTTGGCTACCGTACGTCAGCGTTTTTGGTGGCCCTCTATGGGCCCCGATGTCAGACAGTTTGTGTTAGCCTGTCAGGTTTGTGCCCGTAATAAGGCCTCTCATCAAGCCCCTATTGGTCTGCTTAAACCACTACCCATTCCCTCTCGTCCTTGGTCACATATCGCCATCGATTTTGTAACCAATTTGCCTAGTTCTAAGGGAAACACTGTAGTTTTGACCATTGTCGACCGCTTCTCCAAGGCGGCTCACTTTGTCCCTTTGCCCAAGTTGCCCACTGCCAAGGAAACTGCCCAGGTTATGATCGAACACGTCTTTCGCTTACATGGTCTGCCCACAGACGTTGTTTCAGATAGGGGTCCTCAGTTTATTTCTCGTTTCTGGCAGGAATTTTGTAGACAAATAGGCTCCACAGCTAGCTTGTCTTCAGGGTATCATCCTCAGACCAACGGGCAATGTGAACGGGCTAACCAAGATTTAGGTAGAGCTCTCCGCTGTCTGACATCGCAATATCCGAGCTCCTGGTGCCAACAGTTACCCTGGGTTGAATACGCCCATAATTCTCTCCCTGTTTCTTCCCTTAACATGTCCCCTTTTGAGGCGTCCATGGGGTTTCAGCCCCCTTTATTCCCATCACAGGAACCCGATGCGGTGGTTCCGTCTGCGCTGGCTTTTGTCCGTCGTTGCAAACGCACCTGGAGAAAGGCTAGATTTACATTACGTCAGATTTCCAGACGAACCAAAGCCGCGGCCGACCGTCACCATAGAACTGCGCCCCGTTTTATCTGTGGGCAGAAAGTATGGCTTTCGTCCAAGGATTTACCTCTCCGTGAGCCTTCTCGCAATTGACTCCACGATTCCTTGGGCCATACAGCATTGTTAAGGTCATTAATCCCGTGACGGTCAGGCTCAGATTGCCCCCAGCACTCGGTCGGGTTCATCCAGTTTTTCATGTGTCTAAACTGAAGCTTGTGTATTTTTCCCACCTTAACCCTGTTCCCTCTGCCCCCACCCCTCCCACCCCTCAGCTTATAGATGGTGCCCCTGTGTATTCGGTTAAGTCGTTACTGGATATGCGTCGCCGGGGTAGGGGATTTCAATATCTCGTTGACTGGGAAGGATATGGTCCGGAGGAGAGGTGTTGGGTACCGGCCCGGGACATCCTGGACCCTGGGCTGATAGAGGATCTCCGCCGGCGACGGGGTGAGCCCCCTCATGGACCGCCCGGTGGCGGTCGTGGGGGGGGAGTCCTGTCATGATTTCGGTCTCATTGGCCGCTTTGTCTTTGTTTCACCATGTGTTGTGTTGTGTTTATGTTTTGACAGCTCCACACGTGCGCGCCTTCCACCTGGTGACCTCATTATCTCCGACTCTTCTCACCGGCGTCCCACACCTGATCCATATTAATTGCCCATCCGGTTTGATTTAAATTCCCCTCGTTTCCTCTGTTCCTTGCAAGTTCGTCTTAGTATGTTCATGCCCGCTAGCCTGGCTAGTTCTAGTCCTGTTCGTGTCGAGTGTCTGTGTGTAGTTTTGTCTGGATCATTTACCGTGCTCTCTGCTGCCTTATCTCTTCAGATTCCCCGCCCCGCTGTCAGTTTCTCCCGAGTGGTGTGTTCCCCGCCAAGCCTCTGTTAACACTCTGTCTGTGGATTCTCTGAGCGCCAGACTACATCTAGCGCTGTCCAGCTGCAGTGCGCTCTGCGCGTAATCCTGCATAAGACTCGGACTACTGCTGTGCGCTGTCCAGCACATACTCTGCTGAAGACTCTGACCGCCTCTCTCTCTCTCTCTCTCGCCGTGCCCCGCCTGGAACTCTCTCTCTGCCCCGTGTCGGGTTGTTTCGAGTGTGGACGGATGGTGGATGTCCTACAGCCCTGCTGGGTTTTCCACTTCGAGTGCTTGCATTTACATGAAGACATTGAGTGTTTTTGCCATACATATTTACATTTTACATGAAGACATAGAGTGTTATCTCCTATACATACCTGCCATTTGTGAACCTTATTAAAAACCCTCTGCATTGGGATTCCTGACTTTTGTGGTTCCTGACAAAAATACTGATAAACTGTGTTGTTTTCCTTTAAAAACCTTCGACTGAATTGTTCTTCTATGGCATTGCACCTTCATTTTTAGCAGTGTAGACTAGAAACCAGGAGAACATTTTATTGCCCATTTAAAACTCTTAAAGCTCATTCGGAGTGGTAGTGGTTTTGGAAAAGTGCTTGTGAAAGAATTGTGTCCTTAGATGTTTCTCAAAAGAGCTCAAAGATCATTTCACAACTGAGAAACAGACTTAGGTTTAAGTGTTTGCTGAAACCTCTAAGGAGATCTACCTGAAGAAATTTATATGTTAGCATTTTCACAGAGGAACACAATCTGCTGATTGGTGTTTGGTTATGGTCTTCACATTCACACAACACTTATGGGCTAATAGCATGACACTGGAGGTGTGTGTTATAAAAAGTTAAATATTCCTTTATTATATAATGTAATATTTGCATTTACATGTTGTCAGCATACAAAAGCGTACAATGCTAATTTTGAATGAGACTTAAATTGTTTGTGTCCCTGATGCACAGGCCAACATTGACCCCTTCGCAACCTCAATGCAAAAAGATGTTTAACTATGCATGCATATCTATTTGTCCACAGCTTTACACATGGAAATGGTGAAGAGAAAAGATTTTTAGACATCTTCCCCTTTAGACACTATGGGTCCCAGTGTGGAACGTGGGAGGTTAATAAGCAAATAAATTTCAGATTCATCATGCAAATTTGGTCATCATGACCGTAGCACATTTTTTTAGAAACTTCTCTGTCTATCACCCTCTCTGTTGTGTTTCATAGGAACAGAGATGCAACCTTTGTTACCAGCAGATAGTAAAGCGTCTGGTAGACGGTGATGTTCTTCACAACAGCTGTGAGGTTGAATGAACTACGATTACGATCCTGTTCTGCATGTCTATTCTTTCCCAATACATGTTTATTTGTAGGTTCTGTTCTAAAACCTAGTGAACTACTTTGCTGTCTACTACTGAAGCGACATGCTGGAACCTTTGATTTTGAATTATCTACATAGACGGCAAACAAAATTGAATTTGTCAAGCAAATCAGTATTCTGACATGAATCTCAGTCTGTGTCCGAAACCGCTCCCTATCTCCTATCTCCAATTAAAGGGGCCATGTCATAAGACTTTTTTAAAATGTTAAATAAATCTTTGATGTCCCCAGAATACACATGTGAAGTTTTAGCTTAAAATACCATATAGATAATTTATTATAACATGTTAAAAATGACACTTTGTAGGTGTGAGCAAAAATGTGATGTTTTGGGTTTGTTCTTTAAAATGCAAATGAGCTCATGAAATTAAAACACTGATTGCAATGATGGTGGTTTGATGCAATTCAAACTTAATTGTGATGTGAATTATTTTCTCTCTCTCACTTTCTCTTTGCACTAAATGGCTGTGCCGTGGTTGGATAGTGCAGATTAAGGGGCGGTATTATTATAATAAGAGCTCCTTATGACATCACAAGGAAAGCCAATTTCAAAGACCTATTTTTTCACGTGCTTGCAGAGAATGGTTTACCAAAACTAAATTACTGGGTTGATCTTTTTCATATTTTCTAGGTTGATAGAAGCACTGGGAACCCAATTATAGCACTTAAACATGGAAAAAGTCGGATTTTCATGCCATGGCCCCTTTAAAAAGTCTTGTAAAAATGTCCCCTTTAAATGGAGTCTAACCTTTTTTATTGAATAGTTCTATTATTATTATACATAAAACAATTTTATACACTGTAAAAAATTCCTTGTTTCACTTAAAATTTTAATCAATTTGAATTTACAATTAATTTATGAAAATAAAGTTGAATTAGCTTAAGTTTTTTCAACTTTATTTTTATAATTTATAGCATCTCCTCACTAGCCAAGAAATTTGAACTTAATTAACATTTTTAGGTCCAACAACTAATTTTTGCAGTATGTACTTTTGGAAAAAAATGATTCATTCAAATTACATTTTTTTTAGGGTTTTCAATGAATTTATTTAAGCTACATTTAAACAAACAAACATACAAAAATTAGTAAAATAAAAAAAAACTTTTGTTTAAATGTAGCTTAAATAAATTGATAAATTGAATTAATAATTTTTTTCAGTGTACAGTTCAGTGCACTGCAGTATAGACACTTTAGTAGTACTTCAGGGCACTTAAAAAAGTATACTAAATACCAATATCACACCTTGATGTTCTTAAGTTTATCTTGAAGTTCACCCAAAAATGAAAATTATGTCATCATTTATTCTTTACCTTCATGTTGTTACAAACCTGTTTAAATTTCTTCGCTATTCCCTATTCACTTCCATAGTAGGAAAAAAGAATACTATGGAAGAGAATGAGGCTCTTTAAAATAAAAAAAATATATTTTTTATATTTCAAAAAATTCCAAAAATATATTTGTTGATTTATTTACACTAATATATATATATAGCATTAAAAAAATATTTAGCTCTTCATATATTTCAGAAAATATATTCACATTGCATTGATAGAAAAACTTTGTTTTTGTTACAAATCTGTAAACATAACAGTTTTAAAACGTTAAAATTACATATAGTTTCAACTTCAAAAATATTCTTTATAAAATTAACTTGTATTTAGCATATATTTAAAAAAAAAATTTGTAAATAAAATTTGAAATGTATTTGCTTGCCCATGAAATACCTTTTGAAATATGTGTTGAGAAAGTTAAAACTAAATATATTGTCAAATGGAAAAATATATTCAAATGAGCATTACTTTATACAAAATGTATTTAGCATATATTTAAAATATTTTTTTGGCCAGAGAAATATTTTTTCTTTGCTGTATGGCATGAACGGTTTGGTTACAAACATTCCTCAAAATATCTTCCTCCGTGTTCATTAAAAGAAAGAAATGTATACAGGTTTGTAACAACATGAGGGTAAGCAAAAGTAACCTTTAGTAACCCCTTGGAGTCGTGTGGATTACTTCTGTAAAGGACGGATGCACTTTTGGGGGGTTTAAAGTGAGAAGTTGTTCCCTGATCACAGTTTTCTACCATTATAAAGTTTGGAAATGCACTAAAAAACTCCAAATGTGTTTGTCTGAAAGATGATGGACATATGTATCTTAAATTGCTCGATCGAGAGTAAATCATGGGGTAATTTTGATATTTGCTGGAGTATCGCTTTAAAATGCTGTCTATGTTTTGGAACAGATCCATCTCTATTCGTCTCTAGACAACCTAAACACAGCTAATGCCAACATTTTTGTAAGGATCTTAGCTGATCTAAGCCAGACCAAGTGAGAGTCATTTTGACCTTTTGATGTGAACACTAAAGACTCTGCAACAGCACAGAAAATTGAAGCGTTTTTCCTCAATATGTGGTCTGCGTCATGTTCATCACATTATGTTCTCGCTCCAGGACGCTCAGTGTTCTCTCTTGATGTGTTTTGTGCGCGAGGTAACGTTTAATCGCATGAGATTGTCCAATCTTAGCAAGCAGACATTGTTTCAAAAAAATCGATTTCGCCACTATTTGGTAGAGGATTAAAAGCGCTGAATGAAATAAGCCCAAACAAAAACGCAAATAGAGAATTGCATATTTCAAAGTGATTATCACCCGTGTTGAGCTGCGAAAGGGTAATTGCCATCTTGATTGCACCCCTCTGTGCCGTCCTCTTTTTCCGTTAAACTTTGACCCGAAACTATTTCCCCCGCACAGGCGTCTCCATCTCAGTCCTCTTCAAAAGGTAATGTATTCAGATTTCTGACAAGGTGATAACAAAATTACCTGACGTTTTCAGATTTATTGCTGCATTTTCTTATTATCAGCAAAGGAATATAGGCAAATGCTGCTCCATAAATCATTTCGAAAGAGAGACGCCTAGGCTGCTGTTATTTTTTGTCTTTTTTCTGCGGCTGTTCTTTTTCGTGAAAAAATAGCAGCCTCATTTCAGACGGACATTAATGAAGAAGTGTCGTCTCGGGCCATGTGGCGCTCATCTCTCTTATGAGTTTGCGCTTATTGCTCATCGGCTATGACGGTTGCTGGCCGGTCTCCCGCAGTTTGTAATATTTGTTCTTCCTATCAAGGATACACAAATTTTAGGCAGAAGCTGAGCCCCTCCTGCATTTTCTCCTGCGAAATTCCACTCTTCCATCACATGTGAGAACCACGCATCACTGGAGTTCAAGTAAAGCGGAACAGTGTTAACGGTTGAAGTCTGTTTTTCAGGTGATATTGAACAAGAGCATCCTCTGAGGTTAAACTGGTTGCATGTTTGGTTCAGTTCTTACGTGGAAATGCATAAATGGATGTTGACTGCACATCGCAGTGACCTTTCGCGATGCCCGCAGACTACCTTGGAGAGGACATGTCGGTAAATATTTATGGCTTGTTGATTCCATAGAAGGTCGTGACATGGAGCTCTGCTTCATCTTGTAGACAAATAAGTACCTTCTCCCTCGAGCCCAAGAGCAGATTTATATTAGAGTGCATCCTGCTTTAGCTACAAATGGGGTGAATGCTTTGCGCACGCCAAAAATAATCCCAAAGTACCTCATTTGTTTTAAGGGAAAATACATATGCACATCATATTTATGGAAAGTTCAGTGGCAGAAAAGAAAGAAAGTCATGTCAAGTTTTTTACTGAAATTAGAGATGCACCGATATAAACATTTTCCACAGATAGCCGATTATTCAGACTGATACTGATGCCACAACCGATAGTTTGGTGGTTATATAAACTTTCATTAAAGGGATACTCCAGACAAATTTATCTGATGATATTCCCTGATGATTTCCTCATCCTCCATCAATCCGACAAACATATGTCAATCATCTTTCAGGTGAACACATTTGTAGTTATTTTAATAAATATTCCTTGCTCTTCCAAGCTTATAATGGGAAAAAGCAGAGATCAGGAAACAACTTCTGACTTTTAAGCCCAAATAAGTGCATTCATACTTCACAGAGGTAATCCACATGGCTCCAGTAGGCTAATAAAAGTCTTCTGCTTGAAATCGATGGGAAAATTTAGAGTAGTGAATGTTGGTTGCCATGGGTAGGTTGCTGGGTAACTCTCGTGAATCGGGTTAGTCCAAGATGGCGTCATTACTGGAATCTAGTAATTATGGTTTAAAATATGGTTATTTTTCTTACAGTATCGCATTGATTAACAGCAAAATACCTTTTTTAAACCCTTGGAGCCGTCTGGATTACTTCTGTAAAGGATGAATGCACTTTTTTGGGCTTTAAAGTTAGGGTGTTTTCATATCTGTAGTTCGGTTCATTTGGTCCGGAACAAAAGCAAAAAATGATACATTGTGACTTTTTAGCAGTTTTGATTCCTTTTCACACCACACTGATTGCTCTGATCCGCACCAGTTGAAACGAACCAAAATTCTGTCATGTGGTAATATCAACATCACTCATTGGCCACATGTATTTGAACATATTTCCTAAACTGCTTCTCGATTGGTCAGAATCAACGTGCGCGAAATTCCAACCGAACTCCGGAAGTAAACAAAAAGATGGAAAATACAGCAGACAGATGGCTGCACGCTGTAATTATGTCTCCGTGGTTGTTATACATAGTTTGTATTCAGCACTCTAGACAAACTGTTTATTTCCAGAATGAATCGTGGACACGGCTTAAAAACAACGTTTTAATGCACTACAAACGGCGAAGACACCAAATTTCTGAGGCTCCGCCCGCACCTCCTTGCAACTCCAGGTATGTCCGCGATCTGTCATTGTGCTAATATTGCTAATTGCAATATTGCAATAATTGCTAATTGCATTGATTCTGCAAAGAAGAAGGACTGGCGTTTGTCGCGTTTTGGGAAAAAATTATGAGTAAAATTAAAAATTTACTTTGATATAATACTAATTTTGGAGGTAACTATATATATTTTTAAATGCCGTTTAACGCATTTTGGAACCAAACTTTCATATATACTTTCACCTTTTTAATATTGTTTTTGGAATCACATTAAAAGCCTCATGATCTAATTATTACAACATCTAAGTGAAACTTCAAGTCAGGGTTTTGTTAACTTAGTAAGTAAACTCATTCTAGGGTGTGTTAAATCTACTGGCCATTCCGAAACCTAATTTTGCTTTTGGGTCTTGCACCATACACCATCGGGAAGCTACAGGAGTCACATTATCGTGGCTTAATGGAAAGAGGCTGACAAAGACATCAATGATGGAGCCAAATTACTCCCTTGCTATCTCTAAACTTACTTTGGATATAAAAAACCAGAGTGACCTCCCTCGGAGGACATGGTGTTTTAAAGCCGCTATTATGTTTTAATTCCCACAGCAATTAATCTTGACACAATACACCTGACTTGAAATATTTAGGGATCACTGGTTTGGGGAAGTGTGTGAAAAGGTAACCCAATTTGTTGGAAACAAGCCATGATATTATGGGACGTTATGTAGGGCTTTGTCGGGTTTTTTTGCCACTCCGAAAATGCTTCCTGTTGTGACTACAATTGAATGAATTATTTATGGTTGTATTAATTATTTATGATCTATTAGCTTACTGTTGCTCAAACTTAGTGTTAGGGATTTGAATGAAGCATAATCATAAAAATGAGGCACCTAATCCATCCCACGATTTATGAATATTGCTTCAAATGATTTGGGTTAGGGGGAAGCTTTACTTTTCAGTGACTGGGCTTTTCATCATTTGGTGTCCTGAGCTGTGTCTTGGACTTTATCTTGGCCTGTAAGAAATCACACAAAAACACATAGTTGCTATATTGATTTATTTCTTAGCACAATTCCAGCATCTACACTTGGGTCATTTTCACACAACCGTTGGGTCAGACAGGGTCAAACCCACGCATTGGGTTAAAGATGTTTATATTTGACCCAACAATCCAGCATACAGTAGGTTAAATTACAACCCAACTTGTTGGGTTCATTTCTTTTTTACTCTTTTTGAATGCTGGATGGAAAATAACCCAACATTTTATTTTGGTAATCCACTTTAGACATTTTACTAAGTATGAGCCATTTCACAACTAGTTATCAACTGTCAGCAACTACTTATCAACTGTTAATCTTTTGAGTATAAGTAGGCTGTCTGCTTAAAAATCTACTTACAGTTTATTGTGATGGTTCCCCAACAGACAGTTGTACGTAGTGATACAGTACATACTTGATTGTCTCGGTCTCGACTGTCTTTAGTTTCTACATGTACATGTCAACTTAATCCACTAACCCTAGCCTCTTCCCTAACCCTACCCCTTACCCATTTTTGATGGTCTTGGTCTTATCTCGGTCTCAACTGTCTTTGGTTTCGGTCTTGTCTTGGTCTCAGCCTTAGTGGTCTCTAGATTTTATTTCAAGTCCGGTCAAGACCATGATTGGGGGGATTACACTAAATTGCTAGTTTAATTTTTCATTAATGTGAAGGAATGTAAAACTTCTGGCTTTAAAAGCAATCACTGACTTTTTCTAATTTAATTTCTTTTGTTAATGTGGTGCCGGTAAGAGATGAATAAGGGATTGTCTAAAAAGAAATCTGTCCACAAAATGAAATAAAAAAAACACAAATCTAAGATGTAATTCCATCCATTTTTTATTGGCTTCGGATTCGACTGTCTTTGGACTTGGTCTTGTCTTGGTCTCGACATCCACTTGTCTTGGTCTCGGTTCAGGTGTCTTCGACTACAATACCGATTAAGTCTTGACATGTATATTGTCGCTGCCCGATGAAACTCAGGAAGTGAAAAAAAAAACCCCACCGTATTTCAAAAACAGTTGAATGTAGCTTTGTCATACTTGGTACGGCATCTTTACATGTAACCATATTCTTGCCAGTGTAATGATATAATCCACATTTGACCAAAATTGAGTTTAAATGGACATACGTGCATATTTTACAGTAACGGTGGTTGATAAGCGTTCTTCCGATCATTAATTAGAATGGCTAATTCGCGTTTCATATTGACAGATGAATACGCTCAGTTTATTAAATAGCCTAGGTCTTAGTTTATTAAATACGCTTAGTTTATTTAATATTAATTATACATTTATTAAATGTCTCTTGCAAACTGTGAATGGACAATGAATCAATACACTGACATGGTAATGCTAAACAGATACTTTGTTTGCACAGTCCTACCGTAATTTTGTCACTCCTAGATGTACATCTGGCGTCAAAGGGGAAACGTTTACCTCGATGAAAGAAAGTCATTGTCTCACCAGGCTATGTTTATTCGGCTATCCAGTGCTGAGCTTCGA
Source organism: Paramisgurnus dabryanus (assembly GCF_030506205.2). NCBI lineage: Eukaryota > Metazoa > Chordata > Actinopteri > Cypriniformes > Cobitidae > Paramisgurnus > Paramisgurnus dabryanus. Next base: position 3,664,918 of record NC_133343.1, read on the forward strand.
GATGCTTCCACAGGGTGGGAGATACGCGGCGTGATTGACAGCTTTGACACCAAATGGATACACGTGAAAATCAGATGACATGATTTCACAACTTTTCATTGGCCATTTAGATATGTGAAGCATACTGTATACGAAAACCTCAAAATCGGCAAAGTGGACATACGTGGTTTTCATCAGACTGCGACGATATGAATAGCTGACATGTTATTGTTATTAAAACTTCACTTTAGACACTCTACAATCGAAATACAGTGTAACCATCATTTTTTTCCGAGTCTATTGCTATATTCATGGTCAGGGGTGTTGTAAAGTGGGGGGGGTAAACAATGACGATTCTCGGGGCCCACGAGTAAGAGGGGGCCCAGAGAAGCCCCCAAAATTGTGGTGCTAAAAAAAGATTTAATAGTATATCACTGCAAAAAATGACTTTCTTACTTGGTATTTTTGTCTTGTTTTCAGTAGAAATATCTAAAAATTCTTAAATTAAGATGCTTTTTCTTGATGAGCAAAATAATCAAAGTAAATAAGACTAGTTTTAATACAAATTAATATACAATTTAAGTGAACTTGTCCTTAAAACAATCAAAATTATCTGCCAATGGGGTGAGAAACAAAAATTGTGAAATAAGATTAATTTTTTCTTACACTGTCAGAAAAAAAAAGGTACAAATTTGTTCCTTTTCCTGTCGCTGGGGTGGTACCCTAAAAGGTACCTTTTTGTACCTTTATGGGTATACAACACATTGAAATGTTGTACCTGATGGGGTACAATATTATACCCTAAGGACCAATTGTGTACCTTAAGGAACAATTTTGTACCAGTTAAATTTTAGGGGTACAAAACAGTTAACTGTACCCTTAAAGGTACACAATAGATCCTTAAGGAACAGTAATGTACCTCAAAAGGTACAACATTGTATTATGTTTATATACCTGTAAAGGTACAAAACGATACCTTGGGGTACCACCCCAGCGACAAAAAAGGTACAGTTTTGTACTTTTTGTCTGACAGTGTAAACACTTAATTCAAGTAAAATTTTCTCACCCCATTTGTCAAAATACCATAAAAGCGCATGATTTTATATAAATTAATATGAAAAAAGTCTCAGCTTTGTGTGGGGGCCCTGTCAAGATTCTTTTCATGGGGACCAAAATCCTTAGCAGCGCCCCTCTTCATGGTCAGAACAGGTTAATCCATACAAAAGTTAATGTATACACAAGTTGGGGATGGACAATTTCACATCTCTACTTGACTTAACCTGCGTGTCTTTGGACTGTGTGAGAAACTGAGTATCTGGAGTAAACCCAGGCTTGAACCTTCCAGCTTTGTATCAACACTTCAGAACCACATACAGCAGTAATGCACATAAGCATCTGCATAGCAATCGCCCACAGTGTCGTCTTTCCCTCACATTTTGTATACTGAACTATTTATCTATGAGAACAATGATCACAACTCATGAATCAGCACTGTAATGGCTGCAAATAAATCTGAAGAAAGTAGAGTATTATGAAATGCGCACGAACGCGTGCATGCACGTATTGTCTCGTTTCCGGTCAAAGGGTATCACAAACTCTGAATAGTAATTCATTTCTCTACTCATTGAGGCCATGTGTGCATTTATGCAGCTCAAGGGCATTGGTTTGTACCAGACAGCAGATTATTATTTACTACACTGAGTCAGGGAGGACCTAATCCAATTAGCAAATTTCCCCTTTCCTCCTCCTCGCTTCAAGGAGAGAATCATCTTTTCCTTTTTTCCGTCCCTTTCGCTCAGCGCAGATGACGCGTCCCGGGAAAGAAGAGCCGCGAAAGCTGCAATAAAAACGCATCTGTCTCCATTAAATAGCGCGGGGAGGAGAGCGGGCGCTCGCAGATACTGTGTCTTGGCCAGTCATTCGTGAAAACAGATTGCAGAGCAGGCGGCGTCATTACTTTGTGTGTTAAAAACACATTAGGTGCCAATAAGGTGGCAGCGTACTTGTATGAAAATACCTGGAGATTAGAATATGCAGATGAGAGTCAGAGAGGCAACACTGGAGATGTCTGTTTGCGGTTTTGCAGTTTGCAATTAAATGAGATTGTGTCATTTTTCTGCGGTTTATTGTCAGCGTTATACTGTAGATTGTGTAATTATCTGACATTAGTAGCCGGCCGGGGAAGAAGCGTTTTGCTTATTGTTTGCTTAAGTGATTTTGTATCAAATTCTGATTTTGCTTCATTGCAGTCTTGCATATGTAAAGCACACAACAGTTATTGCTCAGAGACTTGGTGTTTTCCAACTTTGTCTCATATGTTTCTCCTCTTAGTTCCTTTGGAGAAAATCTAAACATATGCATGTCACACTTATAATTGCAGATTATATTAAATTGCTTATCATAGATCAAAAGTTCCCTGAATTACTTGGATGAGAAATGTTTAAGTTAAGACTCTAAAAATTTTTTGTATTAACCCATATCTGGACAAACCCGACAGTTGGGTTAAAGTAAACGCAAATGCTGGGTTGTTTCTGGCTAACAATATCCCAACATAGGGTTAATTATAACCAAACAGTTGTGCATAGTTGACTCAAATATGGGTTAAAACAACCAAACATGAAGGGGTGGTTTGCCGGACAGGGATTGGCTTAAGGCAGGACTAGGCCTTAGTTTAATTAGGAAATAACTAGTTTTAACAAACCTGCCTTACAAAAAACATTACTGGCTTGCATTTTGAGCCAAAACAAAGGGAACTTTAAGATATGTCAGTGCAAGTTGCTTTCAGTTTGGACAGCTCTTACATTTGTTCTAGTCTAGGAATAGTCTAATCCCTGTCCGGGAAACCACCCCTTAGTGTATAGTGTCACAGGGATGACATATATTTTTGTTGGCCAACTCTGGAAGTTAGCAGGACAATGGATCCCTTGCTTAAAAGCCCATATATACACTGCAAAAAATGACTTAGTTTGTATTTTTGTCTTGTTTTAAGCACAAATCTAAAACATCTCAAGTCAAGATACATGTTCTTTGGGTTAGGGGGGAAAATAAGTCTAGTTTTAAGACAAAAAATATAAAATTTAAGTGAATTTGTAGATTAAACAAGCACATAAATCTGCCAATGGGGTAAGCAATTTTTATTTTTATTTTGGCAGATGTTTTTGCTTGTTTTGTGCACAAAATCACTTAAATTTTATATTTTTTATCTAAAAACTAGACTTATTTTTTTTGGGGGGGGGGGTTCATTTTGCTCATCAATACGGAGTCCCTAAGGGGACATGGAGCAAAAATTAAATAAAGTTTAGTTTCATGTGCTGACGTGAAACTTTCATGTACTTACGCAAAACTTTCATGTGCTCACGCGAAACCTTCATGTGCAGAATTTTTTTTAAAGGGGACAGAGAATGAAAAACCATTTTTACCTTGTCTTTGTTGAATAATGGTAGTCTACCAACATTCACAAACATACAAAAAGTGCTAAACATGCTAAACATTTCAGTCTCATAGAAATTCCTCTTTTAGAAATGTCAGCCAGAAAACGGCCCAATCTGAAAAACTGATGCTTATGACATCACAGGCATCTCACTGCCCCTCCACTTTAAAATAATTGGCTACATTTTTTGAGTGGCAGCAAAGTCAGCCAATCAGTAATGAAATTGCAAGTTAAGCCAGTAGGGGGAGCCAAATAGGTGCAAAACCACTTGTTTAAAATCCCCCACCCTAATAGAGCTATCTAAATAGGTTTTTAGGAAGCTTCTAAGGCATTACAGACCCAAACAAAATTTTTTTTGTCTACACATCACATCACAGAACAAGCATAAATACTCTGTTCAATCATTCTATGTCACCTTTAAAGTTTAGTTTTGCGTGCTCACGTGAAGCTATCGCGCGAGCACGTGAAACTATCGCGCGCACACGTGAAAGCCAAATTTAACTAAACTTTAAAATAAATCTGCACATAAAGGTTTTGCGTAAGCACATGAAAGTTTCACGTGAGCACATGAAACTAAACTTTAGATTTTTTTACTCCAATGTCACCTTAGGGGCTCGGTACATCAAGAAAAAGCATCTTAATTTAAGATTTTTTTGATATTTTTACTAAAAACAAGATAAAAATACTAAGATTTTTTTTTCTTAAATCTTTTTTTGCAGTGCACTGTAAAAAATGAATTCTTAGTATTTTTATCTTGTTTTCAGTACAAATATCAAAAAATTCTTAAATCCAGATGCTTTATCTTGAAGAGCAAAATGACATAAGAAAATAGGATAAAAATAATATACAATTTAAGTGAATTACAGGCAAAACTATCTGCCAACGGGGTGAGAAAAAATCTTGAAATAAGTTTTATTTTTTTCTAAACACTTAATTCAAGGAAAATGTTTTCACCCCATTGTCAGACCTTTTTGCTTGTTTTGAGCACAAATTCACTTAAAATTTATATATTTTTTCTCTAAAAACTAGACTTCTTTTGCTGATCAAGAAAATACTTCTTGATTTTAAGAATTTTCAGATATTTGTATTCAAAACAAGGCAAAATAACTAAGTAAGAAAGTAGTTTTTTGCAGTGTAGTTGGTTTCCATCACCATGATTATATGCACATTTTGAATTACACTGCAAAAAAAAAAAAAAAGATTTTCAAGAAAAGATTTTCTTAGTATTTTTTTCTTGTTTTCAGTAAAAATATTTAAATATTTTTAAATTAATATGCTTTGTCTTCATGAGCAAAATTACCCAAGAAAATAAGTCTAGTTTTTAGACCAGTGCATGGTTTTCAAACTGGGGGCCGGGGCGAGATGGTGCCAGGGGGGCCCCAGTTCTATGACATTTTATGAAATACATTAATATATCATGAATTCTGTGTAATTAAACCTAATAAAATAAGGCTACTGACCAAAAGCACTACTTTTTTGTATAATTTAATGTTTTTTTATTAAAATGTTGAGTTTTAGAACAGTTTTTTGTCACAAATTTTCTTTGGGGGGCCCGCGAAGGAATGCACCAAGGGGGGCGCACGCTGAAAAAGTTTGGGAACCTCTGTTTTAGACCAAAAATATCAAATTTAAGTGATTTTGTGCATAAAACAAGCCAAAATTCTGCCAATGGGGTAAGCAAAAAATCTTGAATATTTTTCTTAAACACTAAATCCATTTTTCAAGCAACATTTGCTTACCCCATTGGCAGATAATTTTGCTTGTTTAAAGCACAAATTGTATATTTATTTTCTAAAAACTTAAGTTATTTTCTTAGGTCATTTTGCTCATCAAGAAAAAGCATCTTGATTTAAGAATTTTTTGATATTTCTACTGAAAACAAGACAAAAATACTAAGTAAGAAAGTCATTTTTGGCAGAGAATGGAATAAAAAACAAGTGATTGAAACACCAAATTTCAAATAAAAATTCCTTAATCTGCAAAAAAAAAAAGGTGGTTTTTGACTTGTGCGAGAGAGAAAAGAGTAAATGCGAATAATGGAAGATGGAAACGCATTTGCCGAATAAATTCTGTCTTCATATATGGGGCTCAACGTCTCTAACGTTTCGATTAAATCTTAGCTAGTGTCATAAACGTTTGTTAAACGCAGAGTTTATTTTTTGCGATAATCAAACGTCTATGGGAAAAATTAATGGGCTATTTTTAGCGTAGGAACCATTGTCTTCCGGGTTTGCCTATAAAAATGCATCATCCCTGTGGCACTGCATTGAGATGATTTGCTATTTTTTTGTCAAATTTGAGCACATTTGTGACTTTAATAAGAAAGATCTGTTCTGAAACTGGAAAATGGGCTACTGGAGTCTTTTTCTTTCTTTAACAAAAATCTTCATTTCTTCTCCATTACATCCCAATGCTGTCAAGAAAAAACATTTGAGGTGTTAAAGAGATCGTATTTGTGAGATCTTATATTTCCTATGGGCTTGCTTACTGAATAATAAACAAGGACCATATGGATTTTAACATCACTATATCCTTCTCAGATCTTTCGTTTTATAAGTTAACGAACTTTCAGCAACAGATGCAACTAATAATGACCCAAATTTTATGGGTGGGTCCCTAAGGTCCAATGGGTAGACTTTACAATAGATTTCATTAGATGGCCCTCCTTATAACGAGGCCAGGATAATGTTCTCGGTTATTCGGCTGGCACTCTACATGGGGTCCTTTAGAGTCAAGCTATTAACAATTGGTGAAAACGGATCTTGTTTCTTATAAGCGAGAGGCAAATTACTCTCCAGCTGTTGGACTCCTTCGAACAGAAGGGAGATCTGAGGGAGGTATAGAGAAAGATATAAAGCTAAGAAGAGCGTGTGATAAACTGTGCACTACTTTTCTGCTAAACAGTTACTATAAAGATGCAAAATAAGCGCAACAAATGAAACCGGATGGTGATTATGTAGCATCATGCAGCATTCTTTTGATACCATCTGAATGTGTGACATTTTATTAAATTAAAAATAGTTGAGGCTTTAATGTCCCAATGCTAAGTGAATCAGGGCCCTTTGTAGTGTGCAATTAAGGCTTTATCATTGTTACACTTAGATAATGTTAAACATTCAGTAGGGGTGTAACGGTACAGAAAATGTACAGTTCGATATGGTTTGGGTTATAGTTAGGATGAAAAAATGCTAAACATAAAATTACTTTATTATTATGATTATAAACATCAACATTTGTAAACAACAACAGTTTACATATAGTAAAAACTGTTTACATATTTTATATACAGTAAAACATCTTTTTAGTTTAAATTAAATAAATAACAAACTAAATGAAATAAAACATGAATTGGAATTGCCATGCAAACTTGCTACTGTAAACAAAACCTTGCATCGCCACCATAGGGGTTTCCTGATTGGTCCACTTTTCTGGACCTGACATTAATGAGCTGTGCTTGACACAACGTCTTAAAACTTGATGCTCGTGCACGAGACACTGAAAATGAGACTCGCACATAACGTTCAGACACGTCCATTTAGTGCGTGTTTACATAAAAAACAAATGGAAAGTAATGCAGTGGAATGAAAAAAAAAATGCATTCACCTTTGCTAAACAAGCTTGTGGTCCGCCACTTAATATGTATGTGTGGAAACTCGGATTTGAAGTATGTTAAAGAATGCATTTGGTACACATGTGCACCCAACCGGAAGTCATGTACTGAAATGGTTCGGTCAATACATGTAGCATTTACATCAGATGTTTTGTAAGGAGGAATGGTCCAAAATACATTCATCCAGAATCCAGACATTTAGGCTATTGGACGCACCTAGAGCAGGGGCGTCATGCACCAATTTGCTTTAAGGGGGCACAGTGTGCACAGCTCACAGAAATTTGTGCATACACAGACATCAAATGAAATATTATAGAGCTTTCAGTCTTTTCCATGGCACTTACATTTATAACAATCTGAACACCCCTGCTTTCATGCAAAAACCTCCATATTAAACGGATTAAAAGACAAGTAACAGATTAATGGACGCTTCTTTGATTTTGAGGTTGCATGCAAAATACTTTTGGCTCAAAAAAAAAAATTAAATAAGAAGAGGGCACGTGCCCCCTCAGTTTGAATGGGCATGACGCCTCTGACCTAGAGTCTGTTATTTCTGCTAAAGGAGGCTCTACTAAATATTGATGTGATTTTTGTTGTGGTTGGGGTGCCCAAATGTACCTGTCTAATTTCGTTTTGATGCATATTGCACATTTTCTGTTAATCAAATAAACTTCATTTACTACTGAAATATTACTGTGTCCTTCAGTTATTTGATAGATCATAATGAAATTGCTGATACAAACACCCAAATATTTTTTTAAAGAAAATCATGAAAATTCTCAGGGGTGGCCAAACTTTTGCAAACGACTGTATGTAGACCAATAGCATACGTCCGATTGCAATTTGCACTTCTCAAAAACTATTTGAAGTGCTTTTTTGCTGTTTTCTGAAGAACATTTTGTCCAAAATAGCAAGTTTTCTGAATCATCTGGTCAGTTACGCTCTCATTTTAAGGGCTGGCCCCCTGTTTTCTAATCATTTGTCTACCTGGGCAACGACATTCATGAGCAGTGTTAAATAATTCCACAGATACATAAGGAAATGAAAGCTCTTATATGAGAGAAGAAAAAAGATGTGGGTTGTGGCCAGCTTAAGCATTACACACCTTAGCAACCATCAATAGAGCGATAAGACTAAACAACCAAAACCAAATGATAAACTGCAACAAAAAGCAGCAGTCCTTCAAGTATCATTTTTCAGGTTATTTATACATCTTAGACATTCCTGATCTTGGCGTATGAGATCTGAAGGGTAGCTCAGCAAACAATCTAAGCAAGATCAGGCTTCTCTTTAATAAGCATCACTAAAGGCCCATTTACATGCAGCTAGTCACTTTTATTTAAAATATAATATTTTGATTAAATGTTAAAAATAAATGTAATAGTAGATAAACATGACAAGCAGTTGTTTTGCCAAATCTCTGCAAAAGCACCCTGTGACGTTCTGTATTTACGTCTGTGTCTGAAATCGCTCACTGGTTTTGGTTCACTTCTTCCCCATATAGTGGACTCAAATGTCATTTGCTATATAAGAAATAGTGAAGGAATAAACACAAGAAGAGACCCAAATCTAGCGTTATGAAATCATTCCTAAGCATTGAATTTCCTCTGCAAATATCAACATCAAGAAAGGGAAGCAATTGCATGAATATCTCTTCAAAGTTGACATTTTGAATATTTTATCATGACAGATAGAAATGAATACAATGCTTGTGCTGTGTCTCGTGTTGTGTTACTAGTTATAATACAGACACTTAAAGGTACAGTACATCACGTGTCCAATAAAAAAAAAAAGAATTAGAAATAATGAAAAACGAACATGTGGATGTGGAGATCTAATCAGTTACCATTTCTTCACTTTGCTTTGCTCCTTGGTTTTCCAGTAAGACTTCATTAGTAATCTGTGGAGGTATTGATACCCGCTGCTACATTCAATTAACTGGGAACATTTTTTATTTGAGCCCGGTATGATTTCACTTTCAATTTGTGACAGTCTCCCACGGCCTTCTGGCTCTTTCTGTGTAAGCCGCTGCATGATATCAAAGAGGTTTTTTATTCTTTTCTGAAATGAAACTTATGTGGTCAATTTTCCTTCTAACCGAATGTATTTTATGTGCCATTGAAGCCCAACCTCTCAAAATATTATACATCTATAAATAATAAATAAATAATGTTTTACAAATTTTTTGTTTGATTACGTGACTGTCTATCTGTCAATGTTATGTAAGTGTCCTTGGGTTCTTGAAAGGAATAAATAAAACATATTTAATAATAATAATAATAATAATAATAATAACAATAACAATAATATTAATACTAATTATTATTATAATTCATTATTATTATTATTACTAATAATAATAATAATAATTATTATTATTATTACTAATAATAATACTAATAATTATTATTATTATTATAATAACAATAACACTAATAATAATAATAATAATAATAATAATTATTATTATTATCATTAATAATAATAATTATAATTAATTAATTAATAATAATAATAATAATTCTATTATTATTGTTGTTGATGTTGACAAGTAGGGGCTTTAACTTTATTAATGCTCACTGGGTTTACCACATTAACACAAAGTGCAAAGGAAATACAATAATAATACAAAAAATTAAGAGTTGTGGAAAATGTACTACTGAAAAGTTATAAAATCAGCATAATGCATTTTTAGGTCACTAATTGAATTAAAAAAAAAAACATAATATAAGCAGATGTTCCTGCTTCCTAAGTACAATGAATTCTTTTTGGAACGTTCTCAAAACGTAACGGAGAACATGTATCACCGGGTTCTGCATAAACTTCACTTATGCTGTCATTAAAGCAACAGAAGTATACTTTTTTTCTGAAATTTATTACCATTTACAGGCTTTCAGCCAAAGTATTAATCTGAAATTTTGTAATAGCATTTTTTGTTTGTTGGTTATTTTTCTTGACAAAATAGAAGCGTTGCACTCGTGGTCCCAGGCGTTTGGATATTTAGTATTGATTCAAAGTGTAATCTCTAACATCAAAAATACGCTTTTGTTAAATAATTATTGTTTTGGTTTTTAGAAGAGAGACTGACTTTTTAATGAGAAGTAAATCTCAATCAAGTTTGCGATGTTTCGAGGGAATTGGAAGCAAATCTGAATCCATGAAAGACGACGTCCCTTTAGAAGTTAATCATATTTCATCATTGTTATTCTGTTTTTTTCTTTCCATTGTCTGGTCTGTTGTGACAGTGAGTGAGTCATCTTTGACTTGAACTTCGTTTCTATCTCCATCTGTCTCTTCGGATTTGCTTAATTTTTAAAACCTTTGACATCCTCAGGCATTACCTCAGTCCTCCAGCCTTTGAATCTACAAGTGTCCTGTTGTTTACTTACTTTCATTCTTTCCTTCCTTACATGCATCCTTGCCTTCTCTTTCTCTCCATCTCCCTTTGGCTTTATAGCAATGATGGAATTTTCATGGCGCAGTTATAATCCCTAACAGGGTTATCTGCAATCAACTCGGGGAGTAATGAAATCAGGTTTGTACAATTGGTAAGTAGTGTGTGGCTGGGGGATCTCATTTGGAACGGGAGGTGAACTCTTGCTGCATTGCCTGTCCCTGAAAGGGCCACGTGGAGAGAAATGAGTACGTCTTCTTATGACTTGGAGATCGAATTAGGTTGATTTTAATGGAGTCATTATGTAGGTACATGACATGATGCATTAGTTGTCTTGGAAAGCGTTCATATGTGACACATCCAATTGTGCTGTACTTTTTGTCCGGTGGGCCTCAAGTGTGATTTATGTGAGTCGCACGTAGGTTCTGCCTAGCCTGTCGTGCACCTCTGCGAAATTGTAACGAGATGTCCGTTCGAGTGCTGTGATTGGTCCGCTAGAATCCTTCCAGTCAGGTCTTCATACGGATTTTCGCTAACAATGGTAAAACAAAGATGATGAACTCAAGCTGCAACAACAATCACTGGCTATTTACCTCCATCACAACTAATCCAGTAAAATCATACACGACAAACCGCTGCATCTTCTTCGTTTGAGGATTTTTTTTATCGATTGTTTTACTGCTACTGTGGGTTACATGCGTGGATACTGCCTATTAGTGGTTTGCATAAGTGCACATTGACACATACGATGACGCAGAAGTATTAATGAAAACCAATGTGTAGCCAATGTGTAGTATTTTTTCAAAATGTCTGAGGGTCGTAAGAGAAAAAGTGTTTACGAATTGTATGACAAGAAGGGAAAGGCCTCTGAAGAAAGAAACAAGACCAGACTGTTTTTGGGAGAATATTTCATACAGGTTGGGCTTCCCACTGATGCCTCAGTCGCAAAGTTTCTACTCGACAGGTAAAGTTTGGCATGGTATTTGAAGAAATCCATTTAAAATCACTGCTAGTAAAAGTTGATGTAAGCTAGGATTAGCGATGCTAGCCCTGGCACAAGTTGCGAATCAGCAGACACTGTAAACATCTCAATGTATGAGCCATGCCGGCAGCAACTTGTAAACAGAGCGAAGAGAAGAACTAGGCTCGTGCATGCTCTCTCTCGTGCACAGATAGATTGTTGCGCATATGCATTTTTTTTTTAACGTTGAGGGGTGGTTCTTTTCAAAAATTTGGGAAAATCTTCTGCTATACCTTTACATTTTTTACCACACCGTTGTTGTGTAAACAGCCTTCATGGTATACGTTTTTATCAGCATGCATATTCCCTGGGGATTGAACCCATGACCCTGGCATTGCTAACACAATTTTTATGCTTTTAGTAAAACTATAAATGGGTAAATCTCGTTTAAATGTTTGATTTCTTTAAAATAGACTTTGTTGCGTGTAATTGACGTTCCAATAAGTGATGGGCTTCAAGCATCTCCTAGTCTATGAGCTGTTTCGCATGCAAATGTGTAACATTCGTTTTTTTATAGGAGTCTAGAAGAAAGTGTTTTGATAAAGGGGTGGCATTCCAGTTAAGGATGTTGTGGAGAGATCTAAGTCGAACCGTTTGACATGAATTCAGCTGTGGCCCAAATCCCCAAAGCTTTAAATAAAGATGTTTGAGCTTTCAACATCCAGCAGTAGCAGCTCAGAGCAAACCGCTCCAGTCAGTCACTGCACAGTACGACCACTGCGCTGAAAAGCTTTCGTTCGCCTTGTAACGTACCAGTGCTTTTCTCACACATTCATAGTTGACAGCCTCTCAAAAGACACTTCTTTTAAAAGATGTTGAGGAGTAGCTATGGTAACTGGAGACCAAAATACGAAGGAAAATGAATTTGAGAAAGTCACAGTGATGCATTCATTAGGTAGTCGGCATGGCAAGTAATAGCGCTGTGCTATTTAGCATAAATATGCAGTCGTAGCTTGGGGCGGTGGAGTTTGCGTGCGACACAGATGTCATCCGACGACGGCGGTGGTGCGGGTAAGGTTAGTAGGTGTAGACAAGTGGAAGCGTGTTTGCTGGTTAAAAGTGAGGGAAGCGGCTCAGTCAATACAGCGAATACATCTGTTTAATGGGCTCGCCGCTAGATGTTATATTGAGTCGACTTTGTCACCGGTAACTTCATTAGCCTTTAAAATGCAGAGGCTTGTTGCCCTTTCTGCCATGTTTTAGGGCGAGTAAAGGGAAATAATGAGTTTATCAGTTTTCTCTTCAGGCGTTCGGTTAAAACGGCCCATCTACAAACTCTACCTCCAAAGATTAATGTCCACTGTTTCTGGTTGCCGGCTTGTTTCAGTCTGATGGTGCATCATTCCTGTTGCCAGATGCCTGTGGGCTTCGTGAACTGAGTGTGTAGAAATGCGTGTGTTTCGAATATTTATACATCGTACCAACTTAGTCTCGACTAACTAGCATCACTTCTGTGGTAAACCTGTACATTTCTTTTATTATAGTGTGTTTCCCTGCTGGGATCAAATTTATGGCCCTTGCATATCGCAGTGCTCTACCTATTGAAATCATTATCATCAAATGGATAAAGTTGTGTAGATAAACATACCGCATGCTGATGGTGCAGTAACGTCCCTCACGGTCTGTATTTTAATTGCCATGTCTGGACCGAAGTGCTGTTAGTGGTTTAGTTACCGAGCAGGGCCCTCAGGTGGGCCGATGTAAGTATTTCATTCAGCATGTCTGGACCTGCACACAGATGGGCGCTACACTTAAGGATATGACTCTTGATGGGGAGACTTAACTTAATGAAATTCTGTACACATCACTTTAATGGCCCGCTGCTCTCATAAACCTGTGATGCTGTGGTAAGAGGAGCATGGAACAGATTTAAAGACAGATTTGGGATAAAGAAACAAATATTTAATTTTATTTAATGAGTGATTGTATGTGATGTTGGTGCAGTTTTTTGTGTTAATTTTCTCCATATGTCACCCGACAGGGTTTTTATCGCATTACGTGACAGGTGCTTATGAACTAATTTAATAACAACTTGTTAATGATTTTAATTAACAGATTTGATGGTGTCACTGGCCCATATAAAAGTATATATGAAGAGTACACGATACTCGCATGAAACCATTTAACGATAGATACACATGTCCATCATTTTTCAGACGAAGACATTTTTTTTGAAAATGTCCTACACTAAATGCAGCTTTTTGTTAAATCCGCATATATGTTATACAACTTATTTTTATGAGGTATGTTAACCTATCACAAGTCAAAACTTACAGTAAAATAGTTAGAATAGGGTCCACTTCCTTCAAGTTCAAAGAATTTGCATCCATCCTTCACAAAAGGAGAGTTAAATACAGGCCTACTGGGGGTAGTCTGTGCAATTTTGTAAAAAATATGCACGTTTAAAACGTTACAAACTATAATTAAACTCTAAAAATATGTTTATTATTTCAACCCAAATGCTGGGTAGAGCCTTTTGGGTCATTTTCTCAATCTTAGTTTTCTGGGTAGTTTTGTGTGACCCAATCATTGGGATAATATTTGGGTCGTTTTCACTGACAGTTGAATGGAGGCAACCCTCTCACGATGCATCAACCCAAATGCTGGGTCAAATTAACTTTTGACCTAGTTTTTACACGAACAGATTTATGTGGATAAACAAGGTAAGTGTCAATATATTTATCCAAAAAACATTACTGTTTACTAGAAAAAGCTTATATTTGTGACAACAATCCAGTTTACATGACATGGAACGTTATTACATGCACCGCTATGGTCATTAGCGGTTAGCTTGTTTGATGAGTTATGCACATAGGATCATAAATACGTTGGTTGCTCTTTTTTGGATGTTTAAAATGCCTCCTTTAATCAAAATCTGACATTTTTGTCATTATATATATACAATGTTTTTTACAGTGTAGCTTCCAGGTAAAATCCAACACGCATTCACCAGTAGCGTATGCGCAATATCAGTGGCGAACCGTGGGTACTTCAGCTGGGCCTTCAAAATATGCAATGAAGTGCAAATGCCTCTCCATCCATAATAGGCTATTCGTATTTCGTTAAATCATACAGTGAATGTGTAAAAATTCTGAGCACGCAAAGTTAAATTACAGAATGGGCATTGTCTGCCTTTAAATGCAGTTTTAAAGTTTAAAATTACTTTAATCTAACTGAAAAAACAAATACAGATTCTGCTGCTCTGTAATGACAGTCAGGGGCTCTGTAAATTTGCATTTAACAGGCTTAAATTATGTTCTTTAATTTATTTTTTGGAAATATAAATTTAGCTGTAGGATACCTTGTTATTCTTTTTCATAAGGGGAAATATAGCACCCTGCGTTCTCAGTGCACCTCCTTGTGGCTTATAACTGTTGTTATAAGATATCCAGGGCTCGCAAAATCTCTAGCCCGAGCCCCGAGGGCTACCAAAATGTATCTCCGCCCTGCCCATCGGGTATAGCGGAAAAAATATATTTGAATGTTTTCGCATTCTCTCAGATTTAGTTAGGAAATTATATTGTATGTAATTCGGCGTCGTCTGTCAGTCATTACTATCCTCACGTAACAAGTGAAACTGTCAGGAAGTAAAAGTATAATTAAACCCATTATTTTTCTCGCTTGTGTTCGCGTCATATGCAGGCTCCTCTGCACGCGCTTCTCCCAGCTGTGCTCTTCACGAGTACGCGCTTAAGTAATTTCGTTTTTACCTCAGCCCTATCAAGCTAACCACAACGTCAATCACGTTTTCCGCCATTTACCTCAACCACTCTCACCGCAGAAATTCGGGGCACTAGACTGTATTAATATTAACGGTCTATGATCTTCGTCTTGGGTGTTCTACGGCTGCTCGCATCCAGTTTGTTGCATGCTTATGACTTCATGAAGGCTTACAATGTTTTGTTTTTTGCCCGCCCACTTGAAATCAAAACGTGATTGGTCGATTTGCCCGTCACTCTCCACACCAACACATAGCTTGGCCTTCCCTGGGATTCATGAAGTCCTAACCAATGAATGAGTCAGATAACCGGGCCTTAATAGAGACAGACGATTCTGATTGGATTAGATGTTTTCATGACATGAACCTGACAGTAAGCTTTACGTTAGAACATAGATGAGAGAAAATATATTACATGTATTGTATTAAATTGAATTAAATAGAAATTTAAAAATGTAAAAACATATTTTATTGAATACTATATTATTTATTTGTATTATTATTATTATAAAACATCTTTTTATTAATTTTTTTAGGCCTTCTCTGAAGGCGTAGAAGGCCCTGAAGGTTCCCCACTAGGCAATATCCAGTAGGAAAGACTCTCACGAGAACTGTGCGTTGTGAGTTATTCTAGTTAGAGATAGGGATAACTCAATATCCTCTTGTCTTCTGTTAAAATCCTTCACAATTTTCTTTAAAATCCTTGTTTTAACTTGTGACTGGCGTTGTTGCTAATAAGTGTCTGTTAAATGACTAAATTTAAATGACTAACTATTGTTTTGCTTCTTGCTCTGCACCTCCGCCCTCCGAATTAGTCACTACAAAAGATGCGTAAACTACGCTGATAGTCTTTCATGAATGCAAATTGTGTCATTACCGAAAGCTAGTTATTTTCGTTTGTAAAGTTTTAAAAATAGATATTTTTTCTTATATTATCACAAACATTACCCTCAAAAAGCCTTTGTTTATCCCCCTGGATCTGTTTGGATTACTTTTATGAAGAATGGATGCACATTCTTTGGACTTGAAAGAAGTGGACCCTATTCTAACTGTTAAAAAGATGGAAAAGCAAGGACTTTTCTAAAATAATTGAAAATGCGTGCGTCTAAAAAATGATGAATATGTGTATCTCGGATGGTTTCAGGGGGAGTACATTTTCATTTTTGGCTGAACTATCCCTTTAAAGGGGACATATCACAAGACTTTTTTAAGATTTAAAATAAGTCTTTGGTGTCCCCAGAGTACATATGTGATGTTTTAGCTTAAAATAGCATATAGATAATTTATTTTAGCATGTTAAAATTGTCACTTTGTAGGTGTGAGCAACAACATCAGTTTTTGGTTGTGTCCTTTAAAATGCCAATGAGCTGATCTCTGCACTAAATAGCAGTGCTGTGGTTGGATGAGTGCAGTGAAAGGGGTGGTATTATCTCCTTCTGACATCACAAGGGGAGGCAAATTTGAATTACCTGTTTTTTTTCATATGCTTGCAGAGAATGGTTTACCAAAACTACGTTTTTTTTTTACATTTTCTAAGCACTGGGACCCAATTGTAACACTTAATTATGGAAAAGTGAGATTTTCATGATATGTCTCCCTTAACATGAATACCAGAACCAAATTAATTGTGTGAAAAATGGACACTGAAAATAACAAATCATTTACACATAGGCAGCAGTGTGCGGTCGTCTGTCACCCTTTAGTCATTCTTGCCTAGCAAAAGCAACTAAATGAAACCTGCTCCCGTGTTGTCCATTAATTCAACCTTTTCTCAGGGTTTGCAGTATCATTAACATTTTAGCATTTTCCAAATGGTTTTAAATAAAATGCAATTACATCCGAGGACAAAATATGGCTGAAGAAAAGGCCAGCGCTTGTCAAGGTTACCAGATGCACTCAAAACTTCAAAGAAAAGAAATCCGTCCGCCGTTTTGACGTGGAAAGCGGTTTTATATGTTTGTAACAAGATTTAATCAGTCCCTCTGAGAGTCTCTCAACGACCTTTATTAGATATTAATGTTCAACCTATCTGCAACTCGCAATTATGCCCCGTCTTTGTTCGGTTGGTTAACCTTTCAGTGTCTCTGTATGTCGAATGATTCACCACAATCCGTTCTTGTAATCATTTTTAATTTTAGTGAGAGACAAGGCTGTCCAGATTGACAATATGGCGAATTTATTCATCTAAACGCTACCGTATCAAAACAAAGCTGGTCATTCGCCTAACCGTCTCCGAGGACGCGCGCCGGCCAAGAAGCGTCGACTGCCACCAAATGCTCAACAGATGGTAAAAAGTATAAATACATCTGGAAGCATACGAGTGTGCGAGAAAATCTCAGGGCTGAAATTGAAGGGAGAGTATTAAAAAAGCGCAAAGGAACAATCAGGTAGGAAGGTCACCCTGAGTTATCCAGGGGAGAAAAGTTTCATGGCGAGAAAGATAATAGAAGACTGCTGGGCTAATTTCAGTGTAATTTATGGTTTGACCTTTGGGCAAGAAAAATCCAGCATTATAATATGAAACAACACGGTTATCTGCTCGACAGTAAATTAGTTTGAAATCATCGAACATGCATATTGCATTTTTCGTTTTTATTTCTGCACTTGTGAATTTATTATGCACTCCCAGACAAGACGAATGGTAGTTTCTCACATTTACTGTTTTTTGCCTTTAGGTGCTAATGAAATCACAACAGCACATGCTGAGATTTAGAGATTTTAATATGCTTCATCTAGTTCTGGATTGCTGTTTTATGCCATGTCTTAACCAGACGTCTAAAACGACAGACGAGGTCCCAATGCATGCTGTAACGATTGTTAACCGCCTAATATCGATGTATTTTTATCTATAACACCTTAGGCTTGGAAAGATAGTTGTGGTCTGTGGAAATCTTTCCATTTACAAAAGCATTTGGAAACGGCCTCGGTTTTTCTTTATAATGGAAAGTATTGAATGAATGATTTGGACTGCTCAGGGAATGTTCAGGTGTATATCTATGCACCGATAAACAGGTTGACCCAGGTAACCTTATTTAGCTCAACATTGTAGTGTTATTAAACCCACCGGTCGATTTTTTCTGAACAAAATATGTTTTGGGTTTATCGCCTGCATGGCTTCCTTACACTAATTGATGGATTCATTGATCGTTTTAACATTAAAGTCTGCACCTGAACAGGACCGATCAATCCAGCAGCGATAGAAATATGGTTTTAACCAAGTTTTGGTATAGCCTCTCTCTTCAAGCGCACATATGCTGATGTGAGGAGCGGGGGTCTGGAAAGGTCGACTCTGTCAGCAGTAACTGTAGATCTGTGTATGTAATGCAGCATTAATGTCCCAGTAGCTCTCCGACCGGCTCTTATCGCTTCTGGCGTTATCTCCACGCGCCAGGCCCTCCTCCTCGCGCCGGCACCAGCGCTGTGCCCTGCTGGCTAGAAATTTATGGACAACCACTGTGTTTCTTGACCCCTGAGCTCTACACATGGACATAACTGTCAAAGCAAAAATCGGTAAAAAAAGGCCCAGAAAGGGACAACAGATCTGCATGAAGCGTTGAGTGATATAGGAAATTGTGCCGCAGAACCATGATGGTTTATTTTATTTCCATAACAATTTTGTCCTGTGAGATGTAGTGTAGCGTGTGTAATATCACATTGATGTTTTATGTCACGTTACGACCGAGCAAATGATAATCAAACACATTCTTAAGTGGTTTAGTTTATTCAGTTCTGCTGGTTCATTTCAATAAACTGCTTTGGAAAAATCTATTTTCACCTTTTAGTCATTCAGATATATTAGCAAAAGTTGTGTGTTTTATATTTTGAATATGTTAAATAAAGCTTTTTACTCTGAATTAGTTTTATTTACTATACATTTTCAAACTTTAAATTTTTGTATAAAGCTCATGGATTTGTAAAGCCCGGTCCCCCTAATTGGCCAGCTAATCTGTACGTTGTGATTGGCCTGAATACCTCTGATGTCAGCCGGAAATGTGACGCTCCTTACCATGTTTGAAAGATTCACCCACAATGCCATGCTAACAGGATTTATTTTATTTACAGGCTGAGTCCGAAGCGGGTGGAGTTCTGATAATGTCGGTCTTCTCTACATCACAAAAATCTCTGATTGCACATGATTGAATTAAGTTTTCTTAAAATGATTTTTCTTTAAAAAATTGCTGGATCTACATAATTTAATTATGTACACCAGTTCAACATGATTGAATCAAGTTTTCTTAAAATGAAATTTATTTTAAATAATGTTAATTTCATTTTAAGAAAACATAATTTAATCATGTCCAACCAATTTTTTTCAGTGCAGGAAGTAAACTAGACCTGTTTGAGTCGTGAGTCTCTAGTATCATTAACCCGGATCAGTTGAGTCTTAATACAATTCAATGTAAAACCATAAACAGCGCCACCACACACACAAACCTCTTGCAACATTATTGATGAGACTTTGCTCGCTCTACAGATCCACTCGTAACCGGCTGATCTGTGCGAGAACTGTCCCCAGATTCTCACTCAGAGCCGGAAACATTGCGGACTCGAGAGACATGCGAATCTGCAATGTTTTCGGCTCTGAGTGAGAATCTCGAGTCAGTTCGCACGAATCAGGCGGTTGGTGGATCCGTAGAGCGAGTGAAGTCTCATGAGTCCCATGGTCTGCGAGTCTGCAATGTTTCCGGCTCTGAGAATCTCGAGTCGCGCGGATCAGCTGGTTACAAGTGGGTCTGTACCGAGTTTCCTTGGCGATTTAGCAATACTGACTCAAGTGACTCACACAACCCGGATCACTTTAGTGAGTGACTCACAATAACCCGGATCCTTAAAAGGAATCGAGTTTGCCAGGCCTAAAGTAAACTGTTGCCTACAATCCGTGTGTTTGTTGTAGTCCAAGAAAAGAGATTTATGTTGGAGACAATAACTTGCGTCATCGTTTACTTGTTAAACAGTTTTTCCACATTTCTATGTTCTGGATTATTTGGGCGTGGCGTAAACGGTGGCTAAATGATGCACTAAAGCCACCAAGCATGGCCCCGCCCCTAACACAATCACGAGCATCCATTCAGGTTGTAGGGGTATTTGAAAGTTGAGAGAGACGGGCAGCTTTCCCTCGAGTAGGCGTGGTTTCAGCACAGACCAGCGGACACGCCCCCAGGGTTTGAGAGTAGAGAATCCTTAATGTTTTTAATAACTTATTTACTTATTTGCCCTTTTTTATCATTCAAATTTGGCTGGGTGGTCAATAAAAAAACATGGACTTTAAAAGATTATTTCACTTTCATAAAAAATCTGATAATTTACTCACCCTTATGTCATCCAAGATGTCGAGAATAAATTAAATTTTGAGGAAAACATTCCAGGATTTTTCTCTATATCGTGTACTATATTGGACCTCAACAGTTTACAGTTTCAATGCAGCTTCACAGTACGCGTCACACGGCTAGTGCAAGATGATAAGTTGTCGTTTAAAAGTATGTTGTTATTATTATTATTATTATTTTTTGCAGAAAATTATGATCATTTCACTAGATAAGACCCTTATGACTCTTGTTGGGATCTTTAGATCCATTTGAAGCTGCATTGAAACTGTGATGTTTACAGTCGAGATGTACGCCCCCAACATTAAATTACACATTAAATTAATTACAATGTTGTTACAATGCTAAAAACAAAGTTGTGACTGCTGAGTTAGCGCTATATGCTAGTTAATGCTATATGCTAGCGTTTATGTTGAAGTTCCACTATTGCAACCCAGTCTCACCCCATGGCGTCAATATTTGATGACACTTGACCATGCGTCAATATGTTACGCGGAGGGTATACCTTTCGCGTCATTTTTTGACGAACTGGGGACTTCAATACTATTACGTCCGTTGCATTCTCTTTCCTATTTTCTTACCATTTTCGCGTCGGTTTAGATTTACATAATGACATCCCTACCCAAACCTAACTCTAACCCCAACGCCAGGTGACAACTGTTTAATTTCGTGTACACTGTTTAATTTTGCGTAATCTAACCCTAAACCGACGCGAAAATGGTAAGAAAATAGGAAAGATAATGCAACGGACGTAATAGTATTGAAGTCCCCAGTTCGTCAAAAAATGACGTGAAAGGTATACCCTCCACGTCAACATATTGACGCATGGTCAAGTGTCGTCAAATATTGACGCCATGGGGTGAGACTGTGTAGACTATTGACTTTACAGTTATGCTTTGTAGGTCCACAGTGGAAACAAAACACAAATTTACCACTCAGAAACGTCCATCAACAATCTCCAAACAATAAGTTGTTCCTCAAAATCTGTATTTGTGTCTGATAAAGGCTTAAACATAAGGTCTGTTTGCACACACACAGAGCTACTGAAATGAACTGCACTGAGAAACAGCCAATCAGAGCAGAGCTCAACATTATTATTCATGACCCTTTCAAATAAGGAAATAAATAGACATGTAAAAACATTTTCTGGATGCTTTTTTCACTCAATAAAGTTACATAAACGTTCTATGTACATATCAGAAAACAATTTAACATATTATTTCAATGCATTTTTTGTCCCATATAAATTACCTGTTTTTATGCAGCTTCACACAATGTACCATATGCATAAAAATGCCTTAGTAACACAGCAAAGCACTGAAGCTTCAGTGAAATAATAATCACGTTTGGTTTACATGGATCTACAGTCTGGATCATGACATCTGCTGCATCCACACTCACTCACACGCTCCAGGATTCATGTCGATCAATAAATCAGTAAAGAAGTCAAGCATACAGAGCGGTTGGTATGAACGATGCAACAGCTTTCTTTACTTTTGCACGGTAACCAGTATTAGCAAATGTTGCAGTGATGGCCAGTGGCGTAAAACTTCATATAATGTAGGTGTGTGTCTTTCAACAGCTATGCTATTTCTCTTTGAATGTATACTGTAGACTTTTATGTACTACACTGTCAGGTAAAAAATGCTCAAAATATGTACAGTAGCTGTCACTTGGAAAGCACCCTTCCAAATAGTTCATGTTAGTATCTCAGAGGTACATTTTGGTATTGGTATCTCAATCTAGTACCAAATATATACATATCTGTACCTAATGGTTCATATTATGGTTTAGGGTTTATGAGGTTATGTATTTTACCTTTTAGGTATTTAGATTACCATTGTTGGTATTTTCAGAAATGTACATTGTACATGGCTGTATATTGTGAGGTTGTAATATTTTACGGTATACAGGTATTCTGTTTACCATTGCTGGTATTAATATTGTCAGTTGCGTGCGCAATTTGTAATGGATGTGGTATCTGCATTAGTTTTTCTTTTTGTTTTGTTTCTTTTTTTGTGTGTATATGAATATATATTTATTTGATGTTAGGGTTTTATAAAAGCACATACCATTTTTTTCTTATTTCCTGTTGTTTTTCCTATAAATTGTAATTCACGGGGGTGGGTTTAAATAAGTTTGACTTCTACCCACTCCTTTTCGAGCAATAGAGGGTTTGATGCTGTAAGATGATTAATACTTGCTGTATTGTCAATTTATTTGTTTTGCGTTTTGTTTTGTGATGTGTCATAGATATTGCTCGAAACAAACAAAAATAAATAAATATTAGGACTTTAAAAAAGGGTACGGTCCCAGTGACAGGTAGGGTACATCATTTGACAGTTTTTATTGTACATACAGTGAACATGAATGGTCAATCCTAATTGACACATCACTAAACTCCGCCCCCATTAGGTTCTGTTGCTCGTTCAGTACATTAAACATCGTTTCTGTCTGTTTGGGTAAACACAAATCATTTTATCTCTTAGTTTTTAAAATACATTGCAGGAAATTGAGGTAAGTAAGTATCACAAAAGAGAAAAATGCCTCGTTTAATAGAGATTAGGTCTGATAAGTTTAGTGAAAGCGAACAGAACTATTCCTGACATTTCTACAACAATCACTTCGTTGTGAACGCTTTAGTGACAATCAGCTTCACTATGACCTCAATCAATTTGTGAATTAATTAACATTAAGTTACTGACATCCGTTTACCTCAGAGCAAATGTAAATGTCCTGATTGATCTTACAGATTGATGTTCATTTGGGAATGAGGGTTGACACATACGCTTCAAATTTTAAAGACCTGTCAAAAAATCTGGATTATTTCTATGAAATTGTTAGATGAAATTTAGATGTAAATAAACTGGACGACAATGCACATTTGCTTTTTCCACATACTGTATGGATGCTCAGCACACAAACGTTTTTAAATATAAAAAATAGTAAATATTATTAAATGAGCAGAGTTTACCAGACTTTAGAAGACGTGAAGTTGAGATTAGCTGGCAGAAGAGCTGCTTCACCTGTAGCCTGTAATAAGCAGATTTTTTTGCTTTTAAAAAGTGCTAATATTGCATGCATTTTATTTTTAAATGCTACCACATGAATTTATTGTATATGAGGACTTTGTACCTCTGGATAGGGTTGATGAAATTTTTTCAAAACACCCACGGAGGTCTCCCAGGTGCTGAAGAGAGATGAAGAATTTATGAATGTTATGAGAGCCATAAATTCTTTATCTCCGGTTTGTTACAAATAAAGTTTTTTTTAGAGTGCAAATCTTCTTTTGCATAATTGTAAATTAAACTTGTAGGAGTGGTTTCATTGCTTTTAAAGAGAACCAAAGCTTTTACTACAAAAAAGAAAAAAAAAAACATTTCAATAAATAAAAACAATGCAAATTTTTTAACATCAATTTTAATCTTCTTCTTCTGCTTACAGTTTTTAAGCTTACAAATTCCATCATATTAATAGGGAATCCACTATGGTGCAAGGGCAACTTTTATAGGAAAACACCACCGTTTTCCAATATTTTACTATCTTCTTACATCAACTTAGAAAAATTAATACATACCTATCATTTTTCAATGCGTGCACTTAATCTCTGTACAGCGTGTCGTCAATGTAAAAGCATTTAGCCTAGCCCCATTCATTCCTTAGGATCCAAACAGGGATGAATTTAGAAGCCACCAAACACTTCCATGTTTTCCCGATTTAAAGACTGTTACATGAGTAGTTACACGAGTAAGTATGCTGGTACAAAATAAAACGTAGCAATTTTTTAAGCGAATAAAAATGAGAACTATATTGTATTTGCAGGACTTCGACCTTGGCGTGCAGTAACATAATCACTCCTGACTACTCCCCCTCTCGCTCAAACTTTCATCAATATTACTGTGCCAAGGTCGAAGTGCTGGAAACGAAGTTTTCTTTCATGACACGCTGTAGAAAGATAGGTATGTATTAATTCGTCTAAGTTTGACATAGTAAAATATTGAAAAAAATTTGTTGTTTTCTGTTTAAAAAAATATATATATTTTTCCTATTTAAAACTTGACTCTTCTGTAGTTACTTGTGTAGGCTACTAAGACCGACGGAAATTAAAGTTGCGATTTTCTAGGCAGACATGGCTGGGAACTATATTCTCATTCTGGCGTAATAATAAAGGACTTTGCTGCCATAACATGGCTGCAGCAGGCGTAGTGATATTACGCACTGCCTGAAGAAAGTCCCCTTGGTAACTTACAAGGGGATGGGAGATTTGTCTCTCATTTATTTATTGCACGTTACTACCAAAACACACCCATTACGAGAAAAGAAATAACCCTTTTAGACTGTGTGCCAGGCGCACAGACCATTTTCCCGTCGTTAAGCTAGCAAAAGTAGATTTGGACGATTTCCTAAGCGCACTTGTGCCATGCGCTTAAGTCCATGCACTTACTGTGCATTCACACCAGATTTGAAAGACGTGGTAAAACGCCCTATTCACGCGAAGTTGGACTTTTGTTCATTTTGAGTTTACTTGCTTCATTCACACATGAGTCATTCGAGACATTCACGTGTATTTGCGTCATGGGAGGGGCTTATATACCTCAAATTGAGTAAATTTAACAGATTGTTCAACCTCCTCACTCACTTTTAATTCCTCTAAAAGTACGAAGATGTAGCGATGATGATTGTCCTCCATTGTTGTTTTGTTTTTCTGCCTCCGCTCGCTTCCTGTAATCACATCACTACTAGAGCAAGCTCCTGATTGGTTAACGCGTTAAAAAATTTTTTTTACTCCATGCCATTCACGCTTACCATGCCGCAGGATGCCTATTCGCGTCTTAGCATTGACTTAACATGCAAAATCACTTTCCTTGCCTCTTCCGTGTCTGATGTGAACACACCGTTAGATCATTAAAATAGGGACCACACAGAACTTACACAAATGCGGGTTATTTTTTAACCCAGCTATGGATCAAAAAGAGACAAACCTAACTGTTGGGTTAAAATAATCCAGAAAATGTTTATAGTTGACTCAAGTTCAAACAACCCAGTATTTTGGGTAAATCAGCCCAACATTAGTTAAATTACGCCCCAACTGTTAGGTTTGTCTATTTTTTTTTTAATGTAGACAACATTAAAAAAGAATAATAATAATAATGTGGACTTTGCGAAGAGGGGGGAAGAGCCAATAGAGAATAAGCTTGTATGCCTTTTCGTAGTTCTCCTAGCGTTGGAATCAAAGGCTCATCACTTGTAAAAGAGATCAAGCGATGTTTGTCCATTAAAGTTTAATGCACACTTAAGTGCCGGAAATGAGAACCTTTCTTTTTTCATCAGAAGGTTTGTTTAATCTCCGGTTTGTTTAA
Source organism: Paramisgurnus dabryanus (assembly GCF_030506205.2). Classification (NCBI taxonomy): domain Eukaryota; kingdom Metazoa; phylum Chordata; class Actinopteri; order Cypriniformes; family Cobitidae; genus Paramisgurnus; species Paramisgurnus dabryanus. Next base: position 3,690,754 of record NC_133343.1, read on the forward strand.
TAAAATCTCTTTGATTCCCCTTTCTTCTCTAATCAGGATGTGGTCCTTGCTCGTGCCTTGTATGAATTGAGACCGACCCTTTAAACTACCTGATCATAAAGTCTGATTTGATTTCTGTTGACATTGTGATACCGAGCCAGTCGCCCCTTACATACGTTATTGGGTGCAGTTGGAATAATAATCCTGATTTCAGTGCTAGTTTACACTTAGCTCCAAGTTTCAGGGTTGAGATTCACATTTACAAAACTTGTTTAGTTCAGCTGTTTTAAGCTCAAGGCCATGATTCTTCAAATTCTGTTGAATGATATGAATAATTGTACAGTTTAAAAAGGGTAACCAACACGATGGGGTTCAGGTCTATGTGTGCGAATACATGTATTTCACCTTAAACAATGAAACAGTGAAACTGCTAACTATTAAACTATCATTATGAGTTTTATACGATTATGTAAAAGTAATGGGACAAAGAGCATCAACAATTTGAATGTTGGGTCTTGACCTGGAGGAGAGACCGGAGCAAGCTGTCACAAGGATATAAGGCAAGGGTTGAGTGTTTTTGTTTCAATTACACCCATAAATTAAACTCTTTTGTGAATTTTATGTTTTTAAATTACAGTTCCGTTCATATTTTGTTATGGCTTAAACAAGAAAGCATAATAAAACTATGCTACGTTCATGCAAGAGCATGAAGATATAATGAAGATAAGAAAATTATTTTAACTGATTTGTGATGTAAATTTATAATAAATAAATGTTATTATTATTGCAGTATGATTTAGCCAAAATGTTTTTGTGGCCAATAATTTAAAAGGCTGAATTTATTGCATAAACTGTATATGGGTTATGTTGTCTAAAAAGTTTGATGTTCAGAAAATAAAACACAAACCCTGAGAAATAACCACAAGAGTAAAAACTGTGACTCAGTTTGCCAGTGGTTATTATTTTTTCTTTGCTAGTGGAGCAGCAAATGTTGTTTAAAAACTGAATGAATAAAGCTCTTGCTGTTGTTTTGGTCTATCATTATTCGAGGGCGCTCGATGTGAAATTCGTCACAACATGTATGTAGCCCGTCATATGTGGTTCATAATTTCAAAATATGTGTTCGGTGCGTCGAGTGAACCTGTGTGCATCACGTGTCTTGTCAAAATAAGTGTCTGCTGCAGATGCATCTAAAGGGTTTAAGATAAAAGAGACGCTTGCGTTTGCCAGATACTCGCATAATCTCATGCAAAATCAGAGTTTACTGTTAAGTGTCTTGTAAACTTTGTGTCTTGCATGTATTTTGTGAATGTGAGCGTCTCTTTTATCATAAACGGTTTAGACGCGTGTGCAGCAGGCACTTATTTTGACAAAACACGTGATGCACATGGTTCACATGACGCAACAAACACATATTTTGAAAACACGAGCAACACAAATGACACAAAAACACATATTTTGAATTTGCGCCCCTCAAAAGAGCAGTCACCATCCGCCAGTGCTATCAACTTACAAAAATCTTACACCAACCTACAATGTAAAATATTTCATTAAATATTTAATTTTTACAATGTAAAAGTCTTTAAAATCAAAAAGATCAGTCAAAATTATGTGATTTTAGTATTCCATTCATATATTTTATCATTGAGGATTTCTTAAAAAGTGTAAAAATCTTGTTCTCGTGAACCCAATCTTGTGTCTCGTCTCGTGGAGTAAGTTTCTCGTCACACCCCATCAGAAAGATTAATTATCTCTTGTTTTCCAAAATAACAATTGGAAATCAGATGAGTTTTTGCTTAAAACAGATAAACTGCTAACATAATTTAAGCTTTAACTTAATTCAATAAACTTAATTCAAGTTAATTTTTCTTACCCACTGATAGATGTTTAGGCAAGTACACTGCAAAAAAATAAAATTAAAATGATTTTCAAGAAAAAAAATCTTACTATTTTTGTCTTGTTTTCAGAATAAATTTTAAAAAATTCTTAAATTAAGATGCTTTATCTTGATGAGAAAAGCGTCCCAAGAAAATAAGTCTAGTTTTTAGACCAAAAATATCAAATTTAAATGATTTTATGCATAAAACAAGCAAAAAAAATCTGCCAATTGGGTAAGCAAATTTTTCTTGAATTTAGTGTTTGAGAAACATTTTCAAGATTTTTTTTGCTTACCCCATTGGCAGATTTTTTTGCTTGTTTTATGTACAAAATCACTTGAATTTGATATTTTTGGTCTAATAACTAGACTTAGTTTCTTGGGTCGTTTTGCTCAAGAAGAAAAAGCATATTCATTTAAGAATTTTTAGATATTTTTGCTGATATCTTTTTATAAACTTGTAGCTAAATTGTTGAAAGCCATTTCTTACTCACGACAGTGCAGAAGGAAAACCTATTGCTACCGTAGCCTATTTATTGATCGAACGCCCAACAATAATGTCATCTTGGTCAAATGGCCTGTTGCTATTCTTTTAACATTGAGTTACAGGACTGCATACTTCTTGTGTAATGTGGAGTAGTTTCAAGACCTTGAGAGGAACAAAGCATGCACTATATTCCAATTTCTCCATTACTGTTTGTTTATTATAAAGACACAGAGGTCTGTCAATACTGTATATTTATAGGCCCTATTCTGTTTTCAATGCAGTATTATAACAAGCAGACTAGCTGCACACTTATCCACACTTGTCTTTTAAAAGGTTATGTGCTGAAAGTTCTGACGTCAAACTGAAGTAAATAATACGGTTTAAATACATGTTCTTATATAAGGCCATATTACAGAAATACTAAATTATTTACAAAAATATCGATGATGTGAATCATAAGAATCATAAATGGGAGACTGGGGCTAGTTGTCACAAGTTACTCAGTTCAGTATACTTAAAACCTGAGCATTGGTTTGGTTTGCATTTTAGATTTCTTGGGGTTAGGAAGAACCAATAAATATAATAACCAAATATTTTTATTTGAACATGAAGCAGTGTAATTGTCTTATGAGGTTAAAGCATTGCATTCAAATGCTTTGATCTCTCACTGTGCGTTCACATCAGAAGCGAATGAAGCGAATAAATCACACTACATTTAGACGCTTAAACATTTTGAGTTAACTCGCTTCATTCGTTTTTTTTACAACTTACAAGATTGTCTGACCTCCTCAAGCACTTTCTTCCAAGCAAGATCCTTTTTATTCCTGTTTCTATAAATGTACGAAGATGTGTCGTACAGCTCCGGGTGTCCACATACGGTACAGCGACAATTATTTTGTCTTCAATTGTTGTTTCGTATTTTTTCGCTAGCTCGCTACGTCGTAATTACGTCACTACTAGAGCAAGCTCCTGATTGGTTAACACACCGCGAATATCCACCAAAATTCTTGTGAATCATGCGTCAAGCGTTTAATTTGTGCTGCCGGATGTCTATCACGTCTTTGCATTGCATTTATCACTCGCGCTTGTGAATGCACCATTACAATGATTTTGTATGTTGGATTTAAACACCTAGATTCTTAAAGATTTTGTGATTTCATAATTTACGATTTAGCTATTTTGTATTAATTCATACAAAGTGAATCATAAAAAAGATATGATTATTCGAAATAATAAAAATAATAAGAATATCCCAACTCCTAACCCCGCCCCTAAACACAATTTCACAAGTAAAAGCAAATTGCACAAAAAAATCGACAATAACGACCCCCCCCAACTCAAATGTCACAGGGGCAAAAGTAAATCACACAAAAATGTACAAATGTGGTCGTACGAATTAATACAAATTAGTCACCTTGTAAAATACGTATGAATTGCCATGACATTGCGTTATTCTTCATAATTCCCTGCAGATAAAACTGACTTCAGTCTCTCCTGTGTACTAATGTGTGATCATCTCAGTGCTCTTAACTTATTCATCTTCTGTTCACAATGTTGTGCATCCCAACGCTCCAGTAATGAGGTCGATGCATCGTCAGACACATTAACTTTCTTTCAGTTGAATTGTAATTACAGGATCTGCGTTAACAAAGAACTTTGTCAAAGAATCCACGCAGAGATCTGGCACAAGCAGGTTTTGGTGTATAAGCACAGACCATCGGCATCTTTGAAATGGCACTTGCGATTGAAGCAACCCTTTCTTGCATTAATGATGTTGTAATGTCTCCGGAGCCCAGATTAAAATTAATGAACATATTACATGATACCACATTAAATGTTGAATGCGTGTAGAATAAACGATTCTGTGAAGTTACAGGGAGCCAACTGATGATTTCTTCAAACATATTTTAGGTTAAAAATGGTCGAAGAAACATCACTATTAGTTTTAATTATTCTTTTATCAAATTAATTAATGAGGATATTAGAGGATTTCCCAGAGGCACAGATAAGGTTTAAGTGGATTTCATCCTTTTTTCTGCTCACTATAGAGATTGATCCTGAAAGTTTTGAGTCTGTGCATCTTTGGACTCTTGATATACACTCACCTAAAGGATTATTAGGAACACCTGTTCAATTTCTCATTAATGCAATTATCTAATCAACCAATCACATAGCAGTTGCTTCAATGCATTTAGGGGTGTGGTCCTGGTCAAGACAATCTGCTGAACTCCAAACTGAATGTCAGAATGGGAGGAAAGGTGATTTAAGCAATTTTGAGTGTGGCATGGTTGTTGGTGCCACACGGGCCGCTCTGAGTATTTCACAATCTTCTCAGTTACTGGGATTTTCATGCACAACCATTTCTAGGGTTTACAAAGAATGGTGTGAAAAGGGAAAAACATCCAGTATGCGGCAGTCCTGTGGGTGAAAATGCCTTGTTGATGCTAGAGGTCAGAGGAGAATGGGCCGACTGATTCAAGCTGATAGAAGAACAACTTTGACTGAAATAACCACTCGTTACAACCGAGGTATGCAGCAAAGCATATGTGAAGCCACAACACGCACATCCTTCAGGCGGATGGCCTACAACAGCAGAAGACCCTACCGGGTACCACTAATCTTCACTACAAATAGGAAAAAGAGGCTACAATTTGCACGAGCTCACCAAAATTGGACATTTGAAGACTGTAAAAATGTTGCCTGGTCTGATGAGTCTCGATTTCTGTTGAGACATTCAGATGGTAGAGTCAGAATTTGGGGTGAACAGAATGAGAACATGGATCCATCATGCCTTGTTACCACTGTGCAGGCTGGTGGTGGTGGTGTAATGGTGTGGGGGATGTTTTCTTGGAACTCTTTAGGCCCATTAGTGCATATTGGGCATCGTTTAAATGCCATGGCCTACCTGAGTATTGTTTCTGCCCATGTCCATCCCTTTATGACCACCATGTACCCATCCTCTGATGGCTACTTCCAGCAGGATAATGCACCATGTCACAAAGCTCAAATCATTTCAATTTTTTTTTTTTTTACATGACGATGAGTTCACTGTACTAAAACGGCCTCCACAGTCACCAGATCTTAACCCAATAGAGCATCTTTGTGATGTGGTGGAACGGGAGCTTCGTGCCCTGGATGTGCATCCCAATGCTTCAATGCAAGTCTACATTTTAAGAAAGGATGTGTTAATTTTTTACACATTGTTCCAATAATAACACATTTTGTGTCTAGTTAAGGACAACACATTTAATGTGTTGTTTTAACACGACCATTTTAAATATTATATGATATTTTCATAAAACTTGTTTTTGGTTGCTTGGAAAAGTAATAGCAAACCTTTCCCATTTGTCTTGTGGCACAGTCATGTACAGGATGAATTTCGTCACTCTAAACTCATCTGCACGCACGTTGATTCAAGTATTAAATGTAATCTTTATTTTGCACCCGTGTCTAAGTTGCCGATTTATTCACACTGGTGAGTATTTGACTTTCAGCTGTGCGAGAGATCTCTTTCACGTGTTTGCGTGTTTGTGTCATGTTCTGTTCCGAAGGGTGAAACTGTTTGTGTTGTTTTTGAGAAGATAATCTCACTTTATTAAAGTGAAGTGATGCATGAAATGAAATACAGTGTTGACAGAAAGCTGAAGGTTTGGGGAGATTATGAAATTTCGCTTTGATTGCGAGCTGCTCGCTTTCGTGTTGAACAAGACGTGAAGTAGGCTCATTAATTTATGCTTACGAACTGAGAATGTTTTGTACGTTTTTAATATAAATGACTTGACTTAAGGCATAATCATGACCCTAACCCCTAGTCTTGTCCTACATTTTTTTCTCATTAAATATAGTTTCACTAAAGTAAAATGGGTTGCGAGCAGAGGCGTCATGCCCGTTCAAAGATTCATTCTGTGTATGGTTCAAAATACATACACTTTAAAGCATTGCATCCAAATGCTTTGATCTCTTACAGTGATTTTATATGTTGGATTTAAACACCTAGATTCTTAAAGATCTCATGAATTCATAATTTACGAGTTGGCTACTTTGTATGAATTCATACAAAGTGATACGATTATTCGAGAAACAAAGAAATAATAATACCCCAACTCCAAATCTCCTAACACAATGTCACAGGTAAAAGCAAATTGCAAAAAAAAGTAAACAAAAGTTGGTTGTATAAATTCATACTGTTCAAATTAGCCTTGTAATAAAATGCATTTGAGATTAACACATGAGATTGTGTTAATATTTAGCATTTTAAAAAGATGTTTTGTTCAGCTTGATCTCACAAGAATTCACACATATTTTACTAATTGGCTAATTCGTATGTAGTAAATTGTACAAAAACATACGACTATCATATAAATAATAATTAACTCTTTCCCTGCCATTGACGAGTTATCTCGTCAATTAAAAGAATAAATTTGCATGAAAAAATGTGTTCCTAATGAATTTTTATGATAATCTACAATACCCAATTTATGTAAAAAAATGAAGCCAAAACGTTATTATTAATTTTAAACTCTGTTTATGTTTTGATAATCGTTCTGAATCTGATCTCTAAAAAATTCCTTCACAAAAATGCAATTGTTTCATCTTTTTTGCTAAAAAAATATTTTTTTAAGAAAAATACCCATATTTAATAGTTTATAAGCAGAGAAAAAATATAGATAGGATGAAAAGTTTTTTCCCATTTTGTTTGTTACAGGGTTCCCACACCTTAGTCGACTTCAAATTCAAGGACCTTTCAAGGACTTTCCAGGTCCAATACCCTTAAAATCAAGGACTAAATGTGTGGACACATTTCAAGTGAGAGCAAGGTTACATCGTGTTACCTTTTAAGATACATTGTTACAGTTCCCTTTTGAGGGAACTCGCGCTGCGTCACTGCGGTGACACTTTGGGGACGCCTCCAGGGGTAAGTGCGTCTGAATGTGTATATCATATTTAACCAATGGTGAGGCTTAATGACAAAGACAGGGTGACGCGGGAGCCAGGAAGTATTTTGCTATCTGAAATATTGCCAAAGACGACGTTACAGGGACGCAGGAAGTATAGCAAGGGAGACGCAGCGTCTCGTTCCCTTCTCAGGGAACAACAGTTGCATACGTAACCCGAGATGTTTTCATGTGTCAAACACAACTATGCAAAAAAGCATTTTGGTATGAATCAAAATTCGCATGCAGAAAATAAAAGCATTTAAAGCGAACAGTTCAGCATGTGTGATTAAAAGGTCTAGAATTTTTATGTTATTATTCTACACTACACAGGGAATAATATGGATTTTTTCCAGAAAACTTCTAGCATAAAATAGATTCAAGCACTTTCAATGACCTGTATCTATGTATGTATATTTTCAAAAACTTCCCAGGGCCTTGAATTTTTTCCCCCAGATTCACAAACTTTCAAGGATATCAATGTTTGCATTTCATCAGCTCATTTGCATTTTAAAGGACACACCCCAAAACAACACATTTTTGCTCAAAAGTGGCAACTTTAACATGTTACAACAATGGCAACAATGTTTCAACCAATATTGTAGGTCTGTGGTGGGTGGGACTTCTTGTTTGACCAATGCAACTTTGGTAAATCTGTGTTTGCAAACTGCTGTCGAACCCATTTAGGACTAAAATAGCAAAAAGCACCTAAAACAATTTAGTTCCCACTGATGTAACCCTGGAGAAAATAGGCCAAACTGCACAAGCCACTCAAATTCAGTCATAATGAAAATGTTACCTGTGTCCTGTTTCCTTGGTGATAAACCTCTTCCTTACATCTACAGTACTGTGCAAAACCAAACATTCAATCCTTTGTATTATTGTTTGGCATGATTTAATATACAATTTGAGATCCTGAGCGAGTGTGGGAGTGATAAAGGTTAATTCAAACACACATGCAACACAAACTCGCACGCACACCACCTCCTGCATGTTAAAGGCTAGACTATAATCTGTGATTACTACAACTTTCCAGAAGTGCAAAGCAGAAAAATCTGATGAGCTGAGACAGATTTTGGAAATCCCTCAGGTGCAGAGTCGCACTTATCTCCCTCGTGCCAGCCATTCAGCTGTCGAGACCGAGTGGCATATTTTGGGAGAAAATTGACTGTTTTAAAGATGTCGAACTCCTGAGGATGGGGGATTTGGGCTCTGCGCTTGTGTGCATGTTTTAGGGCACATGGGGTGCATGTGCACACGTGTATGCACGAGGTTCACGATGATTATCTCTCTCACATACTCCGGCCCAACGGGAGTCTCTCTTAACGGCCTCTTTCTAAAGATAGTTTCAAATGAGAAGCCCCCCTCCCCTATTTCCCCATCTAGATTCAATTTGGAGTCGGCCAGTTCTGCCAGGTTAAAGCCTGATCTGAGGTTGATGCGCGGGCCGAAGAAAGGGGTTAGCTAGTGAGACCACCGCTGGCAAGAAAGATCAATTAAATAGTAAACGAGAATGATCGCGGGCTCGGCAGTCTCTTCCATCTAGCCCGCAGATTTAATTTGGGCGAGCCGAGGATTAAAAGGCAAAGCTAGCAACAAGTGCGCAGGGATAATGTTGCATCATGGGATACAGAAACAGGAGGTGGCGCGGAGCTGCACATGTGGGCCAGTTGATTTATGCTAATGCCGAAAAAACCTGTGCAGGCGAAACGTCTTCCCTGACTCCTATATCTCCGCGTACTGGGCTTCTGCTCGTATCCTAATGGAAAGCCCCCTGATGCAGGTTGCGAAAGAAAATAGTCTCTCTTCACGTAAGATAAATGAATTTAGCGCCAAAGCCAATTTGTCAAGAGCTCATCGCGCGCTGTCAGCCGTGTTTGTTCGTAAACGGCTGTCTTAATCAAACACTGATCCCCAATTCCTTCAGGAGATTAAATAACCAACGTCAGGTTGCTTTCTGAACATCAAGCGCGCTTTACATTGAGGTTTTGCCCTGGGAAAAGAAAACACTCTTACTTTTCGTAATCACAGCGATGTAATTTACTCCTACATTCAGAAATGGTATACTGTAATTCTTGCGAAATTGAAAGTCTGAGATTAAAAATTCCCAGCTCACACAATAATAGATCAAAATTATTTTCAAGTCAATGCAAATTTAAAGTTGTAATGCACTGTAATGCAGATGGTCATGTGAAATAAATCGTTTAACCAAACATGAACATTCTCTCATATTTTACCACCTTCTTATGCCATCCCAAACTTTTTGGGACAGATAAGGTGTACATGTTAAAAGCCACAGAAAGCCTAAGCGAGGTGAAGGTGGCAAGCTTAGTAGAAATACAGCACGGGCAATCTCTCTATGTGTGTGTTTATGTGTACTGTATTTGTGTGCAAAGACCAGGTCAGACCTCATCCGTCCTGACATCGCGGTATTTCTGCAGTCTACCGCGCTGATGACATCTTATCAAAGGTGGGCCAGAGCTGCTGAGTTCAGGGTAATGCGGACGGGTCACTCATCGCCCTTCTGTCTGCTTAGCACTTTTTCGTTCGCCCTGATGGACACCAACACTTCAGGCTCAAGGTCTTGAGGATCAGCATATTTTTGACTTCTGCATTTTGATGGCCAGTCTGGAGAATCCAAACATGATTCTGTCTGTCATTCATGAGGTGAATGGATGATGGCAGAAATGATAGGCCAACAACAAAACTCTGGAAGTTTTTGAGCTGTTGAAATGATTAGTTGGGGGATTTGGCAAAGGGCGACAATCATTTGCAGTTCAGGCAGGGTAGCCATTCGTTTCAGCTTGTTGTAACTGGAATGACTGTGCCACGGAAGCATGATTTTTTTCATGCTTTTTATTGTTTACAGTGGTGGACGAAATTATTAGAACAACCTGACAAATATGAAATTATTGCTCTTTTTTGACTTAAAACCAACAATGTACATTTACTTACTTTTTATACACACTAACGCGTATAATATGAACGTGTTGACAGGACTTATATGTAAATGATTTACGTATTAACAGCTTTACTCACGTATTCCTATTCATAAATATTTAAATTGCGTTGGCATTGGCGTTTCTTACTCATGTAATGAAACGTTTTCAGTCGTATTTTCTGACTTGTGTATGACTTTACATAATATTAAACAAGACTGCACTTTAAAACCTTAAAATGAATAACATTTCTGTAATCATTTAACCAATTTGTAATATTTAGTTTGTTTGTCATTTCACACAACAGGCGTTTTCTCTTATGCTGTCAACAATAATTACCACATCTTTAAAAATCCTATGATCGTGAGGAACAGATCTAAACTCAGCCTTTTATCCAGCGATCTTGATACCAGTTAGAGCCCGACTGATAAAGGATTTTCAAGGCCGATACTAGGGATGCACCGAAATTAAAATTCTTGGGAGAAACCGAAAACCGAAAAAGAGGAAACCAAGGCCGAAAATCTGAAACCGAAACACCGAAATAAATTATTATGCCAATTATTAGTACAAATGCATTTATGGCTATCACTGTGTACTAACTTTACTAGGGGTGTGCGACGGATGACAAAACTCACGGTTCGGATCACATTACAGTTTTTGAGGCACGGATCGGATTATTTTTCAGGGGTTGGGAAAATCTAATAACAAATAAAGAAATTGAAAACATTTATAAAAAAGAACAAAGTTGCACATTAATAAGGGCTAACATTAGCATTAGGTATACAGAAATCAAATTAAATGAGTTATAACACTCTTTTTATTGTATAAATTAAATACATATTTTTTTTAGAGCTACAGAAGTGATTTTCTCTTTGTCTTGGGTTGTTTGATTAACATTAATGACACAGACTTAAGTAGGTTAATTATGTTGGCTTGACAAAGCCAACATACTGTTCTTCGATCTAAGCTTATTATGTTGGCTTGAGAAAGCCAACATACTGTTGTTGCACTTAAACTTATTATTATTCCCTCTTCTTTTCTTCTGAGACTAAAATTTCTAACTCTAACTCGTCCTAGAGCTTTCAAGCTACAGCCATCAAACTTTGGACAGACTTTCGGTCTGATCTGACGAGGTGTGCTATATCTTTTCTAACTGATGGGACCTTCCGAATTCCTAAACGGGGCGCTGAAACACCCCAAAATTTCCATTGACTTAACATTGAGACAAACTTTGACGGGTCAAAGCTGCGAGTGAGAAACTTGTAGAAACTTGTGGCTTACCACATTTAAGGAGGCTGACAGGCTGTGTAAGAACATACCTCACAATGGGGTGTAAGCTGTACCCCTGGGGTGTAAGAGGCCCCCAAAATTTCCCATTGACTTATAATGGGGCAGGAAACATGCCCATAAAAGGGAATAAAAGCGTCCCAGATGGAATATCTTCACTTTAGAGGGTCTTAGAGACATGGGGGTGGGCTCATTTTACTCAAGCATCCAATCAGTCTCTTAGGATCACCCCAGAGCTATTAAGCCACGCCCCTAGCAACAATTTTGGGTACCCTAGCAACATCTCCCATAGACTACCATTATAAAAAGCCCAGATGGATATCTTTGCACCAGAGTGTCATAGAGACATAGGGGTGGGCTCATTTTACTCAGGCATCCAATCAGTCTCTTAGGATTCTTATTGAGGTATTAAGCCACGCCCCTAGCAACAAAATATGAAGACCCTAGCAACATAATAAACAAAGCCTTATATCTCTGGATCTGAACATCGTAGAGACACAGGGGTTGGACCGTTTTTCTTGTGGTTTGACGTGTAATCATTATGGGATGCCAATTTTCTCCCTAGCAACCAAACTTAGTACCCTAGCAACGGAATAAACAAAGCCTTATATCTCCGCTTCAGAACATCATAGAGACACGGGGGTTGGACCGTTTTACTTGTGGCTTGAAGTGTGATCATTATGGGATGCCAATTTTCTCCCTAGCAACCAAACTTAGTACCCTAGCAACGGAATAAACAAAGCCTTATATCTCCGCATCAGAACATTGTAGAGACACGGGGGTTGGACCGTTTTACTTGTGGCTTGAAGGGTGATCATTATGGGATGCCAATTTTCTCCCTAGCAACCAAACTTAGTACCCTAGCAACGGAATAAACAAAGCCTTATATCTCCGCATCAGAACATTGTAGAGACACGGGGGTTGGACCGTTTTACTTGTGGCTTGAAGGGTGATCATTATGGGATGCCAATTTTCTCCCTAGCAACCAAACTTAGTACCCTAGCAACGCAATAAATGTTAGCTTCATGCTAGCTTCCTGCTAATAATGCTAGCTTCATGCTAGCTTCATGCTAATCATGCTAACATCATGCTAGCTTCATGCTAATCATGCTAACATCATGCTAGCTTCATGCTAATTATGCTAACTTCATGCTAGCTTCATGCTAATCATGCTAACATCATGCTAGCTTCATGCTTATCATGCTAGCATCATGCTAGCTTCATGCTAATCATGTTAGCATCATGCTAGCTTCATGCTAATCATGCTAGCTTCATGCTAGCTTCATGCTAATCATGCTAACATCATGCTAGCTTCATGCTAATCATGCTAGCATCATGCTAGCTTCATGCTAATCAGGCTAACATCATGCTAGCTTCATGCTAATCATGCTAGCATCATACTAGCTTCATGCTAATCATGCTAGCTTCATGCTAATCATGCTAGCATTATGCTAGCTTCATGCTAATCATGCTAGCATCATGCTAGCTTCATGCTAATCATGCTAGCATCATGCTAGCTTCATGCTAATCATGCTAGCATCATGCTAGCTTCATGCTAATCATGCTAACATCATGCTAGCTTCATGGTAAATCATGCTAGCATCATGCTAGCTTCATGCTAATCATGCTAACATCATGCTAGCTTCATGGTAAATCATGCTACCTTCATACTTAAACATACTAACAGCCAGATAGCCTACTAAACTAAACTTATGTCAAACCGTTTTAAACGTTCAGGCTACGCTTTCTCAAGCCAACATAAAGTTTGTCTTCAAACTTTACTATCTAGTTATTATTATTATTATTATGTTGGCTTGAGAAAGCCAACATACTGTTGTTGCACTTAAACTTATTATTATTAGTGGTGCTTGCATTTATGCAAGGCATCACTATTACTATTGCTCATACTTATTATTTATAATTATTATTCTTCTTTTTCTGGACACTTTTTCGGCGCGTAACTCGTCCCGCACGGTTTAACGTAGTCCCACGAAAGAGGGCTCAAATCGACCGGATTATTGAGGAGAGGTGTGCTATGACTTTTATAGGCGATCGGGTGCAGGATTTCTGAAAGGGGGGCGAAAAACCACCCGAAAAATCCCATTGACTTAACATTGCGCCCAACTTTGACGAGTCATAGCTCCGCTCGAGGATTTTGTAGAAACATGTAGGTTACAACATTTGAAGAGGGTGGTAGGCTCTGTAAGAACATACATGACATTGGGGTGTAAGTTGTACCCCTGGGGTGTTAGAGGCACCCGAAAATTTCCATTGACTTAAAATGGGGCAGGAAACATGCCCATATAAGGGAATAAAACAGTTCCAGATGGAATATCTTTGCTTTACAGTGTCGTAGAGATAAGTGGGTGGGCTCATTTTACTTGGACATCCAATCAGTCTCTCAGGATCATCCCAGAGCTATTAAGCCACGCCCCTAGCAACAATTTTGGGCACCCTAGCTACATCTCCCATAGACTGCCATTATAAAATCCCCAAATGGATATCTTTGCACCACAGTGTCATAGAGACATGGGGGTGGGCTCATTTTACTCAGGCATCCAATCAGTCTCTCAGGATCCTTACATAGGTATTAAGCCACGCCCCTAGCAACGAAATATGAGCACCCTAGCAACATAATAAACAAATCCTTATATCTCTGGATCCGAACATCATAGAGACATGGGGGTTGGGTGTTTGGGTCATGTTAGCTTCATGCTAGCTTCATGCTAGGTCATACTAGCTTCATGCTAGTTTCATGCTAGCTTTATGCTAATTTCATAATATATCTTGCTAACTTCATGCTAAATAATGTTAGCATCATGCTAGCTTCATGCTTATTGATGTTAGCATCATGCTAGCTTCATGCTAATTTATGTTAGCATCATGCTAGCTTCATGCTAATTCATGTTATCATTATGGTAGCTTCATGCTTCTTCATTTTAGCATTGTGCTAGCTTCATGCTAATTCATGTTAGCATTGTGCTAGCTTCATGCTAATTCATGTTAGCATTGTGCTAGCTTCATGCTAATTCATGTTAGCATCGTGCTAGCTTCATGCTAATTCATGTTAACATCATGCTAGCTTTATGCTAATTCATGTTAACATCATGCTAGCTTCATGTTAATTCATGTTAGCATCATGCTAACTTCATGCTAATCATGTTAGCTTCATGCTAATCATGTTAACTTCATGTTAGCATCATGCTAGCGTCATGCTAACTTCATGTTAGCATCATGCTAGCGTCATGCTAGCTTCATGCTAATCATGGTAGCATCATGCTAATCATGCTAACATCATGCTAGCTTCATGCTAACCATGCTAACATCATGCTAGCTTCATGCTAATCATGTTAGCTTCATGCTAATCATGCTAACTTCATGTTACCATCATGCTAGCATCATGCTAGCTTCATGCTAATCATGCTAGCTTCATGCTAGCTTCATGCTAATCATGCTAACATCATGCTAGCTTCATGCTAGCATCATGCTAGCTTCATGCTAATCATGCTAGAATCATGCTAGCTTCATGCTAATCATGCTAACATCATGTTAGCTTCATGCTAATCATGCTAGCTTCATGCTAATCATGCTAGCATCATGCTAGCTTCATGCTAATCATGCTAGCTTCATGCTAGCTTCATGCTAATCATGGTAGCATCATGCTAGCTTCATGCTAATCATGCTAACATCATGCTAATCATGCTAGCATCATGCTAGCTTCAAGCTAACTTCATGCTAATCATGCTAGCTTCATGCTAGCTTCATGCTAATCATGCTAACATCATGCTAGCTTCATGCTAGCATCATGCTAGCTTCATGCTAATCATGCTAGCATCATGCTAGCTTCATGCTAATCATGTTAGCACCATGCTAGCTTCATGCTAATCATGCTAGCTTCATGCTAATCATGCTAGCTTCATGCTAATCATGCTAGCTTCATGCTAGCTTCATGCTAATCATGGTAGCATCATGCTAGCTTCATGCTAATCATGCTAACATCATGCTAATCATGCTAGCATCATGCTAGCTTCAAGCTAACTTCATGCTAATCATGTAAGCATCATGCTAGCTTCATGCTAGCTTCATGCTAATCATGCTAGCTTCATGTTAACTTCATGGTAATCATGTTAGCTTAATGCTAACTTCATGCTAACTTAATGCTAATCATGCTAATGTTAATCATGCTTAATGTTAATCATGCTAGCTTCATGTTAGCTTCATGGGAATCATGCTAACTTCATGCTAACTTCATGCTAATCATCCTAGCTTCATGCTAATCATGCTAGCTTCATGCTAATCATGCTAGCTTCATTATCTCCGCATCAGAACATCGTAGAGACACGGGGGTTGGACCGTTTGACTCGTGACTCGGAGTGTTATCATTATGGGATGCCAATTTTTTCCCTAGCAACCAAATACAGTACCCTAGCAACAGAGTAAACAAAGCCTTATATCTCCGCATCAGAACATCGTAGAGACACGGGGGTTGGACCGTTTGACTCGTGACTCGGAGTGTAATCATTATGGGATGCCAATTTTTTCCCAAGCAACCAAATACAGTACCCTAGCAACAGAGTAAACAAAGCCTTATATCTCCATATCAGAACATCATAGAGACATGTGGGTTGGACCGTTTGACTTTTGCCTTGGAGTATAATCATAAATTGTCCCCTGAAATTTGCCACGGCAAGCACCACTCACATTTTCTTCAGGAAATGTACCTATCTAGTTAGTGGTGCTTGCATTTATGCAAGGCATCACTATTACTATTGCTCATACTTATTCTTATTATTCTTATTCTGGACACTTTTTTCGGCGCGTAACTCGTCCCGCACGGTTTGTCATAGACCCATGAAAGATAGCTCAAAATGACCGGTTTATTGAGGAGAGGTGTGCTATGACTTTTATAAGGGATCGGGTGCAGGATTTTCGAAAGGGGGGCGAAAAACCACCCGAAAAATCCCATTGACATAACATTGCGCCCAACTTTGACGGGTCATAGCTCAGCTCGAGGATTTGGTAGAAACTTGTGGGTTACAACATTTGAAGAGGGTGGTAGACTCTGTAAGAACATACATCACAATGGGGTGAAAGTTGTACCCCTGGGGTGTAGGAGGCGCCCAAAAGTGCCCCATTGACTTATAATGGGTCACGGAACATGCCCATATAAGGGAATAAGAATTTTCCTGATGGGATATCTTCGAATTACAGTGTCGTAGAATCAAGGGGGTGGGCTTATTTTACTCAGGCATCCAATCAGTCTCTCAGGAGAGTCCCAGAGCTATTAAGCCACGCCCCTAGCAACCATTTTGGGCACCCTAGCAACATCTCCCATAGACTGCCATTATAAAATGCCCAGATGGATATCTTTGTAGCACAGTGTCATAGAGACATGGGGGTGGGCCACTGATCTATATAAATGACTGGATTGCGCATAGAACGCTTGACGTAACTGCGTGAGGTGACGCCAGCACAGAGTTCGAGCCGCCATCTTGGTATACCCAACCGGCAGAGAGCGTCATTGACTTCCATTCAAAATCATGATCAAAATTTACCCGCTTTACAGCGTATCAGTTACACAAGGTTAATTTTTAGGATATGTGTACGTTAATTATTTGATAATTCTGGTGTTATTTGCAATGTTTATCTTTTAATCGGGCAGGATAATGGATTTATAAAAAAACCGTTAAGGTGAGTGTGTGTTGCATTTGTTAATGACACGGGTATAAATAAAGTTTTGTTTGACATTCAGCTACACTGTGACGGTCAGCGTTATTTCTCTAAATAAGTTTAGGTAACTTGTAAGTTTAGATAACATTATTACAAAACTAGCAAATTATTGCATACACATACGGTACAAAGTATGATTATTTATTTAGATTTCAGAATGAGCACGTTTATTGTCATTAATACTAAATATGCTGCGGTCTGTCTGCTGATCTGATACTGTAATAAAGATGAATGTATAATAACTGTTTAAAACGCAAAATGTACAACTTTCAGTAAGTAACTATTTACATGCTTTGGACGTTTGTGTTGTAATAATGTACAGGGTAACTTCACATATAAAAACGAAGACGAGTAAAGTGATGTTTTATCATTAAAATCTGATAACGTCCATTGATTTAATAGAACGTTTGGGTATACCAACATGGCGGCGCGGTGGCTTCACAAGTGTGACGTCATGCGCAATCCAGTCATTTATATAGATCAGTGGGGTGGGCTCATTTTACTCAGGCATCCAATCAGTCTCTCGGGATCCTTAAAGACTTACCAAGCCACGCCCCTAGCAACCACTTTTGAGCACCCTAGCAACATAAAATTCAAACAGTTATATCTCGGCATCAGAACATCGTAGAGACACGGGGGTTGGACCGTTTTACTTGTGACTATGGGTGTAACAATTGGGCACATAATTGGCCACTCCCAAGGCACGCCCCTAGCAACCAAATTTGAGCACCCTAGCAACCGAATAAACAAAGCCTTATATCTCCGCATCAGAACATCGTAGAGACATGGGGGTTGGACCGTTTGACTCGTGACTCGGAGTGTAATCATTATGGGATGCCATTTTTTCCCTAGCAACCAAATACAGTACCCTAGCAACAGAGTGAACAAAGCCTTATATCTCCGCACCAGAACATCGTAGAGACACGGGGGTTGGACCGCTTGACTAGTGACTCAGAGTGTAATCATTATGGGATGCCAATTTTTTCCCTAGCAACCAAATACAGTACCCTAGCAACAGAGTAAACAAAGCCTTATATCTCCGCACCAGAACATTATAGAGACACGGGGGTTAGACCGTTTGACTCGTGACTCAGAGTGTAATCATTATGGGATGCCAATTTTTTCCCTAGCAACCAAATACAGTACCCTAGCAACAGAGTAAACAAAGCCTTATATCTCCGCATCAGAACATCGTAGAGACATGGGGGTTGGACCGTTTGACTCGTGACTCGGAGTGTAATCATTATGGGATGCCATTTTTTTCCCTAGCAACCAAATACAGTACCCTAGCAACAGAGTAAACAAAGCCTTATATCTCCGCATCAGAACATCGTAGAGACATGGGGGTTGGACCGTTTGACTCGTGACTCGGAGTGAAATCATTATGGGATGCCAATTTTTTCCCTAGCAACCAAATACAGTACCCTAGCAACAGAGTAAACAAATCCTTATATCTCCGCATCAGAACATCGTAGAGACACGGGGGTTGGACCATGTTACTTTTGGGTTGGAGTATAATCATATATTGTCCCGGGAATTTTGCCACGGCAAGCACCACTTCACATTTTCTTCAGGAAATGTACCTATCTAGTTATTATTATTCTTTTTCTGGACACTTTTTCGGCGCGTAACTCGTCCCGCACGCTTTGTCGTAGACCCATAAATTAGGGCTCAAATCGACCGGCTTATTGAGGAGAGGTGTGCTATGACTTTTATAAGCGATCGGGTGCAGGATTTCCGAAAGGGGGGCGAAAAACCACCCAAAAAATCCCATTGACTTAACATTGCGCCCAACTTTGACGAGTCATAGCTCCGCTCGAGGATTTTGTAGAAACATGTGGGTTACAACATTTGAAGAGGGTGGTAGGCTCTGTAAGAACATGGATCACAATGGGGTGTAAGTTGTACCCCTGGGGTGTAAGAGGTGCCCAAAAGTGCCCCAATGAAATGTCAATGGGGCAAAATCCCATAGACTTACCATTGCAAAAATTTTGACGGGTCATAGGTCCCAGCCAGGATTTCATAGAAACATGTGGGTTACTAAATTTGAAGAGGGTGCTAGACTCTGTCAGGACGTCCCCCACAATGGGGTGTAAGGTTACCATAGCAACCATTTTGGGCACCCTAGCAACCTATACCATAGACTGCCATTATAAAATGCCCGGATGGATATCTTTGCACCACAGTGTCATAGAGACATGGGGGTGGGCTCATTTTACTCAGGCATCCAATCAGTCTCTCAGGATCCTTACAGACTTACTAAGCCACGCCCCTAGCAACCACTTTTGAGCACCCTAGCAACATAAAATACAAACAGTTATATCTCGGCATCAGAACATCGTAGAGACACGGGGGTTGGACCGTTTTACTTGTGACTAGGGGTGTAACAATTGGGCACATCATTGGCCACTCCCAAGCCACGCCCCTAGCAACCAAATTTGAGCACCCTAGCAACCGAATAAACAAAGCCTTATATCTCCGCATCAGAACATCGTAGAGACACGGGGTTTGGACCGTTTTACTTGTGACTCGGAGTGTAATCACTGGGCACATCATTGGCCACTCCCAAGCCACGCCCCTAGCAACCAAATACAGTACCCTAGCAACAGAGTAAACAAAGCCTTATATCTCCGCATCAGAACATCGTAGAGACACGGGGGTTGGACCGTTTTACTTGTGACTCGGAGTGTAATCACTGGGCACATAATTGGCCACTCCCAAGCCACGCCCCTAGCAACCAAATACAGTACCCTAGCAACAGAGTAAACAAAGCCTTATATCTCCGCATCAGAACATCGTAGAGACACGGGGGTTGGACCGTTTTACTTGTGACTCGGAGTGTAATCACTAGGCACATCATTGGCCACTCCCAAGCCACGCCCCTAGCAACCAAATACAGTACCCTAGCAACAGAGTAAACAAAGCCTTATATCTCCACATCAGAACATCGTAGAGACACGGGGGTTGGACCGTTTTACTTGTGACTCGGAGTGTAATCACTAGGCACATCATTGGCCACTCCCAAGCCACGCCCCTAGCAACCAAATACAGTACCCTAGCAACAGAGTAAACAAAGCCTTATAACTCCGCATCAGAACATCGTAAAGACATGGGGGTTGGACCGTTTGACTCGTGACTCGGAGGGTAATCACTAGTGGATGCCATTTTTTCCCCTAGCAACCAAATACAGTACCCTAGCAACAGAGTAAACAAAGCCTTATATCTCTGCTTCAGAACATCGTAGAGACACGGGGGTTGGACCGTTTTACTTTTGGCTTGGAGTATAATCATAAATTGTCCCCTGAAATTTGCCACGGCAAGCACCACTCACATTTTCTTCAGGAAATGTACCTATCTAGTTATTATTATTATTCTTTTTCTTCTGAGACTAAAATTTCTAACTCTAACTCGTCCTAGAGCTTTCAAGCTTCAGCCATCAAACTTTGGACAGACTTTCGGTCTGATCTGACGAGGTGTGCTATATCTTTTCTAACTGATGGGACCTTCCGAATTCCTAAACGGGGCGCTGAAACACCCCAAAATTTCCATTGACTTAACATTGAGACAAACTTTGACGGGTCATAGCTGCGAGTGAGAAACTTGTAGAAACTTGTGGCTTACCACATTTAAGGAGGCTGACAGGCTGTGTAAGAACATACTTCACAATGGGGTGTAAGCTGTACCCCTGGGGTGTAAGAGGCCCCCAAAATTTCTCATTGACTTATAATGGGGCAGGAAACATGCCCATAAAAGGGAATAAAAGCGTCCCAGATGGAATATCTTCACTTTAGAGTGTCTTAGAGACATGGGGGTGGGCTCATTTTACTCAAGCATCCAATCAGTCTCTTAGGATCACCCCAGAGCTATTAAGCCACGCCCCTAGCAACAATTTTGGGTACCCTAGCAACATCTCCCATAGACTACCATTATAAAAAGCCCAGATGGATATCTTTGCACCAGAGTGTCATAGAGACATAGGGGTGGGCTCATTTTACTCAGGCATCCAATCAGTCTCTTAGGATTCTTATTGAGGTATTAAGCCACGCCCCTAGCAACAAAATATGAAGACCCTAGCAACATAATAAACAAAGCCTTATATCTCTGGATCTGAACATCGTAGAGACACAGGGGTTGGACCGTTTTACTTGTGGCTTGAAGTGTAATCATTATGGGATGCCAATGTTCTCCCTAGCAACCAAACTTAGTACCCTAGCAACGGAATAAACAAAGCCTTATATAATCATGCTAACTTCATGCTAGCTTCATGCTAATCATGCTAACTTCATGCTAGCTTCATGCTAATCATGCTAACTTCATGCTAGCTTCATGCTAATCATGCTAACTTCATGCTAATCATGCTAGCATCATGCTAGCTTCATGCTAACTTCATGCTAATCATGCTAGCTTCATGCTAGCTTCATGCTAATCATGTTAGCATCATGCTAGCTTCATGCTAATCATGTTAGCATCATGCTAGCTTCATGCTAATCATGCTAGCATCATGCTAGCTTCATGCTAATCATGCTAGCATCATGCTAGCTTCATGCTAATCATGCTAGCATCATGCTAGCTTCATGCTTATCATGCTAGCATCATGCTAGCTTTATGCTAATCATTCTAAAATCATGCTAGCTTCATGCTAATCATGCTAGCATCATGCTAGCTTCATGTTAATCATGCTAGCATCATGCTAGCTTCATGCTAATCATGCTACCATCATGCTAGCTTCATGCTAATCATGCTAGCATCTTGCTAGCTTCATGCTAATCATGTTAGCATCATGCTAGCTTCATGCTAATCATGCGAACATCATGCTAGCTTCATGCTAATCATGCTAACATCATGCTAGCTTCATGCAAATCATGCTAGCATCATGTTAGCTTCATGCTAATCATGCTAGCATCATGCTAGCTTCATGCTAATCATGCTAGCATCATGGTAGCTTCATGCTAACTTCATGTTAATCATGCTAGCTTCATGCTAGCTTCATGCTAATCATGCTAGCATCATGCTAGCTTAATGCTAATCATGCTAGCAGCATGCTAGCTTCATGCTAATCATGCTAACATCATGCTAGCTTCATGCTAATCATGCTAACATCATGCTAGCTTCATGCTAATCATGCTTACATCATGCTAGCTTCATGCTAATCATGCTAGCATCATGCTAACTTCATGCTAATCATGCTAGCATCATGCTAGCTTCATTGCTAATCATGCTAGCATCTTGCTAGCTTCATGCTAATCATGTTAGCATCATGCTAGCTTCATGTTAATCATGCTAACATCATGTTAGCTTCATGTTAATCATGTTAGCATCATGCTAGCTTCATGCAAATCATGCTAGCTTCATGCAAATCATGCTAGCATCATGCTAGCTTCATGCTAATCATGCTAGCATCATGCTAGCTTCATGCTAATCATGCTAACTTCATGCTAATCATGCTAGCATCATGCTAGCTTCATGCTAATCATGCTAACATCATGCTAGCTTCATGCTAATCATGCTAGCTTCATGCGAATCATGCTAGCACCAAGCTAGCTTCATGCTAATCATGCTAGCATCATGCTAATCATGCTAACATCATGCTAGCTTCATGGTAAATCATGCTACCTTCATACTTAAACATACTAACAGCCAGATAGCCTACTAAACTAAACTTATGTCAAACCGTTTTAAACGTTCAGGCTACGCTTTCTCAAGCCAACATAAAGTTTGTCTTCAAACTTTACTATCTAGTTATTATTATTATTATTCTTCTGGTCCACACTTTTTCTAACTGTAACTCCTCCTAGAGCTTTCAAGCTACACCCACAAAATTTTACAAAACTTTTAAGACTGGTACGTAGATTTATGCTATATCTTTTCTAACTGATGGGACCTACCGAATTCCTAAACGGGGCGCTCAAACACCCCAAATTTTCCATTGACTTAACATTGCGACAAACTTTGACGGGTCTTAGCTGCGAGCGAGAAATTTGTAGAAACTTCTGGGTTACCACATTTGAAGAGGCTGGCAGGCTCTGTAAGAACATGCCTCACATTGGGGTGTAAGTTTCACCCCTGGGGCGTAAGGGCCACCCAAATTTCCCCATTGACTTATAATGGGGCAGGGAACATGCCCATATAAGGGAATAAAAGCGTCCCAGATGGAATATCTTCACTTTAGAGTGTCGTAGAGACATGGGGGTGGGCTCATTTTACTCAGTCATCCAATTAGTCTCTTAGGATCACCCCAGAGCTATTAAGCCACGCCCCTAGCAACCATTTTGGGCACCCTAGCAACATCTTCCATAGACTGCCATTATAAAATGCCCAGATGGATATCTTTGCATCACAGTGTCACAGAGACATGGGGGTGGGCTTATTTTACTCAGACATCCAATCAGTCTCTTTGGATTCTTATTGAGGTATTAAGCCACGCCCCTAACAACCAAATATGAGCACCCTAGCAACATAATAAACAAAGCCTTATATCTCTGGATCCGAACATCATAGAGACATGGGGGTTGGGTCTTTTGGTCATGTTAGCCTTATGCTAGCTCCATGCTAAGTCATACTAGCTTCATGCTAGTTTCGTGCTAGCTTTATGCTAATTTCATAATAAATCTTGCTAACTTCATGCTAAATCATGTTAGCATCATGCTAGCTTCATGTTAATTCATGTTAGCATCGTGCTAGCTTCAAGCTAATTCATGTTAACATCGTGCTAGCTTCATGCTAATTCATGTTAGCTTCATGCTAGCTTCATGCTAATTCATGTTAGCATCGTGCTAGCTTCATGCTAATTCATGTTAGCATCGTGCTAGCTTCATGTTAATTCATGTTAACATCGTGCTAGCTTCATGCTAATTCATGTTAGCATCGTGCTAGCTTCAATGCTAATTCATGTTAGCTTCGTGCTAGCTTCATGCTAATTCATGTTAGCATCGTGCTAGCTTCATGCTAATTCATGTTAGCATCGTGCTAGCTTCATGCTAATTCATGTTAGCATCGTGCTAGCTTCATGCTTATTCATGTTAGCATCATGCTAGCTTCATGCTAATTCATGTTAGCATCATGCTAGCTTCATACTAATTCATGTTAACATCATGCTAGCTTCATGCTAATTCATGTTAGCATCATGCTAGCTTCATTGTAATTCATGTTAGCATCATGCTAGCTTCATGCTAATTCATGTTAGCATCATGCTAGCTTCATGCTAATTCATGTTAGCTTCATGCTAATTCATGTTAGCATCATGCTAGCTTCATGCTAAGTCATGCTAGCTTCATGCTAATTCATGTTAGCATCATGCTAATTCATGTTAGCATCATGTTAGCTTCATGCTAATTCATGTTAGCATCATGCTAGCTTCATGCTAATTCATGTTAGCATCATGCTAGCTTCATGTTAATTCATGTTAGCATCATGTTAGCTTCATGTTAATTCATGTTAGCATCATGTTAGCTTCATGCTAATTCATGTTAGCTTCATGCTAATTCATGTTAGCATCATGTTAGCTTCATGCTAATTCATGTTATCATCATGCTAGCTTCATGCTAATTCATGTTAGCATCATGCTAACTTAGTGCTAAACATGCTAACATGGTAACTTTTGGTATCATGTTTACGGAAAGTTATAATACTAAACTAAACTTGTTTTAAATTTCTCTCAATCTGTTTTAAACATTCAGGCTAGGCTTTGTCAAGCCAACATAAAGTTTGTCTTCAAACTTTTCTATCTAGTTGAGGTTACTGTCTCTTCAAATAAGCAGAGACTGGTTTCTGACTGTAATCTATACATACACTTAAGACATAAACAAATGTTTTTATAAGAAAAAGAATACTTTGGAGATAATTTTGTTTATATGTGCCCTGTCAACAGTGATGGGAATAACGGCGTTATAAGTAATTGGCGTTAGTAACTGCGTTATTTTTTTCAGTAACGAGTAATCAAATAAATTACTGTTTCCCCCGTTATAACGCCGTTATCGTTACTGACATTAAAATGCGGCGCGTTACTAAAATTGATCTTACTGTAGTGATTTTCAGCCGCGTATGCTCACTCTCTCAGCCAAACACTGTTTTTCTCTTGTGTGTGTTGTGAGAAACATAACGAATGATGATTGGCTTAATTTCCATCGGTAGCCAACCAGAGGCAGAGTTCACAAAAAGGCCCGCCCACACGCGCAGTCCAAGTCAGAGGAGCGAGCAGCAGTGTTAAAAAGTCTGAGCAACTTGGTCACTTTGTCGCTAGATTTAGCAACTTTCCATCACTTTAGCGACTTTATAGGACAAATCTAGCTATCTTTTCCGGCGTGGTTGGAGACTTTTGTAGACTGACATGAAAATACGCGTCGTTTTCTCTTCTCAACGAGCAGCGGTGCTGCTGCTGACTGTGCCCCATCTCAAAGCACTGACATGCAGCCTGGTCATCGCGCATCAATCACTCCGAAAACACCGGCGACAGGGCGATGGCAAGTACAACAAGCTCAAAGGTAGCGGTCGCAAACACGAAGTATAAAGCACTACTTTTCCAGTGTTGAGGTGAAAGGCAAGAAAGTTTGTGTAATGTGCAACTTATGCTCATGAAGAAAAAGTCTCTCCACGTCTGTGGCAAGTAATTCTGATCTAATAAGGCACCTCACATCGTCACATGCTGCCACAAAATTAGTGATTTCTCTTTAGTATCCATTTTAGTCATTTAACATATTTAATTTTGTAAGGGGCATTCAAGTTATTTGAAATATAATTTTTTTTTTAAGTAACGCAGTAATTACTTTTCCTGGTAATTAATTACTTTTATAATAATGTAACGGAGTTACTAACTCAGTTACTATTTGTGAGAAGTAATTAGTAACTATAACGAATTACTTTTTTAAAGTAACGTTCCCAACACTGCCTGTCAATAACAGAAAGATTTTACGTTCTCTTGTTTGCGTCTCACTCGTGTGTGCACTATTGAGGGCACTTAAACGCGCGCGCACACAGAGACCGAGGGAAAATCCTAAACAGCGCAGCATGAAAACTTTTAGCGACTTTCTCTAAAGTTTACACACCATCACTGTGATGATCACGTCTGGACCGGCGGAGCGCATGTGCCTCTGTGCGTACAGACAACTGCTCTCTTTAGCGCCTTTTGCGGTTATTAATACATCCACACCGCATACATGTTGCTTCAGACAAGCACGGGCAGGTCGCGGTTTCTGTTTGCATCATCACAACATTTCGGCCGTATTGTTTCGGTGATAAAAGTCTTTCAGCCGAAAACCGAAAATGCTCTTTTGGGCATTTTCGGCCGAAAACTTTCGGTGGCCGAATATTCGGTGCATCCCTAGCCGATACCGATACAAATGTTTGATGGTTTTAAAATCCGATATTCTGATATATCGGTCGATATTTTTAAAAATGAGAACTATATTGTATGGCGGAAGAGCACTGAGTTTGCAGCACAGAGTTAAAAATCGCCATGTTATATTTCGTCCCACCAAACTTACTCGTGTAACTACTCATTTTTAAATCGGGAAAACATGGAAGTGTTTGGTGGCTTCTAAATTCATCCCTGTTTGGTTCTTAAGGAATGAATGGGGCTAGGCTAAATGCTAACACATGCACAACGTGCTGTACAAAGATTAAGTGCACGCATTGAAAAAAGATAGGTATGTATTAATTTGTCTAAGTTGAGGTAAGAACATAGTAAAATATTGAAAAAGTGTGATGTTTTCCTTTAACTTTAACAGCTGGTATGTCCAACTTCATCAGTAATGTTATCCGATGCTTTCAAGTGCAGTTTATTTTTTAACTCACCCCAAATTTGCACAATGGGTTTGAGGTCTATAATTTGAGAAGGCCAGTAATGAAAATAACTTAATTTTCCTTGATTTTCTCTGTGTAAGATTAAACAAGTACTTATATAATTTATTTTTTATGTGGCACTATTGAATTTAACTACTACAGTATTTTCTTCAGCACTTAAAATAGCAAGTGAAAGACAAAGACCAAGGTCTATATTCTATTCAAGGTTTTTTTCTGCCTATCTCCCCCTGCCTATTCACATTTGTCTGATTGGGTTGTCAGTATTGGAGAGACCTTGAATGTAATGTATGTGAAAATGTCATTTCTTTCTCACAAAATGACATGTTTTTTTGTCATTACGAAAGCGTTCTTCTGACAATCTTTGTTGATCGGTTTTCTCCAAATAAACTGGAAGCCAATTATCTCAAGTCAAACTAAAGAAAATTGAGGGTTTATGACCAGATCTCGGTTGGAGGTTGGACGTAGCGGACATGCGGTATGTAATTTCGTGAAGTATGTATTCTTGGAGGCGTCAGGTGGATCATTTGTCATCCTGATATCCATTAGCGTGACTAAGGCATGTCCCAGCCAGTAATTCTCAAGGTAATACATGCAGGGGCTTGTCTGACACTGTCCACCACCATTTGAGCTTGACACTTGAGAACATTTTGTCCAAAGAGACATTTAGACATTGTTTACACACCGGATATCTCTCCTGGAGTTGAAGATCAGAGGCAAAAACTAAACCAGAATTTCATTTCCAATCTTGGATTCAATTCACGTTTGCATTAGGTGCTGTCCATTTGTAATCGGATCGCACCTAAACGTTCCACAGCGTTTTGTGATCCGATCACTCAAATCACATTTAGTCATGGTTAAACACATGTTACTGTGCGAACAGTAGTGGAAACAATGAATGCAGTGACCGCCCATTCAGCTGTCAATCAATCAATCAACAAACCCCAGAGTTTTACATCATCTGAAAGTTAAATAAATAAGCGTTTGTTAGGATAGATGCAAGTATTTATAGGGAATATACGAATATAGTGTCTTATACGCACACACATGTAGACACACCAGCTGTTCTCCGTAGTTTTGCATTGAACAAGATGTCTGAGATACTGGGTGGCCACCAAACATTTCATCACGTTTCTCCCACCGTCCCAATTAATCGCTTGCCGATCTGTCATCATCCATCATAATCATTTTAATAGCGTCTCCTGTTGGCCCGATCATCTGGATACCTGCTGCAACCCTTTTGCATTTTTCAGCCCATTAATTTAACAAATTTTAATTGTGTACATTTTTGACAGTTTTAATTTCGCCCGTGAAACTCAGCCTCCCTCCGTTATGGACGTACCGGGTCTTTTTCCTTGTTTTTCTCTCCGGGAGCTGTCAGACGTAAGTCTGGGCTTGATACGGCAGGCCAGGGTTTAAATAAACAAAGGAATGTTTGCCAGATCCATTAAAGGCAATTTCCATGTGTTTTTTTTTATACCTGCATTAACTCCATAACTCATACATCTGCCGGTGTCTGTTTGAAAGCGTGTTTGTGTGCGGTCGGTAAGAAGAGTTACGTTTCGGGGAGGAACCCCGACTGGAAATGAAATATCGGTGGAGGCAAAGAAAAGTGACACGTAATTACCGCGGACACATTTGGCTGCCTGGGCAAACAAATTTCCTTTAAATAGGTTTTGAACCGCGGTAGTGAGATTAATCACCTCTCTATGAGCGCGGCCATATGTGCAAGATCAATCAAGGCCCACGTTCGGCAGCTTTGATGCAAATATATGCACTTATTTAGCCTTCGCTCTTATATTTTTATTCTTTCGGTCAGAGCGCCCGCTTTCCAATCTGCATCTCTGCTGGATCCCATTAGCGTTTTAACAAAGGGTGCTGATACAGGTCGTCCTAATGGCTCCTTGCTTCCCTGCTGAGATTCCCCTTTGACTGCTTTCCATGTGCATTTTTGCATTCGTAGGCTGCGACGTCGTAACCTATGCGCGCGTTTCGGTTCGTTGTTGATAAATAAGAGCCCCGAGCATGCATTAGCCATGCAAACTGTCGAGGCCGAACTCCAGTAGATATCTCTGGTCTCTTGGTCGATAAAATTGCATATGTAATGCCTGTGTGCATTGTTGAGACCTTCATTTGCAACAGAGCAAAACTGTAACGAAACGAAACGCTATAAAGGGGGCGGTTAGAGGTTCAATAAGGACCAGTTTACTGTGATTTCGTATGCGGTCAGACCCACAGACCAATATAAACAGGAACTCGTAGACATAGCTGCACAATACTGTAACCCGCAGTGATTGTTTTCTCGCATCCACCTAAATTTTTCAGAAATATCTCTCCATCACAAATCCATCAGCCATAGCATTTTGTTTTAAAGTGGAAATACTCAATGCACAGACGGGGGTAAGAACTTAGCCTCTCCACCTCCAGAAAAATAAACGCAATAACTCTTAAAAAACAGAGAGGGGGAGATCAAGTATCGCCTGCCATGGGTTTTGGCAGCAAACCAAACCCATATGTTTTGATCTGTGAGTTGATCTGCTAATAGCTGCCTATATATCAAATATAAGAAAACAAACAGCTAAACTAGTTGTGTGTGTGTGTGTTGTCGCTCACTATTAAGACGTAAATTACCTAAATTATGTATCCCCAGTCATATCTTGACCGTTCCTGCAAGTTGGTAGAGCATTGTGGTAGCAGCGCAAAGGTAATGGGTTCAATTCCCAGAAACACACATACTGCAGCCTGGTCTCACTGTTAATATGTAGTATTAATACAAAGCTTTTAAAAACATGAAACATACTTTTTTTGTATGTTTAAATAGATTCCGAAGCATACAATGTATATGTATTTGCAACATTTATTCACAAGCAACATTATTACTTTTTAACAATGTAATTTTTTTTAAACATTTACAATCTTTTATACCATAAAGATTGCTGTATAATTTCCCTTTAACCATTTTATCGATAATGTGACCACCATACCCCAAACTGTATTTATTAAAATAAATAACTTATTTAAAAAAATATATATACAGTACGTGCCACACATAACACATAGGTCACGTGACTCTCCAGACAAACACAGAACACTTATATGAGGGTACTAGAAACAAGACTAAACACATATAATGACATTCAGGATCCTGACAGGATCATTCAATTTTGGCCGTATATGGGTGCACACATTATCTGATTTCACATATAACAGCTTTCTCACAATATATTAATATACAGCATATTATGATTATGATTATGATAATGCTGCAAATGTGAAGTAGCAGCTTTCAATAAATATTTTTAAAATGCGTTAATAAATCCAACAACCCCTCTGACCGGGCTACACGTCCATAAGAGGTTTTTAATAAACCATTGCCTCTTTGTTTTTACATTTAAAAGTCAAACCTGGCAAATTATATTATGCCTTTCGTTCTTTTAATAATTTCTAAATTTTATTTTATTTATCAATCACTTTGGGTTATCTGATTTAACTATTTGGCTTGTGTCCCAGATAGCAAAAAATATCCGCAGGACTTCTTTTTGCCGCCAGCCCTAAGCTGTCGGCTATAGGTGCGTCCCGCTGGCAGGGATGAAACATTTGCCGCCGAATACGTCACTCCCCTTTCTTGCGATTTGCCGCCGGCTGACCGACTGCTTAATTTATGCAAAAGCGGCTACCGCCGGCGGTCCGCCGTCAGACCTGTTTGCGATTACGCCCTTATGACGCTTACTGCCTCCAGAGCACCGCCGGTGGTCCGCCGACTCATTGCTATCTGAGGTTTTGTTTCCGTGCACTTGAGGCATTTTGCATATTTGTTCTGCACTTTGTAACTTCTGACCTTATTTTATTTAAAAAAAATATTTATTATAAACGTAAATTCTGATCTAATTTAAGTATGTACATTTTGGATAGCTTTTCGTTGTATCGATGTTGCGCTATTGCGTGCTGGCCATGCTTGCATGTAATTTAGCCGAACGGGTTAGGTGCTCTGCGTCTCATATTTAGGAGTTCATCAAACTAAACATTAAAAAACGGATGTTTTTCGAAGAGTTTAAGTTTTTAAAATGTATTTAAAACTGAGTGGTTATCTTGTCAAAAGTTTAACTACAAAACAGGTAAGCCGTTTTTTTTATTTCGGTGATGAAACGGAAACTAGTATCTGCACCGAACCTATTTCTGCCTGACACGAATGTCTTTCTTGTGATTTAATATTATGGTCGGTCGGTGTTCACTTTCAAATGATAGCAAAGAGATTCCTGAAATAAAAATATCATCCGTTCTTTCTGTATCTAAAGTGAATACAGAGATGATCAAAGTCAAAGCAAGCAAGCAGGTATTTCTGTGCTAAATAATAACGCGTAGTGTCTATAAAATCATTAATTTCAGTGTTTTTCTTGTTATAAATTAACGTTTAATGAATTGTATATAAAGATTAGTTTTTATCATTTACAGTCACAATCACAAATTATTTGTCATTTCTCATTTGTCGTTTTTTTTTTTGGTCATGACTGCTTTGACGCGCTATCTCCAAATTAAATAAAAACACGTAATTGTAGCCGGAGTTTCCAAGGCAGGATCACCTTTGTTATTTTTTTAGGTTTAGTTATCAAAATGTATTTTTGTGTGATGTTCTGTAGATCGTGGCTTTAAAATGTTATGAGGAATAATTAAACAAATGTTGCCTTACATTTGACCTTAAAAAATATATATATATATATATATATATATATAAATGCATCGTCAGTTTTGTCTTAGTTTATTACTTGAAAGACAGTTTTGGTCACTTTATCAGACAGTTGTTTATGTGTGCTGCTTGTGAAAGAAAATAAAAGTTACCAATTTGTACCTGGTCTGGCCCCCTCCCAACCCATGCACACAAACATAGATGATTTGACTATCGGTCGACTATGGAAAGATTCGACAATTCTGATTCGAATATGTAAATCCTTAGTAGAGGACACCCCTAGAATTTATATTGTGTTTTAGTGTAATTATTTTTGCATAGAAGTAGACAGCATAGGAGAAAACAAATTTTTCTAAATATTACAAAATGGTGAAATTATAATTTTTTTTTTTGAAGGTTTTAAAGTGAAGTCTTTCTACAGTATAAAAGTCATGAACATTTAATTAGGTAAATGAGTAAACTGTCTTAAATATATAAGTCGTAAGAAAATATGAACGTGTCATTAATATGAGTAAGAAACACCGATGCCTGCAATTTTAATATTTACGAATAGAAATACGTACAAATTTGTACATTTGTAAAGCTATTAATACATACATTTTTTTACGTATTAGTCCTGTCAAGACATTGATATTATACGTTTCACTGTGTATTAACTCATTCCCTGCCATTTTTTGAAAAGTTGCCCCCAAAGCATTTTTGTGATTTTCACAAAAGTTTCACAAAATGCCATTCAGGAAAATTTTCTTCTAAAAATATATAAACATACAAATATATAAAAAATGAAAGAACAGACCCTCTGCTTTCAAACAAACAATAAACAAACAAACAAAACTGGAAAAAAGTTTCATCCTATTTATATATTTTTGTGCTTATAAACTTTTAAATATGGGTATTTTTAAAGCAAAAAGCTGAAATAATTGCATTTTTGTGAAGGAATTTTGTTAGAGATCAGATTCAGAATGATAAGCAAAACATACACAAGTTTAAAATTAGTAATTAATGTTTTGGCTTTAGTTTTTTCATAAATTTGATCTAGTGGACAATCGTGGCATTGCAGATTAACATAAAAATTCATCAAGAACACGTTTTTTTATGCAAATGTTTTCTCTTAATTGACGAGATATAGACAATGGCATCGACATGAGGTTGGCTTATTTGGTCAAGGGTCAGTAAGCAACCACCTACAGTACAGCACCCTAGCGACAACTTAAAAAACCACCACATAGCATCGCACAAAAACTCACGCCTACCAATGACACCCAGCACACTTGCATTGCTTCAGAAAATGCATTATGACACCTATCAGCTCACAGACTGAATAATTCTCACCTCCCATTTTCTTGTGGTTGTCTGAGACGTTTTTGTGATGCAGTATAAAATCGTCTTCCTGCAGACCCCTGCGCTAATGATTTAAACAATGTTCCACATGCGCCATGATATCTGTCAGCGGAAAAGAGAGAGTTGTCAGGGCTTACAGCCATTTCTCTTCACGTCTTTAACTTTTCAACTACCTCAGAGGAAATGAAGGACTCATATGCTGCAGTTAAGATCAGTATCTGAAATAGAGACGTCAGGACTACAATTTAATATGATCTATCTTTGGGAATATATACGGTCGTATCTGAGCTGTAGCACTACAGATTCCTGGATAGTCATTTTTGCTTTTCTCATAACTGTGATGCAATTCCATGCAGACGGATAATAACGATAATACCGTAATCGATAAATTACTTTCACATTTAATGTAATCGTGTAGTGATTCAAGCATCTTCTTTTCTCATTCTGTAAAGGACATCAGCTTTCTTATTAAAGTCCCCATTTTGGTTTTTAGAATGAGTGTGGTAGCCGCTTCATAGCATTGACAAAATGTACTTTTACAAAATAAAGGCGTTTTAAACATACCAAGTTGTGATAAATAAAATGTTGTAAGCTATTTTAAAAGAGAGGAGCCACTTGGCCTAACTTTCTGTTTGGTGCATAGAAATTACATTGCATCAACTCATCAAACAAAGTTGCACATTTCAAGGCATTTTAATCTACATAATGTGCAATGGCTTTTTACTCATGTTCAACCAAAATAATCTTTCATGTCGATAATGACTATCATTGCTAGTGATGCACTGAAATTTCAGCTGTGAGAATTTTTGGCCAAAAAAATGGCACTATCGGTTTTGGGCCAAAAGAAGAAAATGCCTAAAAATATAAACTGATGGTGCTCCGCATCTCCCGTCAGTGCTAGGCCGTTATTACAGTGCAATCGTGACAGCTGTGTTCACACAAACATTGGGCAAACCATTTATTTTCATGTCAGTCGGGATTGGAATAAATGTACATTTTTGGGTAAACTGTTCCTTTAAGCCTGGGCAGGGGTGTCATAACATTGTCTAACCGGGGTCTGATGAAGAGTTTTATTGCAGTCTCCTTTCAGGGTGGATGCGTTTGATCGGTTCAGCTCATGAATAGAGCTGTCTGAGTTATTCTTCAAGCACACATCCAGAGCTTTGTCTCCCAAAAATGTGAAATCTGAATTTGGCTTAATCCCAAACCGTATCATTTGGTTAAGACCCTGGTGGTTATTTATGAGTCTCATGATCTTTTCAGCCTTCTGAGCGTGAAGGGTGGAGATGAACATCAGTGTCAATGAGACAGTAACACCAGACTCTATAAATAGCTTCTTTCTCTTTTCTCTTCACTAGTATCTTCTTAAAAAATTTGGTATCACTTTACAATAATATTGCTTTTGTTAACTTTAATACGGTAAATGCATACAGTGGTTGATGCCAGTAGTTCATTCTGCAATATTTAAGGGTCATGAAGTACAAAACAACATTTTCTGAGATTTTTACAGATTTGGTTGTGTTGCACATCATAGAAGACAATTTTGGAATTTCTTTATTTTACTAGTAAAATCTGGTAATTTTGAGCTTTTTAAAAGCTACAGGTTGTGACGTGCTTAAGTACTATTACAGAGGTCTTCAACCCTGCTTCTGGACAGTGTTGGGGGTAACGCATTAAAAGTAACGCGCATTACGTAATAATATTACTTTTCTGAAGTAACGAGTAAAGTAACGCATTACTTTATAAATGTACACATTAATATTTGAGTTACTTTAAAAAAAGTAATGCGAGTTACTTTTCAGTTTAATTAATTCAATTTAAAAATAAAATAATGTACTGAATTAAAATGAATACATTAACGTAGAATTACGCACTCTGTCCGACTGAGCGGAAACAGTTCAAGTCAGAAACGATGTTGGCAGGCCTAAGTTTGACATTTTTGCGATCATAAAAAACACCTGCAAGGCCTGAAAGAGATCAAGCCTCAGCCAAGTAAGAAAAAGTAACACAAAAGTAACTTAAAAGTAACGCAAGCATTACTTTCCACGAAAAGTAACTAAGTAACGCAATTAGTTACTTTTTTGGGGAGTAACTTAATATTGTAATGCATTACTTTTAAAAGAAACTTTCCCCAACACTGCTTCTGGATGTGGTACCTTATCCCATATCTTCAAATACAAGTGTCACTTGACTTTTATTTTATACATAAACATTTATTAAATTAAAGGGATAGTTCGGCCAAAAATGATATTAAACCCATGATTTACTCACCCCCAAGCTGTCCGAGTTGCATATGTCGATCGATTTTCAGACAAACACATTTTCTGATATTTTAGAAAATGTTTTAGATCTTTCAGTTGATTAAATGTAATGTTACGGGGTCCACGACCTTCAAGTCCAAATAAAGTGCGACCATCCTTCACAAAATAAATCCAAACGGCTCCAGGATGATAAACAAATGTGTTCTGAGGGTAATCCGTGTGGTGTTGTTGTAGAAATATCCATATTTAAAACTTTATTAACATAAATAACTACCTTCCGGTAGCGCCGCCATCTTAGACTCCTCTGTATTCAGGAGAGAGTATTAGCGTAGTGTACGCACTTTTCTTTGTGACGTATGACAAATTCGGAGGGCGGGGGCACAGAGCAGCAGCAGAGTAGCCTCCGTAGGCTACGTAAGCTCTCATCCTGAATGCGGACGCGACTAAGATGGCGGCGCTACCGGAAGGTAGTTATTTACGTTAATAAAGTTTTAAATATGGATATTTCTACAACAACACCGCACGGATTACCCTCAGAAGACCTTTGTTTATCATCCTGGAGCCGTTTGGATTTATTTTGTGAAGGATGGACGCACTTTATTTGGACTTGAAAGTCGTGGACCCCGTAACATTACATTTAATCAACTGAAAGATCTAAAACATTTTCAAAAATATCCGAAAATGTGTTTGTCTGAAAAACGATGGACATATGCAACTCGGACAGCTTGGGGGTGAGTAAATCATGGGTTTGATATCATTTTTGGCCGAACTATCCCTTTAAGTTTAGCTCTTTCTGTAATACAGCTGTTACTGTTTTTAGTACATCTTACTATTTGTTACTCTTTTCCTAAGCCCCGCCCACTCTTTGGCCTTCTTCTCATGCTGATTTAACACCAGCCGCAGTAAAGGCGTCAAGCGCGAGTGATTTCAATGTTAAGTCAATGTGAAGACGCGATTTCGCCTCATTTGCGCATCTAGTTTGTGCGAATGGCGCAAATTGAGCGTCTGGCGCGCTACGCACGAATGGTGCTTTTTGTGCATTTTGCGTTTCATGCGAATTTGCATCTGACGCCCAAATTGAAAAATTTGAACTTTGCAGTATTTCCGCGCCACATTAACCAATCAGGAGCCTGCTTGCCACTGTCATTCAACATGGAGGAACGCTTGATATTGTCCGTGAACAGTCACCCGGAGCTATACAACACAAGTTCTAATTTCTATAGAGACAGGAATAAAAAGGACCTCGCTTGCAAGAGTGTCAGTGAGGACATCGGGCAACCTGGTAAGTCGTAAATACACATTTCACTTTTGAGTCACGTGACGTTTATCCACCCGCGGCATTCCCGCCGTTTTTTAAACAATTTTCCCCCTATAGTAAGGTGACCAAATGCAAACCGGTAACTCTCTCAATGCATGCACGATCAACATCAGCCATCTTACAAACAGACAACCGCATAGCACTTGCCCCCCCACAAGAAGGGGATTTTGTCTCTGACGCGCATCAAATGTTTGCTTTTTCCACGCGTCTACTTTGCTCTAATTCAAAATGTTCAAGCGGCAAATTAGATGCAGTAGACGGGATTTTGACGCCTCAAACGCGGCTGGTGTAAACCCACGGTCAGTGTACACACCATTTGAGTTGCATTTTTTAAACGATAATGAGGTTTACGGAGCTGAATGTGGGGGATTTCCTAGTTTTATACTGAAGGTCGAATCTCATAGCAATTCATACATATTTTATAAGGTGACTAATTCGTATGAATTGGTCCATTACCATATTTATAAATTTTTGTATGATTTGCCTTGAACCCTGTGACGTTGGGGTGGGGTTTCGTTATTGGTTTTTATTTGATAACCATAAGTTTTTGTACAATTCATACGAATTAGCCAACTCGTAAAATATGTACGAATTCTTGTGAGATCAGGTTGGAAGGTCGGGGAACCATTGCCGCTATTTGAGATTTTTGTTTACTGAGATATTCGTTTTTTGGGAGCAGCTTATGTAAATATTCATTAACTTCCACAATCCATTAGATGTGCTGAGACTAAATGATGTTGCATTCTTTTTCAGTCCCTCCAGAAAAACGCGATTATGCGAACGCATAATCAGCCAAAGTCCATATATTTATGCGGGGGCCGCATTTTTTCAAACATGCCGCACTTTCGCAGCATAAATTGTAGATTTCTGCTTGCAAAATATCCCGGGCTTGCATAATTTCATAATCCCTGCATTTTCGTAGCAAAAACCTGAAAGGTGAAAAATGTAACATTTACCTCACACAAGCGCAGCCATTTCTGGAAGGACTGCTTTTTATTGCTTATGCTCAGGAAGTTTATGAATACTCTCAGTAGCTCTGCCCAGTAAAACGAATATCTCAGAAACCAAAAATCTCGTAACACCACTTTCAAGGACCAAGAGGCCATTTGACTGATGCGTAAAGCAACCAATCACGTTTCACTTTGTGCCACATCATGTTTAGGGGCGATGAAATGTCTCCACAATAACAGACCGCTGTGCAACCAGTAAATCATTCATTCACAAACATCTCTGAAGTTCATAACAGTGGCAAACATGTAAGGAATAATTGACGACGGGCCGTATAATTATTGGAAAATAATGCACACCCAGGTGGTATCGCGCCAAAAGACCGAAGTAACTTCTTTCGCTTTTACCACAGTTATCACAAACATTGCTCTGGTGGTTATTTTAAGTCATTTGACAGGTTAGCTGTGCATTTTACAGAAACATAATCAACACCCATGGAACATTTCTCAACCAGAATAAAGCATTCAACAGCCTGTGGTTTAAGTTATAATATCTCTAAGGTGTCAAGCAAAAGTGTGACCATGTCTGCATTGATTCATTAAAATATAAACCTGTTCACAACACTGAAATTTTGGCAAAATGTGTTTGTTGAAAAAAAACCCACAAACAATCTTGTAGGAATATGTAAAGTAAATTATATTTAAACCTTTAATATCAGATCAGTTGAGATCACAGAGAAGGCAGAAATCTGATAATGCAAACTACCGGGCAGAAGTCTGAATAATGGCAAAAATTCTGGTTGTGTTTGCACCATCTGCAGTGTAGGCTGAGCCAGGCTCATCATTTACAAAGACATTAACATTAGCATCCCGGCAGCCAGCCTGGTTCGCTGTTGTTTTCTCTTGTTCCCCAAAGCCAGCAGATACACAGAGGGAATTTATTGACACTCAGCCCTATTAATATTAAACATAACTAATGAGAACTGATCACCCACAGCACAATAAACAGTGACAGACTCAACAAAGAGCCCTCTGTCTCTCTAAATCTGTGTCTGTCTGGATGGATGTGTTGGGGAGTAACTAAGTTAAAGTAGTAATGCTGCTAATTTACAAGCGCTTGTAGTGTTTCAAACTGATTGGCTTTGCAGCAGAAAGCTACTTTTACATTTTTTATAAAAGTAATATATGATGATTATTATTAGAGATGCACTGATACATATCGGTAACGGTTCATAAAAGCATTTTATCATACTTTCGGCCATTGGCCATTTGACTGATGCGCAAAGCAACCAATCATGTTTCGCCTTGTGCCGCATCCTGTTTGGGGGTGAGGAAATGTCTACACAATAAAATTTTTATTGGCTAATGATCGGTATTGGTCGATAAAAGCATTTTTCATACTATCGGCTATTGGCTGTTTGAGATTTTTGGTTTCTGAAATATTCGTTCGATGGGAGCAGTTACGTGAATATTCATAAAGTTCCCTAATCCATTAGATGTGTTGAGACTTACGGTGCATTCACACGGTCCGTCAGCGTTAACGCTTAACGGAAGGCTTGTCTGAAGCGTGGCCAACAGCCAATCACTGTGGCCGCAACACAAGCTCCGGTCTTCCATAAACGTAATTGGCTGGCTCTGCCTAGGTTATTTGCATGAGGTGATATGATTGGCTGACGCACGCGTTGCCACTTGAAAAGTTGAGAAATGTTCAACTTCTGCCGCGAGCAACGGCACTGACGCGGCGCCGACGGATCCACAATTCAGTTCGCCAACGCTTGACGTCACTCATTAAAAGTGAATGGGAAGCGTCAACGCTTACGCCCCGTGTGAATGCACTGTTAATGGCGTCGCTTTCTTTTTAATGCGTATGCTCAGGAAGTTTATGAATACTCTCGGTAGCTCCGCCCAGTAAACCGAATTTTTAGAAACCAAAAATCTCGTAACGCCACTTTTAATGGCCGGCCAAGAGGCCATTTGACTGATGCGTGAAGCAACCAATCATGTTTCACCTTGTGCCGCATCATGTTTAGGGGAGAGGACATTTCTCCACAATAACAATCTTATTGTCCAATAATCAGCATTGGCCGATAAAGGCCATTTTTCATACTATCGGCTATCGATTGATATTTTAAAAACAGCTGAAAGAGAATAGGAAAATGCAATGAATTTAAGCTTTGTGTATAGAAAATGTAAAAAAAAAAACATCACTAGTTAAAATGAAAAAACAATGTAGTTGGTAACCACCAAACCATGGCGTCGATATGGGCAGATATCAGTCTGGGGCATTTCAAATTATATTTCAAAACTTAATAAAATAAAAAACCCAGTCCCTAACTCCGCCCCTAATCACAATGGGAAAAGCAAATCATACAAAAAAAGTAAAAATGTGGTTTTATGAATTAATACCAATCATTAGCTACCTCTTAAACTACGTACAAATTGCAGATAGATTGCATACTGTAAAAAATGCAGTATGAAGTTAAAACATAATTTCATACTATAATTTAACACACTATTTTAAGTTTTGACCTGTGAATATTTGACATAACGTATAAAAACTAGTTGAAGTTGTTTTTGAAGTTTTTGTCTTAATTTTTAGCATAAAATAAAACTTAATTAATTCATAATTCATAGCATAAAAATTAATTAATTCCCCACCAGCCTTTTTTTGAAACGTTGCCCGCCAGCATGTTTTTGTGATTTTCCCAAAGTTTCACAAAATGCCTCCCAGGAAATTTTTCTTCTTTAAATATACAAACATACATATATCAAATGAAATAATGTTTTATCCTAACTTAATTTTTTTCTCTGTTTATAAACTCTTAAATATGGGTATATTTCTTCAAAAATACAACATTTTTAGCAAAAAGCTGACATAATAAAATTTTTGTGAAGGAATTGTGTTAAAGATCAGATTCAGAATGATTATCAAAACATACACAGAGTTTAAAATTAATAAATCAGTTTTTGCTTCAGTTTTTTTATAAATTGGGTAAGTCTAGTGTCCAAATTCCTAAAATGTTTCTCCTAATTGATAACTCATCAAAGGCGGAAAATGAGTTAATAAAATGTACAATGCATTGCACTGTGGGAATTGAACCCACAATCATTGCGCTACTAACTGAAGGATCAACCAACCGAGCTATAAAAGACCACACGCTTAACAAACTCAGAGTTCACAGCAGGTCCATCTTGAAAGCTTTATATATATGTTATTGTTCAAATTCAATGTCTCGAGATATAAAAATGAGATTTTTCATCTGATACCCTGCTGTAAGCTCTATTTCCAAAAGCATTTATTGGAGTTGAATCACTCTGTAAACTTGACAGCATTGCTCGACTGTCAGTACTTTGCATCCGTCTTCATTTCCCGCCACAAACAGTTGACCTTTAGGATCCTTTGCCTTTAAATAAATGAGGGTGATCGTGTGTGTGCACGCATTTCTCTCTGATCGCCTGGTGATCTGATGTGAGCTATCGCACACGGAGCGATCTTAATGTGTATGGGACCAAGGGTGCATGCTGTGTTCAAACGCTTCAATTAATTAATGGCATAATTAAGATTTTGTCACTGACGCGGTTCAAAGTGACAGGGATGGATTGGACGCTCTGTATCCGCGCCAGGCGGGCAAGAGGCGTGCAGCCGGGCAGGCGCCATAATGAATGGCAGCAATTTAAGGTTTGTATCTGTGGTGACAGGACCACCTGCAGAGGCTTAGCTGGTGCACTTCAGCATGCCAACATCATTCAGTATGGCACGGCCGCCACGTGGAATTCTGGATAAAAATGACCACAATCAAATTATGTTTTTTGTTACCTACCACATTTATACCATTTCATTGGGTACATTAACTGTGCTGATTTAACTGTGGCTCGATCTCACTGATATCTCTCTGGTAGATGTGACAAAATAAAAGTTTATGTCACAAATAATTGTGAATTATTAATCTGCTAGATATGTTTCTCACATAGAGCGGCCATTTTGTTTTTAAGGTGACCAGTTTGGGGACATTTCCCAGTTTAATGGTCAAAATATTATTTAATCTTATTTGTTATTATCTATGAATTAAAAAAAGGGGGACAAAACATGTTTTTATGGTTTTCCTCTTTTATTGTTGTGAGTTTGTGGAGGACAAAACACCAAAAACGTGACTATCCCTGAAAAACGGGAAATATGGTCACCTTAAATTACAAGTCCTATGTTGAAAACATGATGATAATCTCTGGTTAATTTCAAAGTAGACATATCGCTCTTTTCCAAACAAAATGTGTCATTGTCCATAAAGATCCAGAGAATGCTACACACTCGCACCTCATTTGAAGCTGTCACCTGCTGCCATCCTATCGTGAAGTGATGCAATCTGCCAGCAACCGTGTGATAGCTTTGCGGTAACATCGCTGCCCCATCGAAAGTCACCTCATCGATCCAGCCAATAGGGACAGGTGTCGCGTTTCTCCCCTGATGAGGAAAAATGAAGGTAGGGGACGGACCTGCAACCTTGTGTCTGTACCAACAGTGAAACCTGTGGTCTTTCTCCTCTCTCATCCGCAAGGTGACACAGATTGATCTCCGATTGCACAGAGGAGAAGTTAGACGCGTTTAGTGGTGTTTTTTGGGATAATGTGCGGAATTCCCAATGGAATGACAACAGAAACATCAGAAGCCCTACTTCTTGCTCTCTTTTTGCTATCTGTGTCCAAGGGCAAAAGGAAATAGAAACTTGACCTTTCTAAGTGACACAAGTGATGTGTTTGTGCACTGCTTAGTGCATACTTCACATATATACTGTCTTCTATAGAAAAAAAATGCATACAGTGTGTATATTAGGGCTGTGACTATTAATTGTGCAAATGCACAATTTTATTAGTGTGTCAGTGCTGTAGTAATCAAACCTTTGACTTTTTGTGCTGCTAACGCAATCCTCTGCGAAATTAGTGTCGGGAACACAATAAAATTTACACACACCACCTTTAAGTTTCACCTGGTGCTGGTAGAGGCGCTTATTTACTAAACTCGTCTGTTGGGCACATTTGGGGAAATGGACAAACGATCTAAACAATCGGATGGGTCGGAGGATAGGGTGATTGGACCCTATCTGCTTCTACGCTAAAAGTTGAATAGGTAGCCAATAAACTGTGATTTACCAAAGGACGCACTGCAGCCTGAAGTTAAGATCTATCCATTTTCCCAAGGTCGGATTTTCTTCTTAATTATAGAGTTTCACTCGGGCTGCAAGACTTGTGAATTCACTCACTGACTGAAAATCATTCCGCTCATCAAAATCCACGCTGCGCTTGTTAATTATTTAAACCCGAAGGTGAGCATGTAATATTAAAACATCTGCAGGCAATTCAACAGCCCAGATGAAATATACCATCTCTTTTAAACACACTGAATCACCTATAATGGCTAATGCTGACAGTTGATGT
Source organism: Paramisgurnus dabryanus (assembly GCF_030506205.2). Classification (NCBI taxonomy): domain Eukaryota; kingdom Metazoa; phylum Chordata; class Actinopteri; order Cypriniformes; family Cobitidae; genus Paramisgurnus; species Paramisgurnus dabryanus. Next base: position 3,733,762 of record NC_133343.1, read on the forward strand.
GCATTATTGTCCTTTTGTTTGTGGTGAACTCTAATCACCTTCATCGCACTTTTATCATCTGGAGGTTCAAGAGTTTCTCTTTTGTTTAAAGGTGGATGCTATTTGCAAATGTTTTTTTTTTTTTTTTTGGTTAATAAATCAGATTGTTGGTGACTCACTGATTCAGAAAGTGTAAGGTTTGTTAAAACAATGTTACATTTAAATGACCTCCTCAATACATAAACTTAAAAAAAAAAATGTAATGCCAAAGGAAAAGTTTAAGTTGTGCACAGTTGCGGCTCGTGACTGCTCTTCTGAGGGGCGCAAATTCAAAATATGTGCTTGTTGCGTCATGTGACCCATATGCATCACGTGTTTTGTCTAAATAAGTGCCCCCTGCACACGTGTCAAAACCGTTTTTGATAAAAGAGACGCTCCCTTAAAAGCAAACTCTGATTATGCACGAGATTATGCGATCTGGCAAACGCGATCGTCTCCTTTATCATAAACCTTACTGCATCAGGCACTTATTTTGACAAGACAAGTGATGCACATAGGTTCACTTGACGCCCCAAACACATATTTTGAAATTACGAACCACACACATGACGGGCTACATACATGTTTTGACGAACTTCGCATCATGCACCCTCGAAAAAAGTAGTCACTGGCCGCCACTGCTTGTTCATATACTTTAGATATTTCTGCTATTATTTTCTTCTTTGTGAAATCAAAATTGACTCAGTTGGCTTTGTGTGCACCCAATTCATTTGTGCAAGTCAGTGAATCCACAAAACAATTGTCTTTGTAATCTTCAATCAAAATTTGAAAATGCACTTCACCTTTTGACTCAAAATGCAGTGGTAGAAATCAAGCCATTCTTTTTATTTTTCTCATTTAATATTAAGTTTCATGTGGAAATACACTCACCTAAAGGATTATTAGGAACACCTGTTCAATTTCTCATTAATGCAATTATCTTATCAACCAATCACATGGCAGTTGCTTCAATGCATTTAGGGGTGTGGCCCTGGTCAAGACAATCTCCTGAACTCCAAACTGAATGTCAGAATGGGAAAGAAAGGTGATTTAAGCAATTTTGAGTGTGGCATGGTTGTTGGTGCCAGATGGGCCGGTCTGAGTATTTCACAATCTGCTCAGTTACATGGGATTTTCATACACAACCATTTCTAGGGTTTACAAACAATGGTGTGAAAAGGGAAAAACATCCAGTATGTGGCCGAAAATGCCTTGTTGGTGCTAGAGGTCAGAGGAGAATGGGCCGACTGATTCAAGCTGATAAAAGAGCAACTTTGACTGAAATAACCACTCGTTACAACCGAGGTATGCAGCAAAGCATTTGTGAAGCCACAACATGCACAACCTTGAGGCGGATGGGCTACAACAGCAGAAGACCCCACTGGGTACCACTCATCTCCACTACAAATAAGAAAAAGAGACTACAATTTGCACAAGCTCACCAAAATTGGACAGTTTAATACTGGAAAAATGTTGAGTCTCGATTTCTGTTGTGACATTCAGATGGTAGAGTCAGAATTTGGCATAAACAGAATGAGAACATGGATCCATCATGCCTTGTTACCACTGTGCAGACTGGTGGTAGTGGTGTAATGGTGTGGGGGATGTTTTCTTGGCACACTTTAGGCCCCTTAGTGCCAATTGGGCATCATTTAAATGCCACAGCCTACCTGAGCATTGTTTCTGACCATGTCCATCCCTTTATGACCACCATGTACCCATCCTCTGATAGCTACTTCCAGCAGGATAATGCACAATGTCACAAAGCTCAAATAATTTCAAATTAGTTTCTTGAACATGACAATGAGTTCACTGTACTAACATGGCCCCCACAGTCAGATCTCAACCCAATAGAGCGTCTTTGGGATGTGGTGGAATGGGAGCTTCGTGTCCTGGATGTGAATCCCACAAATCTCCATCAACTGCAAGATGCTATCCTATCAATATGGGCCAACATTTCTAAAGAATGCTTTCAGAATCAATGCCACGTAGAATTAAGGCAGTTCTGAAGGCAAAAGGGGGTCAAACACAGTATAAGTATGGTGCTCCTGTTTGGGGTTTTGTTGATAAAGTTGTCCATCCATCACATGCTTCATTCAGTGTGACCTGATTTGAACATGAAGTACGCCAGCAATGCATTCAAAATGTAAACTGTTTACTGAAGCACTGACGGTTTGTCCACCACTGTAAGCTCTACAAGCAATTTATTGAGACATAAATAACTTTCTATTCACAAACTATTATTTTGTTAATCTTCTATTCATTTCCTGACTCTACTTTATGCCAAGTAAAGGGTTTATCAAATAAAGAACAAAAAAAACCTGAATGAAATCCATAAAGTTTGCAGGACGTAGCATTTTTGCAAACCTTGTGAATAGCGACCCAAGAAGCCGTTTCTACACCACATTCAGGGCATTTTTGCCTTTTTCAAAATCATTTGAAGTCTTGTGCAGTTCAAAGCTATAAGAAAACATCCTCTCTTCTCACAATCGCTACAGGTAGCTCATTTGTATTCTCGTATTTGCCTTTCATTTTAATTGACATTTGCGTGCTCGGGCCCTTTCTAGACGTAATTAAATGATAACCCTAAAATTCTCCTACTCAAAGGTGAACAGAGAGATTTAGGCCGAACGCATCCGATGTTTTGAGTCTATCGTAAATGGCAAGACCATAAAAAATTACAAACATTCAGCGTCTTCATAGAGTCGCTCGGAGAAGCATTCGTCTGCATTGGATCAGTCAGTGGATGGAGTGAAATGTATGTCATAATGAACCCTAAATTAGCTCCTATTTTCCATCTACTGCTACAGGGGTTTGGATGCACCGTTGAATGGTTTTGTCCGTCTGTATTGTGCGGGGTTGTCGACAGCTTCTCTCCGAGCGTGTTAGCAGAACGCCGAGTGTCAGCAGAAAACCTTTTGACATGCTCCTGCGGATCATTCAGACACCCACTGAGCCTCGGTTTTATCTTCCTCTGCCAAGCACCCGTTTCTCTCATCCGCTCTGCTTTATTTCCCTCTCCTGTCCTTTAACGTTTGCTTTTGCCCCATCCTGTTTCGCCAGACACACTGTAAGGCACTTCAGAGAGCTTTGGTAAGGACAGCAGTTTTCCCTCAACCGGCATGAACTGTCATTGCTTATTTGTGATGCAGTGTATTGTTAATTTGCTATTTGTCTCACATCAGCAACAAAGTCTTGCATCAAACTCTCTGCTCTGAGGGCATTCACTAAAAATGGAGCACTAGAAATAAAAAAGAACAATTCTGAGAGGAGAAAAGAGAAGATTCCAGTATACAGTATAATTGTGTTCCTATAGCTCAACTGGCTATAGTTTTAGCAGCATAAAGCTCATGGGTTCGATTCTAACGCACATAAGTGATGATAGTGTTGTAGACCACCTAAACTGAGACCAGCTCATGACCAAGACCAAGAGAGGCCAAGACCGAGACAAGACCAAGACTTTAAAGGGTCGAGTCAAGACCAAGACAGGCCGATGCCAAGTCAAGACCAAGACCATTGCAAGTCACTGCATTAAAACACTTATGATAAAATGTGGAATATGCATTAGGCATTTCTTATCTGTGTGTGTGCGTGCATGTGTGTGTGTATGCCATCAGAGAAGTTGATAAAATAATCAAAGGCATTGCAGATATGTGGGAATTTATCTTTGTCGTTAAACAAATAAAAGTGAACAAACACTAAAGAGCTGAAATCAACTTATGTCTTTCCATGGCTTGGTATCCACTTAACACAATGCAGGTGTTTTTAGTAATAAATTTAGAAAAACTGTCATTGGGAGAAACTTAAACAATGTTTAAACAATGCCAACATCATATGCCAAACCTGAATAAACTGCATAAAATTAATGATAAAAAATAAATTCGGGATATGCCATCAGTTGTGGTCTTGACCGGTCTTGAAATAAAATTCAGAGTCCTCTTTGTCTGAGACCGAGACGAGACCGAGTAAAAAAACAGTCGATTCCAAGACGAGACCAAGACCTTTAAAAAGTGGTCTTGAGACCGGTCTCGAGAACTACAACATTAACTGATGAAACACATATACCTTCAATGCCCTAAAATTTTTAAGTCAAATACATAAATATAAGTGTAATGTAAGTTTATCAGAACTTTTGGCAAAAGTATGTTTTAAAGAAAGTAGTAGTGTCACATGACTAATCGATATAAAAAATTAAAGTTCGTGTTTGCATAATTTATGTGTGTTTATTATATATACATTGAGATTTTTTATGTATTTTATATATTATATATATATATATATATATAATAATGTTGAGTATCATTGGCGTACATCTTGACTGTAACATCACAGTTGGTGTTATGTTGAGATTGGTCTGTTTTCCAGCTGTCTTTTAAACGCATATGGTTTACATAAGAAGGAGGAAACAATCGTGTTTAAGAGTAAAAATTCGTCATTACCTTTGTACAGAACTCTTATAATTAATCTGTGACTAGGTAAATGAAGTTTTCAATTCTACAGCACCTTTACATATATATATATTTGTGTGTATATAATAATTCCCAGATTTGCTCGGTGCATCGACATAAAAAGTTAACAATGCAATGCATCGGTTTATACCATGGTCTGTTTAAATACTCGATTCTGATTGGCTGGAAGGTGTGCATTAAAACCGTTTAACGCACAGGTAGTTCCAGTCAGTTTGATTAAAGTTAGAAATTAATCCACTACTATAAACATTGGTAACCATAGTAACACAGTTACACTTGCAGAGAGAGCGAGAGAGAGATTTCCAACTGTTTGATTTTTGTTTTCATTTAATTTAATCCATTTCAATAAATGTAATGTGTCCTTATATAGTAATCGTGGTTAGAGATGTCGGTTTTATTTCACACTTTACATAATTCATTTAAATAAATGATTAGTTCAAATAAAGATTGCCTTGTCACTGTCAGTGTTGGCTGTCATTCATAAATTATTTAATGAGTTTAAATAAATATGATAATTTATTTAAATAAATGCAATACAATGGCACTACTTTATTTAAAGCGGACGGAGTGCGAGCCTTAACTTAAGAAGATGACCGTAATTTTTTACCTGTCGGTTAAAATTACACTGTAAACATTAATTACAGCTTTAACTTGGCAAATAACCAAGGTATAAGCGGGATAATCCACGGCTAGCCATGCATTAAAGGGTTTTAATGCACTTCGCAGAGGCAACCACCCTCCGCTACGCGTCGGGTGGTTCTTCGCCTCTACGTCGTGCATTAAAACCCTTTAATGCATGGCTGGCCGTGGATTATCCCTTACTTAAAAACTGTCCATCAGATACAAATAAGCAATTGCATCGCAATGCATCGTGTCTAACATATTGCATCAGTAAAAAACAGATTTATTTATGTAAATTATTAGTAAATGCACTATACTAAAGTGGTCTTAAAATGGTTCCGACGCTCATGCACAAATCCAGTGTGTGAAAACTATCTGTACCATATTAAATGCTTAGCATCATATTTTTTCATTGCAACATATATGACGTCTTGTTGAACCGAATCGAAATCAGTGCATCGTAATGGGGTGAATCACATAGTATTGCTTCATATGTATCTTTATGCTATGCATCGAAATGCGTATCGCATTGGACTCGGTTATAGGGATGCACATTCTTAGCACACACATATAAATTATGCAAACACAAACTTGTGTTTTGTGTTCGATAACTCGCAATTAATCATTTGACAGCCCTAAAAATATTAGAAATACTTATGAAGTACAATGCTGAATGTTTTCTAAATGTAAAGTGATAATTTGAAGTGTTATGTACCGTAATATGTTGAACAGCAGACGTGATAAAGCACTTCAGTACAAGGCCACAGTAAAACTCTGTGAGTGATGGATGTTTAATAAAATAGCATCAGCATTTATCACTTAGTTTGTCTAATAAAACATTTGTTTTGGATCTAATGACTTTATATTTAGATGTGCAGTTTAAAACAAACAATTCTGGCTATAAAATTCGATTGGATAAAGCCAAGTCTATATTGATGTGCCAAGTGGCAACATTGCTTGGCAACCATAAATGACTTCTATGATACAGTATTTGTTATTTTAATTATACACAACTATTTATATAAATAATTTACCCAAGTATGAACATTCTGACATAATTTACTTTCCCTCATGCCATTCAAGATGTATATTACTTCCTTTCATCAGCTGAACACAAACTAATCATTTTATTGTACAATATTTGAACTTGTTTTGTGATCCATATACTGTACAGTAAAACAAATCTTTGTCATTTTAGAGAACTATTTCTAAACACATTATAAAGACTATGTAGTAATTAATTTTGGAGTTACAATGTTTTTCCACATTTCTGTGTTCAGGATTTTGCATCGCGAGCATGCATTAAGGTTGTAGCTTTCCCGCAAGTGGGTGTGGTTTCGGTGCCGACAGGGGACACGCCCCCAGCTTTGACGGCAGAGAATCATGCCTGTTTTTAAGAGATTTTGATGCTTTTTTTGTGCTTTTTAATCAAAAATTAAATACATTACATCACTATCAACCACCCAAAGCAGTCTACTGTAGAAACCCAATGATAATGCTATATCAACGCACCTTAAAGGGACACTACTTTTTTTCAGCTCCCCTAGAGTTACACATTTGTTTTTTACCTTTTTGGAATCCATTCAGCCGATCTCCGGATCTGGCGCTACCACTTTTAGCATAGCTTAGCATAATCTATTGAATCTGATTAGACCATTAGCATTGCCCTAAAAAACAACCAAACAGTTGCTGTGTAATATCCTTGCGCCTCCTGCAGCCATGTTACGGCAGCAAAGTCCTTGATTATTACGCTAGAATGAGAGTATAATTCCTAGTCATATCGCCTAGAAAATCGAAATTTTAATTTTCTGTCGGTCTTATTACACAATGTAACTACAGAAGAGTCAAGTTTTAAAGGCGCTGTATGTAGTTCACAGCGGCCCCTAGCATTGATGTTTCAGATTGCAACCAATAAGTTTACAAGCGCGTGCTCGAACTCATGAGGATCCGTTTTTATACCCAAAACAAAGCGGAGGTTTCTCCATAATTCAAATGCCCTGCCAATGTTAATCCGTGTTTTTGTCCGAAGTTGATCCGATTCACGTTTGGCCTTACGAGCTTCAGCAGATAACTTTTTTCTTCACAATATGAGGAGTTTGTGTTGGAGTCTGTGTTGTGCTGGGAGCAGGTCGTTTCAGTCTGTTATCAGACAGTCTCGTCGCTGTTGAGCGCATAGTCAGTAGACAAGGCGAGAGGCTTGGGAGCGCGCATGCAGGTGACGTCACTGGATTTCGCGCCAAATCCGGCCCGGTACTTTCACATAAAAATAATAATATTTTTTTTCAGAGGTAATAGCAAAACCCGCAAAGTGGATCATTTTAATGTGAGATTACAACCCCTTCACACAAAGGCAAATGAAAAGGGATTAATTTAAGTAGAAACACTGCGGACAGTCTAATCAGATTCAATAGATTATGCTAAGCTATGCTAAAAGTGGTAGCGCCAGACCCGGAGATCAGCTGAATGGATTCCAAAAAGTTAAAAATCAAATGTTTAACTCTCGGAGAGCTGGAAAATGAGTATATTTTCAAAAAAAGTGGAGTGTCCATTTAATCATCAAATAACATACAATATGTAATATATGTAACATCAAATCTTCAATTCTTCAAAATGCCCAATAAACAACTGACTAAACTTTAAATGTCAAGACAATTTCAAACTTTTAGAAAAAACTTTTTTGGACCAACATTAAAAACTTTCATTTTCTTCACTGCTGCTTTTTATCACACATAAACAGGCGCCTATAACAGCCGTTATAGTAGTCCTTCACAGGTCATATGCTGATTGAGGATTTTTGATAGGCAGAGGCGTCCTGTGACCTTCCTGCCTTCCCGTGACCTCACTCTGCCCTTATTACAGCCTTCTCTCAGGTTTAATATCTACTTCCCCAATAGCAGCGGAAGCAGAGAAATTATTTCCTTTTCGAATCAATCATACCTATATGAGTTTCTTATCAGACTGACCTGCTTCCATAAAACTATTGCTCTGCAGCGGCTCAACTCAGAATCCCATTTCTATGTATTTTCTTATTTACGAAAAAATCATTTGTGTTAAATTTGATGTGCCCTCGGAGCTAGTTACGGGTTCGGATGATATTGCATGTGCATGTGCATTTAAAGAGACAGTGCATCCAAAAATGCTTACTTTTGTTTGCCAGATTAATTTATTCAAAAATCGATATTTTTGTTTGACTGTTCCTTTAAGTGTAAAGTATTAAGAATTTGCTTTATCAATTCTAAGCCTTTTACTTTTAGATCTACAAGCGGATTTAACAATGACACTGATTCACCCAGATGTCCATTTTGCCAAATACAAATTCGACTTTTTTTCCGAATTATTCCAGGGCAGTTCAGTATAAACAGGACCTTTTCTCAAACTCATTGAAGAAATGATGGCATTAACCACACTGCATTAAACCTGGATGTGGAAAGCAGACCGGACAGATGAGGGTTATGGCGGGGAGAAGTGGAGTGGAGGAGTGCTTGTCACTTCAGAGAGAGAGAAACCTTATCAGCGAGAGCAGTCAGGCATCCGACTCCAATCTCCTGATAAAGCAAAGCACCGCGGTGAAGGAAACCATGTGCTACACACACACACACAAACTTATGAAGATCGATCGCACCTGCACCTGGCCGCCTGAAAAAAACACGAATGAGGAGAATAAGGAGCGTGAAAAAATTGTTGATGCCAAAAAATTGATGGAGGGAACAAAGGGTGGAGATTGTTTGGCATTAGGGGAAGAAGAGAGAGAAAAAGATGTAGAGAGTGGAAAGAAACTGACTTTGACATGCCTCATTTCCCGGGCCTGTTTGTGCGGCAGGGACGATGGCGGTGCTAATAGGTCCCGCAGAAATGCGGCGGCCATGATGTGAATTTCTAAAGTCCGGGCCTGAACGCAGGAGGCACAAGGAGAAGAACGAAAGATGCATTTTTCCTTCATGTTTGGGCTGACATACAAATGTTGTAGTGGAAAACACAAGACGGACACGGTTGCCTTTTGCCGGGATCATTAGACGTGTCCAGGGGAAATAAAAATCTTCAGCTACGTGCATTTTTCTTAGTGCAGTTGATGTCAGAGGTTGGTATGTTGGTGGTTTATTGCTTTATACACACAGAAATGGAGAGAATTTTGGACACTGACACAATGTTGAAAGTTTTGAACTGTTACTGTAGGTAAAATGCATACACGCAATGATGTTTAAAGGTAATATTGATGCTTTTATTAGCTTTCATTGGCAGAAAAGTCTTGCTTGTGTAGAATAGAATTTGACTATTGTATGCTTCCCCTTCAGTTAATGATCTTAATTTTTTTTTTGTGAACCTTTATTGTCCTTACAGTATGTTTTTTTTCATAAAAATTTTCATGAAGCTCAAAATGCCGAATGCCAAGGGTGCTTTATCTGTGAAGCTCCGAACAAAACTCGTTATTTTCTGGACGTGCCATGTTTTAACAGTGAGTCACGTATCGTTACGTGATAAATTAAGGAAAGTTATCCATGTCCTCTATAAACAAATTAATTTCATACATGTGAAATGGCCCATGGAAATAAAACTTCTTAATGTGCAAATGTGTTTTTAACATCAGTGCAGAAATAGCCTCAAACTGTGCATCATGGATGACAACAAAAGACAATTTCTGAATATTCATATGTCGCTTTTAACTCATCGCTTGTGATTTTGTGTGAAAATGAAGCACCTCTAAGTTTACCAATGATAATGTGTGTCGTTTCAAGAACTTTTGGATAAAGTTAGTTAAAGTTCACAAATAATGTGTTAAAGGGATCCTCCAGCCAAATATCAAAATTATAAACCGCAATCGCTTGAGTCCGAGATGGCGTCATTACCGAAAGCGAGTTATTATATTTTATTAAAGTTTAAAATATGGATATTTTTCTTATAAAATCGCATTGATTACCAGCAAAAGATCTTTATTAACCCCTTGGAGTGTGGATTACTTCTGTGAAGGTTGGATGCACTTTTTTAGGCTTCAAATGTAAAAATTGTTCCTGATCCCTGTTTTCTCCAATTATAATAAGCTTGGAAAAGCAGGACATTTACTAAAATAACTTCAAATGTGTTTGTCTAAAAGATGTTGGACATGTGTATCTCAGATTGCTTGAGTGTGAGTAAATCATTGGGTAATTTTGATAATTGGTATCGCTCTAAGGTCACAACCCAAAGCCAATCAAGCTTTGCTTCTTCAGATTAACATTTAATTGTTTTTATATCTTTTTTTTTGTTGCTTTCAGTGGTGATTTTTAGGAGGGAAAATTATGTATTTATTTTTGCATTTACATAGGCATATACTGTATTAAATGCACTAAACAAATACTTTTATCACGTATTGTTTAAACACTTTACTAAAGTTTACTAAAGCTAAAGTTTTTATTAGTATTTAGCAAAGGGTGAGGAAATGTGCTTGAATGTTGAAATGTGCTTGAAAATAAGCCAGCATACAAAAACTCATAGTCCACAAATTGGTTTCATCTTAAGCAATTTTTTATTAATTGTATTATTATTATTATTATTTGAATTATTATTATTATTCATTGAAATTATTATTATTATTATATATATTATTATAAGTATTATTATTATTATTATTTTATTTGAAATATTATTATTATTTGAATTTTTATTATTATTCATTGAAATTATTATTATTATTATTATTATTAATATTATTATAAGTATTATTATTATTATTATTTTATTTGAAATATTATTATTATTATTATTATTATTATTATTGTAGTTATTATTATTATAATTTTTAATATGATTTTTGTTGTGACTTTGGTTTATTCACTGCTTTATTTTGGGTTCTCAGTGTTGGTGTTTGTGTTTATTGCTTCACACGTGCGCGTCTCAGTCACGGGTGTAATCAGTGTTATTTGTTTCACCTGCGCCACTCACCTGCAGCTCATTTCATGGCCATTCGGTTCTGTATTTAATCCCTGTGTGTTTCAGTGTTCGTTGCAAGTCCGTCTTTGTATGTGCTCGCCGGTTTCTAGCATTGCTGGATTCTAGTCTTGTCCTGTCAAGTTTGCCTGTTTCTCTAGCCTGTTTTATTTTTCCCCCGTCAGTCTGTGCTCTCTGCTACCTGTAGGTGTTGGAGACTTCTCGCCCAGTTTATCCCCTGTTCTCCGCTCTCCCAAGCTGCCTGTTAAGACTGCTTTTCTCCAGCGTGCTGAGGAGTCTCGCTGCGGCTCTGCCGCTCTCCCATTGGGCGGTCCCTCGCTTCGGGAGCTGTCCAGCCTGCCCGGTCAGATTTCAGCACCACTAACGCTCTCTCTCTCTCTGCCCGCCTCAGGATCATCTCGCTCGCCTCCTGAGCTGGCTCTGTGCCCTAGTGAACTGTGGACATCTCTCACTGTGTCGTGTGTGTTCCTCTCTCTCTCCCACCGTTCGCCTGAGTGTGGCAGCAGGCCGGACGAGTGTGGTCATCCTCTCAAGCCCAGTGTGTGGATTCTGTTTTGCCGTCTGCCTCGGAGTGGCCATTGCGCCCAGACGTGCTTCTGACTTTTCCTTATTATTATTATTTCAATAAACTCTTCTGTTAATCTGCTCTGGGATCTCTCTCTGTGTTTTTTCACCGTAACAGAACGGACTTGCCAACATGGATCCCGCAGATGCAGATTCTGTCCGATCTGCGCTCGCGCAGCAGGGAGCTTGGCTGGGCCAACACTCTGCCCAGCTTTCCACTACAGCTCAGGAGGTGGAGGATTTGACCACTCGCATTGACGAGCTCTCCACACGCCTCGACCGGACTCGGCATTCCCTCGAGTCAGAGCCCCATGCTGCCAACCCTCCGCCCTACGACGGCGATCCTTCCTCCTGTCGGGCGTTTCTTTCCCAGTGCTCGCTGGTGTTCGCTCTCCAGCCTCGCCGCTACGCGACTGAACGCACCCGAGTCGCCTATGTCATCACTCTGCTGGTAGGGAGAGCGCGCCAGTGGGGCACCGCCGTGTGGGACGCCCAGGATCCATGCTGCCGGTCATTTGAGGAGCTTCGGGAAGAGATGATAAAGCTCTTTGATCGCTCTGTTCGTGGGGATGCCGCCGCGGCTCGGCTGGCTCGCCTCGCCCAGGGATCGGGCTCGGTGACGGACTACTCCATCCTGTTCAAGACCTTGGCAGCGGCATGCAGCTGGAACGAGGCAGCCCTCCGGGCGCAGTTCCTTGAGGGTCTGAATGACAATATCCAAGATGAGATAGCGACCCACGACCTCCCGCACTCTTTTGACGGCATCATCGAGCTTGCGCTTAGGGTTGAAGCCCGGATGTTATTCCGCGACCAGCGCCGTACCCTCCGTCACCGGGTCTTTTTAAACGAGCCTTCCCAGTCCAACCAGCCCGGTAGCTCGCCGCCAGTGGAGAGTGAGCCCATGCAGCTGGGCAGGATGCGTTTATCGCAGAGAGAGAGAGAGCGTCGCCTTCAGAATTCTCTATGCCTCTATTGTGGCAAACCTGGACATTTTGCCAAGCTCTGCCCGGTAAAAGGGGTTGCCCACCGGTGAATCAGGGGGTCCTGGTGGGCACCACGTCACAGAAATCCTCCCCATCGTCCTGCACTCGACTTCCGGTCACCTTGTCCTTCTCTGGTGTCGATCATCCCACCATGGTCCTGCTCGACTCGGGCGCCGAGGGCAATTTTATCAGTGAAGACCTGGCTCGGGCTTGTGGCATCCCTGCTGTTTCTCTCGAGGCTCCCCTGGATGTATGGTCCATCAGAGGTCAGCAGATGGCACAGATCACTCATTGCACGCCCCCTGTAAGTCTTTTTATTTCTGGCAATCATCGTGAGGAGATTGTGTTGTACATCCTGCATGCCTCTCTATCTCCCATCATTTTGGGGCATGCATGGTTGGCACAGCACAATCCCCATGTTGATTGGCAACAAGATGTTATTTTAGCTTGGTCTCAGTCCTGTCATGTGTCCTGTCTTGGTTCTGCTGCTTCGGGTTCTGTTTCTTCTCTTCCTCAGGTTTCGGCGGTTGATTTAACTGGAGTCCCGGCGGAGTATGCCGATATCGGTCAGGTGTTCAGTAAAGCCCGGGCCACCTCCCTTCCTCCTCACCGGCTGTACGATTGCTCTATCGAGCTCCTCCCAGGCACTTCTCCGCCCAAAGGTAGACTTTATTCTTTGTCCGGTCCTGAGAGAGAGGCTATGGACCGTTATATTAATGATGGCCTCCGTGCCGGTATCATCCGTCCCTCCACCTCTCCCGCAGGGGCGGGGTTTTTCTTTGTTAAAAAGAAGGACGGCTCCCTTCGCCCCTGTATTGATTATAGGGGTTTGAATGACATTACTGTTAAGAATAGGTACCCCCTTCCTTTAATGTCTTCTGCTTTTGAGCTTTTGCAGGGAGCACGGTTCTTCACCAAGTTGGATTTGCGCAATGCTTATCATTTACTACGCATAAGAGAGGGCGATGAGTGGAAGACAGCCTTTAACACCCCTACTGGACACTTTGAGTACTGCGTTCTCCCTTTCGGGCTTTGTAACGCTCCCTCTGTCTTCCAGACTTTGGTTAATGATGTGCTGAGAGACATGATTGACAAGTTTGTCTTTGTGTACATAGATGATATTCTCATCTTTTCTCCCTCCATGCAGGAACACACTCAGCATGTCCGCCGAGTCTTACGTCGGTTACTTGAGAACAAGTTATATGTGAAGGCGGAGAAGTGCGAGTTTCACAAGAGGTCGGTTTCGTTTCTGGGTTTCGTGATTGCCGAGGGTGAGATACGTCCCGATCCAGCCAAGGTCAGAACGGTGGCCGAATGGCCAGTCCCCGACTCCCGTAAGGCATTACTTTGTTTCTTAGGGTTCGCCAATTTTTACCGGCGATTCATTAGAAACTTTGGTCAGATTGCTCAACCCCTTACGGCTCTCACCTCCACCAAGGAGAGGTTTGTCTGGGGAAAAGAGGCTCAGGAGGCCTTTGATAAGTTAAGGTCCCGGTTTATCACTGCTCCTGTTCTTTCTATTCCAGATCCTACCTCTCAATTCATTGTTGAGGTGGATGCTTCGGATGTCGGGGTTGGTGCCGTTCTGTCTCAGCGATCGTCTAAGGATGGCAAGGTGCATCCTTGCGCTTTCTTCTCACACCGGCTTAACCCAGCAGAGCGAAACTACGACATAGGGAATCGGGAACTGCTGGCCGTCAGATTGGCTTTGGGTGAGTGGCGTCACTGGTTAGAGGGGACCTCGGAACCCTTCCTGGTCTGGACGGATCACAAGAATTTAGAATATATCCGTTCAGCCAGGAGGTTAACATCACGTCAGGCTCGTTGGGCGCTCTTCTTTGACAGATTTAACTTCATCCTCTCGTACCGGCCTGGTTCTAAGAACACTAAACCTGATGCCCTCTCTCGGTTGTTCGAGGTTTCCAGTTCTGACAGAGACGAAACCATCCTCCCGGAGGGGCGGGTGGTGGGGGCTCTGCGCTGGGGAATCGAACAGCGAGTGAGGGAGGCCGGACGGGAGGAGGAAGTGCCAGAGGGGTGCCCAGCGGGTCGACTTTGGGTTCCGGAATCGCTCCGTTCCGAGGTCATCCGGTGGGGTCACGAGTCCAAGTTAGTTTGTCACCCCGGAGTTCGGAGATCGCTGGCTGCCGTCCATCAGCGATTCTGGTGGCCCTCTATGGGCTCCGATGTCAGACAGTTTGTGTTAGCCTGTCAGGTTTGTGCCCGCAATAAGGCTTCTCATCAAGCCCCTAGTGGTCTGCTTAAGCCCTTATCTGTCCCTTCCCGTCCTTGGTCTCACATAGCCATTGATTTTGTTACCAATTTACCTAGTTCTAGAGGTAACACTGTAATTTTGACCATTGTTGATCGCTTCTCTAAAGCAGCGCATTTTGTCCCTCTGCCCAAACTTCCCTCTGCCAAGGAAACGGCTCTGATTATGATAGAACACGTCTTTCGCTTACATGGTCTGCCTTCTGACGTGGTTTCTGATAGGGGTCCTCAGTTTATTTCCCGTTTTTGGCAAGAGTTCTGTAGACAGATCGGCTCCACAGCCAGCTTGTCTTCAGGTTATCACCCACAGACCAACGGGCAATGCGAACGGGCTAACCAGGATCTTGGTCGTGCGCTCCGCTGTCTGACATCTCAATATCCGAGCTCCTGGTGCCAACAGTTACCCTGGGTAGAATATGCTCATAACTCTCTTCCTGTTTCATCCCTTAAAATGTCCCCGTTTGAGGCTTCCATGGGTTTTCAGCCTCCTCTTTTCCCAGCTCAAGAACCCGATGCGGCGGTCCCGTCTGCGCTAGCCTTCGTTCAACGTTGCAGACGCACCTGGAGGAGGGCTAGAAATACTTTACTCGAGACCTCCAGACGGACCAAAGCCGCGGCTGACCGTCATCGTAGACCCGCGCCCCGCTTTATCTGTGGGCAGAAGGTATGGCTTTCTTCCAAGGATCTGTCTCTCCGAGGGCCATCTCGCAAGCTGGCACCTCGCTTCCTTGGGCCATACAGTATTGATAAGGTCATCAACCCGGTGACAGTTAAGCTCAGATTGCCCCCTGCTCTCGGTCGGGTTCATCCAGTTTTTCATGTGTCTAAACTGAAGCCTGTGTTTTTTTCTCCCCTTAACCCTGTCCCTTCTGCTCCCACCCCTCCCGCCCCGCAGCTTTTGGATGGTGCCCCAGTTTTCACCGTTAAAACCCTTTTAGATGTACGTCGGCGGGGCAGGGGTTTTCAGTATTTAGTGGATTGGGAGGGCTATGGTCCGGAGGAGAGGTGTTGGGTACCGGCCCGGGACATCTTGGACCCTGACCTGATTGTGGACTTCCGTCGGCGACGAGGTGAGCCCTCCCTTGGACCGCCTGGTGGCGGTCGTGGGGGGGGGGTCCTGTTGTGACTTTGGTTTATTCACTGCTTTATTTTGGGTTCTCAGTGTTGGTGTTTGTGTTTATTGCTTCACACGTGCGCGTCTCAGTCACGGGTGTAATCAGTGTTATTTGTTTCACCTGCGCCACTCACCTGCAGCTCATTTCATGGCCATTCGGTTCTGTATTTGATTAGTTTAGTTTATATTTAGTTTATTATGGATTCTAGTCTTGTCCTGTCAAGTTTGCCTGTTTTTCTAGCCTGTTTTATTTTTCCCCCGTCAGTCTGTGCTCTCTGCTACCCGTAGGTGTTGGAGACTTCTCGCCCAGTTTATCCCCTGTTCTCCGCTCTCCCAAGCTGCCTGTTAAGACTGCTTTTCTCCAGCGTGCTGAGGAGTCTCGCTGCGGCTCTGCCGCTCTCCCATTGGGCGGTCCCTCGCTTCGGGAGCTGTCCAGCCTGCCCGGTCAGATTTCAGCACCACTAACGCTCTCTCTCTCTCTGCCCGCCTCAGGATCATCTCGCTCGCCTCCTGAGCTGGCTCTGTGCCCTAGTGAACTGTGGACATCTCTCACTGTGTCGTGTGTGTTCCTCTCTCTCTCCCACCGTTCGCCTGAGTGTGGCAGCAGGCCGGACGAGTGTGGTCATCCTCTCAAGCCCAGTGTGTGGATTCTGTTTTGCCGTCTGCCTCGGAGTGGCCATTGCGCCCAGACGTGCTTCTGACTTTTCCTTATTATTATTATTTCAATAAACTCTTCTGTTAATCTGCTCTGGGATCTCTCTCTGTGTTTTTTCACCGTAACAATTTTAAGTTGAAAGTTTATGTAACGTGTATGAGTTCTTAGTCAATTGTGCAGGCACAGAGACCTTATTTAACAATAAAACTTCACAACAACATCACCAGACAACAGCTGTGAACAATATCTGTTATCTGGCACTTTAAGTTGCATTTCTTTGTTACTGTTTTCCACACAGGTGCCAGCAGGTATCACCATTCAATCTTATTCATCCAATCTAAAACAAATTTCACTCACTTCTGATGTGTTATTTTCTACCTGTAATGCATTTTACCTGTTTGTGCCCTCATTAAATATGGCCTCGAGCATAATGTGCCATCACATTTTTTTCATAAAACATCTGCTCATGCTCCTTTTTCAGTTTTTGCTTTATCAGGTCGGTCTGAATAAACAGCAGGTGTGGTTCAGCTCAAGGAGGGATTAAAAACAGCTCAAATTTGAATGTCTTTATAACCTACATTTTCTGCTAATTGTAGAATACACATCATAAAACTTTTTATAGATAAAATACACAATAGTAAACCCTTATAACACATCATTAATGTGCCAGACAGCAGGTGATTAGTTGGTAGGTGACAGAATATTCTATTTACTAAGATAAAATATTTTCCATGGTTCTTATGAAATGATGTTTGTTATATTAGGATAACCAAAAAAAAATATATATATATATATATTAAACTATTAATACAGATGTATAAAGGGAAGTCTGTCAGAACACACTGTAAAAAATACTTTGCTGCCTTAAAAAAAATTTGTTAAATCAACTCAGATTTACAAGTCATGTCAACAGAGATGAGTTGTCACAACTTATAAAATATAGTTAAGAAAAGTCAACTTAATTTTATAAGTTATAACAACTCACCTGTAGTTATAACAACTCATCTCTAGTCAAGTGAAATGACTTGTAATTTCGAGTTGATTCAACAAAAAATTTTAAGGCACCAAAGTATTTTTTACAGTGCATGCAAATATGCTGAAATAATCCTAAACCACTGCTATAAAGCCATACAGGATTTAAAACAACAAAGCAAATGAAGACAATGTAATCACATGCTTGAAAAAGCAGGGTTGTTTCAACCCTTGGTTGGATAAAATATGGACAAACCCAGCCATTGGTTTAAATTAACCTAGCAAATGTCCATATTCTGAACAGCAATGGTTTGAAACAACCCAGCAATTTATTTAAAGTCCGATATTAACTCATTCCCCGCCAGCCATTTTTCGAAAAGTTGCCTTCATCCTTATATTTTTTCCTCTGCTTATAAACTCTTAGGTATTTTTCTTTAAAAAATAATTTTTATAGCAAAAAGCTGAAATAATTGCATTTTTATGGTTGTTAGAGATCAGATTCAGAATGATTATCAAAACATACACAGAGTTTAAAATTATTTAATAACGTTTTTGCTTCAGTTTTTTTAATAAATTGGGTAAGTGGTAATAATAATTGCAGATTAACATAAAATTAATCAGGACGTTTTTTATTCAAATGTTTTCTCTTAATTGACGGGATAACTCCTCAATGGTGGGAAAGAGATAAATGTGTTCTCAGTTTGTGACAACACAGAAAAATGTGATATAAACCGCCAAATTTGAATAATTAAAAAAAATGCCAAATACATAAAATAAGTTATCAAAACAGGCAGGATTCTCTGCTCTCAAACAATGGGGGCGTGTCCACTGTCTTTGCTGAAACCACGCCCACTTTTGAGAAAGCTGCCGGACTCCCTCAACTTTCAAATATCGCTACAACCCGAATCCGCAATTGTGTTATGGGCGAGGCTAAAACGGTGACGCACTGGAGCCACCATTTTAGCCCCACCCAAATAATCACAGAAATGTGGACGGTATAAATCCACATTTCAGTACATAGTTCACAGTCTTTGGTACGTGTTTCAGCAATACATTTCGAACATTCATGTATTTAGAAACAATTCTTTGAACTGACTTTATACAGATTTTGAAGTGTTGGAAAAACACAAAAACATAGGCTGTTGGGTTGATTCCATTTTACAACCTGTTATTATAAGGAAAAGTGAAACAAATGTTTATAATAAACGTACCACTTTCCTCTAATGGTCTTCCCTCAGTGCACACACACGCACGCACGCACGCACGCACGCACGCACGCACGCACGCACGCACGCACGCACGCACGCACGCACGCACGCACGCACGCACGCACGCACGCACGCACGCACGCACACACACACACACACACACACACACACACACACACACACACACACACACACACACACACAGATTGTGTTTTGTTTCCCATATACACATGCCGCAAAGTGCTGCAACCCTGAATTAATATGGATTTAGACAACAAATAGACAATTTTTCCAAATTCCTACCGAAGTTGTGCAATCCTGTCTAAGATGCAGACATTTCTAAATGATGTAAAATCAAACAGAGCAGTAAAGCCAAGTTAGTTTTTGAAAGTTGGATTTGTGTGCGCTGTCTCCTGTTCAATAACTGTTGATAGTGAGAAAGTGTTTTGGAAACTTAAGTAATGCCAGGGGTGCCAAAATGGCATCCTTCAATTTTAACCTCCTAAGACCTGGTGTGTCCACATACATGGACATACATTTTTTGTGTGTGCACCATAATACTTAATTCTGTTTAACTGGAACCAGTTTTACACAGACGTGGACAATTACACTGCTTCATGTTCAAAGAAAAATATTTAATTACATTTATGGGTTCTTCATAACCCCAAATAGCTGGAAGAAATCTACAATGCAAGCCAAACCAAGTTAAATATTTTTACCGTTTGGGAATCCATTCAGCCGATCTCCGGATCTGGCGGTACTACTTTTAGCATAGCATAGCATAATTCATTGAATTTGAAAATGACCAAAGAGTTTCAATATTTTTCCTATTTAAAACTTGACTCTTCTGTAGTAACATGGTGTACTAAGGCCGATGAAAAATTAAAAGTTGCGATTTTCTAGGCCAATATGGCTAGGAACTATTCTCTCATTCTGGCGTAATAATCAAGTCATTTTTTTGCTGTAACATGGCTGCAGGAGGCGCAATTATATTACTTAGTGCCCGAAAATAGTCCCCTGGTATTGAAAGTTACCAAGTGGACTATTTTCGGCTGCTGCGAAATATCATTGCCATGCTTGCTAGGAAACAGAACATTCACTGTCCTTCACAATCCATGAATACTTGGTTAAAGCATTAGAAAACATTCACATTGCATTTAGATTTCTGCATTTGGTAGACACTTTAATCCAAAGCACCTTACAATGCATTTAAGCTGTACAGTATGTGTGTTACCAAACGCTGCCATATGATGCTCTTCCAATGTATTTCAGGGGTGAGGAAAGTTAAGGTACATTTGAATCATTTTGCATGCATGTACAGCAAGACAAGAGACAACTATTGAGAAAGTAAATACAAAACAATTCGATTTGTCGCTAAAACCATTTGTGAAACTTCCACAGTAACTCCGCTCGTTCCGGTCCATTCTTCAAAGTGTGCTTGAGTTATATTTCCCCGTTCCGTCCGCATTAGCCGGAAGAGGCGAGGGTCTGACTCCGACCGAGGCCTGTCATTAGTCTCATACAGACATAGCATTCACACTTCGTTCCCCGCAGTCTAAAAGCACTCAGCCGCTCAGGAAAAGCCTGACCTGCCCTTCAGATATTGCTTTGGAGAGAGGAGGTTATTGCAACCCCTTCTGTGCATTAAATGGAGTTACTTAAGTCTCCTCCGGAGGGTTTCGACCCTTGGGGCCACCCAATTTCTACGTACAGTACAAAGAGAGTAAAAAGAAGAGCGTAAGGTAAAGCTACTTTCGCTTTTTTAACTGTGGGGAACTGCTCGCGGATTTGTAACCATAGTGACACAGGAAGTCAAAAGCGTTTGGTTAAACTGAGATGTATCTAAGCAAAAATTTATTTGTGTGAGCAAAATTAACCTCATTATGCATAATTAAAAAGGGTGAATTAAAATATATAAATGCAAACTGCAGTGGCCTTTAACGTTTATGCAGGTTAAGGCTAAAATAAAATGTTTTTAGATACAATAGAGATGCTGTTATAAACACAGTTATAATTTTTTTTCCATCTGTTAATTTTTCACTTGGTTATCACAAAGGCCCTATAAAAGTAAACATTTTTGTGTTACAGGAAAACAAGAAGGTGTGTAAACTATGACAGAATTACACGACTGAAAAAAACTTATATTGATTGACAGGTTCAAAACAATCAATAGACAATCAAAACTATGTGGATTTTAAAAAGTCCTTTTTGTCTTCCTAGCTAAAAGTCACATCACATAGTGGGATCTCAGTTGTCACACTATACAACAATAAAGATTTTAAAAGTGTGTACTGTTACTAACACTAGCTATTATGTTTTACTTAAAGTGGACATTTCACAATGTCTTTTTTAAGATCCCCAGAATACATATGTGAAGTTTTAGCTCAAAATATCATATAGATAATTCATTAAAGCATGTTAAAATTGCCACTTTGTAGGTGTGAGCAAAAATTTTCCGCTTTTGGGTGTGTCCCTTTAAATGCAAATGAGCTGATAAAAAGCAAACACTGATCACCATAATGTTGAAATTGAAAATCATTTGTGCCGTCAATTATTTTCTCTCTCTCTCTCTCTCTCTCTCTCTCTCTCTCTCTCTCTCTCTCTCTCTCTCTCTCCACTAAATAGCAGTGATGTGGTTGGATAGTTTCAGAATAAGGGTATTATTATAATTAGATCCCCTTCTGACATCACAAGGGGAGCCAAATTTAGGGGAGCCAAGTTACTGGGTTGTTCTTTTTCACATTTTTAAGGTTGGTAGAAGCACTGGTGGCCCAATTGTACATGGAAAAAGTCAGATTTTCATGATATGTGCCCTTAAATGTGATGTTATAAATGAATACTGATTTGATTTTTTTTTGGAAGGTATTGAATAGAGATCTATCCAGCTTTACAGGAACAGTGTTGGTCCTTAATGTTTTGATTCTGCATCTTGATCGGCTGGTAATGCAGACTTGCTTAGATCTTTATTTTGTTAACCTTGTTCCAAGTCACTTTAACATCCAGAAATTATACTTGAAATGCATATTGCAGACCTTTTGTCTGTTAATCTTCATTTTTTCCCAGAAATGATATTTTTTACGATAATTCTTTCTAGTGCAGTAGGATTGTTTTGGCCGATGATGGGGAGGTCTTTGCAAAACATCAAATGCTGAATCAGTGTCTTGTTCCTTATTGGAAAAGTTACATTCTAAGTTTGCTCTGCCTAAATCTGTAATCACAAAGAGTTTTATGGAAAAGTTTTTGATTCGTCTCTAAGTGCAGCTAGCAGGAAACGGTCGAACAGGCCCTGGACCCCTTTCATCAGATAATGAACCCGTGAGTGAAATGTTAAATATAATTTACAGTAGATGCTTGCATTTCGAGAGTGTTCCTGGTCCCCTCAGGCTTTGATTTTCAGTAGTGTTTCTCATACAGTTCAAGATTATTTGAGCCCTGATAACGCTTTATAACGTCAAAGAGGCTTCTTTATGGCTCTTTACGGGGCTGTTGAGAGAGTGACTTGAGTCTGGAGCACTTTTGATGGGTTTATAGGTCCTTCTGTGTCATCAGATTGAGCTCTCGTGTTCGTCTCCATTTACCATAATGGGACTTGAATTCGGCGTCCATTTTTGTAAAGTTCATTTTATTCCCCTTAGCTTGAGGACTTTGATTTAATCTGGTTGTTACTGGAAAACAGGAAAAAGTGTGTTGAAGTGCAGAAGCTTTCATCTGTTTGTCAGACGCTTTTGAAACTACATGTTTGCCTTTCTCGTGCATGCTGAAAAAAAAATGATGAAAATAATTAAATCTTGCTGTGAAAGTCCCTGCCGAATTTGCATTTTAAAAAAGAGAAAGTGCCCCGCCCGGTTATTACATGAATGTAAGTCGGCTAACAGCTGAGAGTTTTATCCGCTTCTCTGATGTCTTCTTTCCTACGGCCCATCAATGAGACGCAACTAGATTAAAAATGGAAATGAACAGAGGAAGACAGAAATATTAATCTCTTCTAAAAGAGACTAGTGATGATTACATAAAAAAAGGTGCTAGGCATCCTTTACGCTGCTGTTGAGGGAAAAGACGAGAAACTTTAATCCGCCTTCAGAACATTAACATTCAAATTACATTGGCGCAAGGGTACTGCTTAGCCTTGGGAACGCAGAGAGAGAAATTGGACTGAAAGTATTCAATGAGATGGTACTGTACATCACAGAATAAGGAAGTTTGCCTTGCATTTTTGGCTGAAGGATTGCACGATGAATTATGACTTCTGTTTATCATACATGCATTAAAGGAAAGTTCATTAGAAGGCCTGACTGACTGGTTAGGCTCTTTTAAATGTGTATATCCACCTACCCTCCAGGTGTTTGTCCTTCTAATATGACCCATAGATGCCTTTACTAAATTAGCGCCTCTACCAGGATCTAGCTGAAACGTAACATAAAATGATCCCAATAATTTCCTCTCCCCCATGTCAACCAATATATTTAAGTCTTTCTTTGTTAAGTTGAGAAGAAATTAAGTTTTTTTTTTTTGAGGAAAACATTCCAGGATTTTTCTCCATATAGTGGACTTTAGTGAACCTCAATGGTTTGCAGTTTCAATGCAGCTTCAAAGAGCTCTAAACCATCCCAACCGATGTACAAGGGTCTTATCCAGTGAAACGATTGTCACATTTGCAAAAAAGTACTTTTAATACACAATTTCATGGTATTATGCAGTGTTGGGGAAGTTACTTTTAAAAGTAATGCATTACAATATTAAAGGGATAGTTCAGCCAAAAATGATATTAAACCCATGATTTACTCACCCCCAAGCTGTCTGAGTAGCATATGTCCATCGTTTTTCAGACAAACACATTTTCGGATATTTTAGAAAATGTTTTAGATCTTTCAGTTGATTAAATGTAATGTTACGGGGTCCACGACCTTCAAGTCCAAAAAAAGTGTGTCCATCCTTCACAAAATAAATCCAAACGGCTCCAGGATTATAAACAAAGGTCTTCTGAGGGTAATCCGTGCGGTGTTGTTGTAGAAATATCCATATTTAAAACTTTATTAACGTAAATAAATACCTTCCGGTAGCGCCGCCATCTTAGACTCCTCTGTATTCAGGAGAGAGTATTAGCGTAGTGTACGCACTTTTCTTAGTGACGTATGACAAATTCGGAGGGCGGGGGCACAGAGAAGCAGCAGAGTAGCCTCCGTAGGCTGCGTAAGCTCTCATCCTGAATGCGGACGCAACTAAGATGGCGGCGCTACCAGAAGGTAATTATTTACGTTAATAAAGTTTTAAATATGGATATTTCTACAACAACACTGCGCGGATTACCCTCAGAAGACCTTTGTTTATCATCCTGGAGCCGTTTGGATTTATTTTGTGAAGGATAGACACACTTTTTTTGGACTTGAAGGTCGTGGACCCCGTAACATTACATTTAATCAACTGAAAGATCTAAAACATTTTCTAAAATATCCGAAAATGTGTTTGTCTGAAAAACGATGGACATATGCAACTCGGACAGCTTGGGGGTGAAAAAATCATGGGTTTAATATCATTTTTGGCCGAACTATCCCTTTATAGTTACTCCCCACAAGAGTAACTGCGTACCTTAGTTACTTTTTATGGAAAGTAATGCTTACGTTACTTTTAAGTTACTTTTGCATTAATTTTTCTTACTTTGCAGGTATTTTTATGACTGAGAAGTTCTGCATTCAGAAATTGCATATTTTCAATCGTAAAAATGCCAAGCTCTGGTCTGCCATCTCCATTTCTGACTGAAACTGTTCACGCATAGATTGTGTAATTCTACGTTAATACATTCAGTTTAATGCAGTACATTGTTTTTTTTTTACGTCTAATTAATTAAACTAAAAAGTTACTCGCATTACTTTTAAGAAAAAGTAACTCAAATATCAATGTAATGCGATACTTTACTCATTACTTCAGAAAAGTAATATTATTACGTAATGCATGTTACTTATAATGCGTTACCCCCAACACTGGTATTATGTAATCACGTTGAAAAACGACACAAAGACATTAATTCGTATCATTCCACGTACAACAACTTCAGAACGGTCCTCTTTCTCCACACTTGTAAACAATGGAGGGGTAGTTTCGCCTACATGACCTTTTAAAGTGATTACGTAATACGTAAGGTCGCGCTGATGCATCACATGGCTAATTCAAGACGAGAAGTTGTGGTTTAAAAGTACATTATCGTTTGACGAAAATGACGATCCTTTCTGCTAGATAAAACCATTCTTCCTCGCTTGGGATCATTTAGAGCCCTTTGAAACTGCATTGAAACTGTAAACCATTTCCAAAAAGTCCACTTTATTAAAAAATCCTGGAATGTTTTCATCAAAAAACTTAATTTCATCTTGACTGAACAAAGAAAGAAATAAGCATCTTGAATGACATGGGGGTGAGTAAATTATCCATTTTTTAAAGCCAAAAATGTGCATCCATCCGTCACAGAAATAATCCACACGGCTTCAGGCCTTCTGAAGGCAATTGATGCAATTTTTCTCTAAAAATCCATAATAGTAAATTATGATGCAAGTTATCGTTTCCAACATAAATCTCTTTTCTTGGACTACAACAAACACACAGATTGTTGGCAACAGTTTACTTCCTGGGATTGGTGACGTAGACAAGGCCGACATTATCATAATTCCTCACATAAATACTCACAGCCTGTAAATTAACTCCTGTTAATCTTTCAAACATGGTAAGGAGCGTCACATTTCCTGCTGAAGTCAGAGGTTTTCAGACCAATCACAACGTACAGATTAGCTGGCCAATCAGGGACACAGAGCTTTTCAAATCTGTACTTCATGAAGAAAGTGAAATCTGGAGCTACAAAAATGAACGGTATGTGGAAAATAATGTGTTTTTGAACCATAAACCATGCAACACATTGTTTTATACCAAATACACAAAATAATTTTTTTAGCAATGAAATAGGTGCTGTTTAAAACTATAATGGAAAACTGATAATCAGTACTGACGTTGGAGTGTTATTGTGCTGTAAACATTTTAAATTGAATGCATTTATACGCTCCTGTGTTTGCACCGTACGCTACATACCAAAGACCGATTGCTTCTCTCGGCTATAAAACATGTCACGTTTGTAAGCTTTCGGCTCATGTGCATATATAAACAAGTGCGCGTTTGTGTGTGTTTGTGCAATAAAGTGTAATGAGACATTTGTATGTGTACCTGCACCCTGTTCGCTGACAGTCCAATTTCATGCCGCGTCTTGCTTATTTTCAAGAGATGTTGGCAACTTATTGAACAATTCGAATTTGATTTGCAAGGAAAGGATGCTAAATACATGATACATAGTTAAACTGTTCACCGTACAAAAGACGTGCACCAGCTCGCTCTTGTTCTGATATAAATCAAGCGAGTCATCCGAGGGGAAAATGACTTTGGGGTTTTGCCTCGTGTGTCTGGAGCTCCAGACAATGCACAGATGTAGATAGCTTCAAATCGAGGAGATACTCCATTTATTTGACTGTTTTGTTTTGTTTGATTTTATTCCTTTATTGTTCTTGCATAGTTGTTCTTGTCTGTATCATACAGCTCAGCGTCTTTTAAATGCTCTGAAGGGAAAAAAGCATAAAAGCATCAATCAATTTATTTCCCTACTGCAAACATCACAATGTAAAAATATCTCTAAGCAAGCTGTTGAAAGATTGTTTCAAGATGCCTGTGTTATAGCCGGCCATCACAGATCAATGTTGTGGCATTTATTTATTTTTATTTTGCGGCCATCAGCACTTTTTGGGTGAATCCCTCAAAGAAATGTCATATTTCGAATACATTCAACAGTCATATTTAACCCCCAAATCAATAGGAGACAAATAAGAAGCATAGTGTATGTTGTGACATTATCATCAGTATCAAAGTACTATGTTATTACCAATATTGCTCTTAAACATTTTAAAGGGTGACACACACACACCATCCAGTCTTATCATCCAAATATGCTGTTTTTCTTAAATTTCAGGACAGCCTGTGACTGTCTCATGTCAGCAGTGGAACAAATTGGCGCAATCATCCGTTGTCGGTGGCGACGGGATGCTAGGCCTCGCAAATTAGCCTCCATTAGCATAATGACCCTGGTGGGAAGAGCCAATGCCCCCCCACACCATCATTCCCAGCATTCCGCGGGGCCGGTGTTACATCGCCAAGACAGCAGTCCTTCATTAGCACATCTGTCTTAGTTAGGCCGAAATTGGCAACGCTAACGTCACGAGCAAATGTTTCAAATGGAAGCTCATTGGAGCGTAACCGATGTGATGTCACTCACGGTGGTACGGTGCGGCCTTGGAACAGAAAAAAAGTGTAAATAGACATTAGCGTTCAGGTTTATATCCCTCTAGGTGTTTGTGTTTGCTTGTCTATCGTTCCCTTCCACATTTCATTATGAATATATTGATGTTTCAGTTATCTGCGGCATTGCTCTCGCAGCGAAGGCACGCAGGTTAATTACAGCCTTCATTTGAAATTTACCCACATGTGGATGGATGTTTACTCACATCTGTTGGTCCACGGTGGACATTTAAAGACCTTCTGGCATGTTTATTGCTTTGATGTGCTTTGATACGGCCAACTATTGGTTTATTGTCAGAATCATTTTATTGATGTAAGCTTGTGTTCGCTTTTAATGTGCAATCATAGAAAATGCAATGATTCCATGTGTCATGACTGATCTTTGACCTTTTAACCTTCACTGCCAAAAAATATTTTAAAAAAAAGGTAAATGTCTGATTTCCAGCATTAATATCTGAAAATATTTTAAAACAGATACATTTTTTGATAAGCAATATAATATAATGATTACAATGCAAAAAATGTATTTTTTACTTAGTATGGTTCAGCACAAATATCTAAATGTAAATCAAGATGCATACTCATGATGAGCAAAATGACTCATCATAAAGAAAATAAGTCAAGTTTTTAGACAAAAACATAAAATGTAAGTGATTTTGTGCTTAAAACAAGAAAATCTGCTAGTGGGGTAAGGAAAACAATCTTTACCTTTTTAAAACGCTTAATTCAAGAAAAATTTAAGAAAAATGTTCTTACCACACTGGCACATTTTTTTGCTTGTTTTAAGCACAAATTCACCTATATTGTATTGTATATTTTTTGTCTAAAAATACATCTTGATTTTAAGATTTTTTGGATATTTTTACCGAAAACAAGACAAAAATACTTTTTTTTTGCAGTGTAAACCCAGATAAACTGAATCTATTTAAAAAAAAGTGACCCAAAAAAATTTATACTAAAATTTAAGCAAATTTAATTTTACATTTCTAGCTCTACCAATACATACAGTGAAAATTCTAAGTTTATTTAACTTGAAATAAGTTGTAAAAACAATTGCTCTGTTTTATTATCAAATCAAATGTTTTCATTGGTTCTTATTCTATGATCAAACATAAATAATCTAAATATTCAGCAGCAAATGCTTATTGGTATTTCTCAAAACCCTTTCATACTGATGATTTAAAAACTCATTACTCTTTATTTTTTAGTTTTATAAGTGTGTTGTTAATTTTTTTTTGTCTAAAACACAAAATATTTACTTGATTTTTCTTTTAATTTGGATACAAAAAGATGCAAATGGATATCATTGTCACGTACTCTACTACTTATACCAAAATACAACGATGATGACGAGGAGATAAAGTTCTTGCTATATACACTATAATTTTATTCAAACATTCAACAACGACGAGGAACAGATTAACATGCACATACATTCAACGACTGACAAGGGAAAGACACATGAGGGCAGAATATAAAGGGTGAGCAAACTAATGAAACACAGGTGTAAGAACTTAACTAATAATCAAACAGGTGAGACTAATAATGATGAAATGAGATAACAAATGAACTAAACAAGATGATTAACAATGAACAGAACTAAATGCAACACAAAACCCTGACAGTACGCCCCCCCCCTCCCAAAGGCGCGTCCCGCGCCGTAACTAAAACAACACCGAAGTGGAGGGAGGGAGGGAGTCCAAAACAGAAATGTCCAAAAATGAGGGAGGGATTAGGAAGGGGTCTGGACCAGGCCCCAGAGACCGAACGGGATGAAGCCCCAGGGTGGAGTCGCTGGTGGGAGGAGCCAGGGTGGAGTATTGTTCTTATTACCCACCCTGGGGACGGACAACGGCGCTGACGGCACTTGGAGGATCCAGGGTGGAGCCGTGCGAGCAGAGAATCTGGGGGGAGCAGAGCTGGTGGGTCTCCCGACCGAGATGTAGGAGGTGGACCGGAGCTACGAGGCGGAGCCAGAGCAGAGGAACCCAAAGGTGAACGTCCGTAGGAGGGAGGAGCCCAACGAGCTGGAAGGGTGGAGTGAGGGACACTTGGGGAGCGAGGAAAACCCGGAGGCGAGGACGGGACGACGACCGACCAGGGCGGAGCCGGAGTGGTGACGATGCCTGGTGACGTCGCTGTAGAGACGGGACCCGACGAAGGGGAGGGAGGAGAGACCTGAAGCGATGCCACTGGTCCGACGGGACCTCTTGGTCTCAGGGAGCGGAGGCGGAGAACTGGAGAGCTCCCCGAAAGCAGCTAGCAGAGAGGCACGCCACGGATCAATCGAACCAGCGGCATTGACGCGCTGAGGATGAGCAGGGGCGTGTCGCTGTGATGGCTGCAGGTGCTTCAGACTGGCTGAGGTAGGCAGAGGAGGCAGGAGTGGGAGGTTGGGAGGGTCCACTTGTGTTGGGGAGGAGCTGGATGGAACCAGCGGAGCCGATGAAGGAAGGGAAATGTCCAAAGCACAGTTCGAAAAAATTTCCCCAAGAGACGTAATATGCTCACCCTCAGCAACCGGAGGTGGATGTCTTCCTCGACATCCTCAGCAGCTCCCGCGGCGAATCTCAGACAACTCGGCTCTCGCACCTGGTCGGTGGAGGGATCCAGGATCTCAGCGACGCTGGGCTCAGGGGTTCGCTCTGGCTCACTGGTCGCGTTGCCGGGTTCTCCGCCCGCGGTGGGCTCGAGGTCCGTGGAGAGTGTTGGCGTGTCGGTCTCTGGGGGTGAAGTGGGGCTGGCGGCAAACTCCCCATCGGCGGGGCCGACGGTGAATGGGGAGTTGTTGTGGAACAGCACCCACTCCACATAAGTGGCGAAGTTGTTCTCTGGACCGCCCGTTGGAAGACGTGCCCATGACCGATCGATCAGGCTGGTTTTCAGAAAAACACAGAGCGCGTGATCTGTGAAGTTGGTAAGGCACGCCAGGTCTAGAAAGTCCTTGATGTGAAGTTCCAACGGGCGATCTTCCTGGTCCAGAATTTGGATTTTAACTGAGGGGGGGAGATCCATAACGAGAATAAACTAAAAACGAAACTGTGAATACGGAAAACAAAAAACTCTGGAAACAGGAGGAGAAACACTAAACACCACGTAACACTTTACGGTCAGTCGTTCTGTCACGTACTCTACTACTACTTATACCAAAATACAACGATGATGACGAGGAGATAAAGTTCTTGCTATATACACTATAATTTTATTCAAACATTCAACAACGACGAGGAACAGATTAACATGCACATACATTCAACGACTGACAAGGGAAGGACACATGAGGGCAGAATATATGAAACACAGGTGTAAGAACTTAACTAATAATCAAACAGGTAAGACTAATAATGATGAAATGAGATAACAAATGAACTAAACAAGATGATTAACAATGAACAGAACTAAATGCAACACAAAACCCTGACAATCATATTGTTGTAAAAATATTTATTAAAAGATTTCACAGCATGAAGCAGGGCTGGGTCTACGGGGTCTCTCCTGATTTTCCATCTGCCCCAAGTGCACAGCCAACCATAAAAAAATTGAGTCTCTTTACACAAACTACTACTATTACTATTACTACTATTCTCCATGACAGTAACTTTAAAATATATATCAGAAACAAATGCTATTCAGTATTACATAAACGTAATAACACAACCCATATTCAAATGAAACATCCACAAAATAGCCCCTAATTTCTTCTTCTCACCTCATTATTTATACATTCAAATACAACAGCCAATGGCAAGTCTCCAGCAGCTTTCTATGTGTTTGTTTCTGACGTAGTTATGTTTATTAAAATTGGAATATGCAGTTTAGCTGTAGCATGATATATAGGAAATATAAATAATATAAGATAGTTATACAGTAAATATACAGTAATGTAACAGCTACACATTTCGTGCAGTTTTAAAATCAAATTTTGACGGTTTTGTCATCATCGTCACTTGGTCAACTCATTCAGCCCGTGTTTGAGAAAAATTTCCCGATCTCTCCAAATCTACCGATTTTTCAGAGGTCAGGAGGAGCTTTTACTCCACAAGGCCATCATAAGGCAGTTGTTCTTAAACTTTTTCAGCGTGCAGCCCCCCTTGTGTTTGGAACATTCCTTCGCGCCCCCCCCCCAAAGAAAATGTATGACAAAAAACTTAAAATTTATATGAAACAAAACAAATTAAATTATACAAAGTAGTTTTGTTGGTTAGCAGCCTTATTATTTTATGTTTAATTACACAGAATTAATGTATTTTATAAAATGTCATAAAACTGGTGCCCCCTGGCACCATCTCGCGGCCCCCAATTTGAGAACCACTGTCATAAGGTATGTTGTATTTTATAATGTTACGTTGTATTATAATATCTAATATGCTGTGTTATGAACAAAGAAGTGTAATTTGTCTTTGGACTCACACTTAAAGTTATTTTAGGGCTGGTGCTGTTTCTCTTTTGTCTTGTTTGCTTTAAACTTACGTGCTGTGAGAGACAGCCAGCATTTGTGACCCTGCCTGTATTTAGCCATCTATCTAGCGCATTTGCCGTGCATCTACATTTAAAATTTCGAATTTGAGCACGCAAATGGACAGATGCTAAATAAAATTGGATTAAAACATCCATCATTTTAGTGTATGAATCCTTTTAGTCAAGAAATGGCTGCCCACCCCAAAATCCTGAATGCCCCCCCAGTCCAGCAAGCCTTGTATCAGGCCTGGCATGAAATATTGGATAAGTAATACAAATAATTATTAATTTGAGAAAATAAGTGGATAAAGTGGATTCAAGAATTAATTAATACATTTGAATCGTATGAATTGAACATTTTTGAAAGATTTCACTAAAAATACAAAGAAGCACACAATTGTTTCTTGACATTTTATGCATGACATAAAGCAAAGCTGATTAAAGGTTTCTATTTGAATGGTATTTTGAAGACATACCTTACAGAGTTTGTGTTTCTCTTCTTCTGCGAGTGCTTCATTAATCTGTGACAGTGATGGAATCGTAAGAGCGAAGTATAATTTACACTCCCGCTGGGGAATTTTACACCGTCCGGAACAGGGAGAGAGAGAGAGAGAGAAATAGATGAGTGTTTCTCGACCGCCCTCACTTCTCTTGACTGAACTATTTTCACCTTTACACTCAGCAGGGTAAAATCTTCATTCAAACATTAGGCGGAAGTGATTATGAGCCATTTTCCTAAATATGTCACAACATTGGGTCTGCAACTGTGTTCGAATTGGTGTAATGTACGTTTAATTACTACATTAAAAATGATAATGATATTCTGTAATACTTGCTGAAACGCTTTAATTTACCATTAACATATGCTGTCAAATAACTAAAATTATTAACTGAAAATACAGTATGTGCTTTTAAATCGATTGTCAAATTAAATATATATTAGAAACTTATGAAGAGATTAAATGCATTGTTGCCAACAGTTATAAATCAATTAAGCTTATTTATCCCTCGTTTTCTGTCAAATATATTACAAAACATCATTGAAGATTGTAGGGCCATTGCTGTTTTGTCCTTTTAACCTGAACATTTTCAGGAAGTCTGCGAATCGATCATATCAGACTTTCAGAAATATGCTCATGCAACTTAATTAAATCTAATGTGATTATTTACACAATGGCATAAAAATGAAATAAAGAGCGATATTTGTGCATTTTGAAAGCATTATAATGCAATAGTGCCGCCTGTATAATACATTATGAAGTAGAGGCTATACTGTAAATGTCCCCAAAACTTTTAAACGAGTTATTGAGACTTCTTTTTATTTCTAAAGTCTACCTGTAAGTGATTGAAAGAGTCAAGCATCATCGGATTGAAGTTCTCCTTTGTCATTGTAACTGAACTTCTAGCGGCTAGATTCTTGATATGCCCAAGGGTCGTTCAAATCATCAGGCGTCTTTTTCAGACATTTATGGGCTTACGATATTGGCAGGGGCTGTCAAATCTCTTTAAACAGTAGTTTATAACTAAAACTCTTTGTTCCCTAGCGTCTGCCTCGGATGGTGTTTTTAGCCAGCGGACCATGGAGTTGACGGCTCTTGTAGCGCAGCCAGATAAGAAGATAAGAAGCTTGTTTTTCAGCAGTTATAAATTGCTCTGGCTAGGATCACTGGCTCAGGGCTTAGAGATATATGACTCGATAGAAGCTTACTTTTGTATCTATCACAGGAGCTGGAGTGTTATGTCACGAGCGTTGAATTATAACGCATTGATACTCACTGGATTCCTCGAGACTCAAGTACCGCGGTGAGTTCTTGAGGGACCGCTTGTCGCCGTGAACCGGACGCTTCGAGGGAACATTTATCACCCACCTGAAGGTAGCGTAAAAAGGGAGGAACGTGAATTGTGCATCTTAAAGCATTCCTTATATTTTCTTTTTGAATTAACTATGAATTGACCTTGAAAAAGGAAATAAAAGACTGATGGAATATTAGGCTGCTGAAAGCATGTCCGAAAATATCTTAGGGGGTGGTAACAGTAAATGCAGGCAGGTACAGAAAGCCATTGATTTCACATTGATTTCAATCTTTGACATGACGCTGGCCAATATTAAAGCGATACTCCAGCCAAATAACAAAATTACCTCATGATATACTCACCCTCAAGCAATCCAATATACATATGGTTTCTCGCATTATAAGCATGAAAAAGCAAGGAGATTTGAAGAGTTTCGTTGGAAAACGAGATAACTTGTTTTTTTGTCAAAACATGTTTATTATTATGTTATCATGTTGTTATTTTGTTTTATGGTGCTACTTAGCTGTATTTTTTAAGTTATGGAGGTTTAAATCAAAACAAACCAACTGCAGTTGAATTGATATTAATTGGAATGCACAACCAAAAAACGAGATTTCTGAAAAAAAAAATGGAGTTATCTCGTTTTGCAACGAAACTCTTCATTTACTAAAATAACTCCAAATGTGGTCATCTGAAAGATGATGGACATATTTATCTCAGATTACTTGGGGTGGAGTACATCATGGGGTAATTTTGGAGTATCGCTTTAAAGATCAAGTTTATACTTTCACAGAATGTTCTTTACATTATATGGGATGATTTTGATTCAGTGAATTCAAAAAATTGACCCTTATGACTGGTTTTGTGATTCAGGGTAACATATGTACTGTAATGTTCTCAAAAATGAAAATTCATTTAATCACCCTCATGTTGTTACAAACCTGTATAAATGTCTTTTGTTCTGATGAACACAACGAGAGATATTTGGAAAAATTTGAAACTAAACCGATCATGAGCCCCATTCACTTCCATAGTAGGAATAAAGAATCCTATGGAAGTGAATGAGGCTCATTTACATTTAGTTATTTAGCAGACATTTTTGTCAAAAGCGACTTGCAAATGAGAAACACAATAGAAGCAATTAGAGCAATACAAGAACAGCAATATATAAGTGCACAAGAGCTAGTCTCATTAAGTCTAACACAGTATACATAGCCAAGGGGTTACTTTTTCCCAAAGAAAATGTACAGATAAAGATAAAGATAGAAAAAGATATTAAGCTCTGTATTAGTAAGTGAGGTGTTGGCGGAAGAGATGGGTTTTTAGCTGATTTTAAAGACAGCTACAGAGTCAGCAGATCGTGTTGCGACCGGCAGATCATTCCACAGATGTGGAACAGCTCCAGAGAAGGTACCCAATAGTGATTTTTTTTCTCTTTTTGAGATGGCACCACAAGCCGTTGCTCTATGACAGAGCACAGGGATCCAGAGGGTACGTAAGGCTGTATAAGCAAGCAAAGATAAGGGGGTGCTGACCCAGTGGTGGTTTTAAAGGTCAGGAGCAGAGCTTTAAATTTGATGCAAGCTGCTATAGGAAGCCAGTGTAACTTGACAAAAAGAGGAGTGATGTGCGCCCTCGTTAGCTCATTGAAGACCACTCTTGCCGCTGCATTCTGAATCATCTGTAGGGGTTTGGTTGTGCTGGCTGGGACACAATAGTACAGTCTGGACAGGACAAGAGTCTGGACTAGGACTTGCGTAGCATGCTCATTTAGGAATAGTCTAATTTTCCTAATATTGTGGAGGATGATAATGGTTGAAGAACCTAGCTGAATGGAAAGGTTGTGATGATATGACAAGAAGTTCCATCTTTGCAAGGTTCAGCAGGAGATGATGAAAAGCCATGTTTCCGAATGACAGAACCCAGGGATGTCATGTATATCGAAAAGAGCAGTGGTCTAAGCACTGAACCTTGAGGTACCCCGGTATTAAGACGTTGGGGTTCGGAGACATCACTTCTCCAGGATACCCTAAATGACCTACCTGAGAGGTAAGACTTGAACCATAGTAGCGCTGTACCAGAGACACCCATAGCCTTGAGGGTCCAAAGGAGGATGTGGTGATTGACGATGTCAAAAGTGGCAGATGGATCCAGTAGGATCCGTACAGATGACTTGAAGGTTGCCCTTGCTCGCCTAAGGGCTTCAATGACTGAGAGCAGCACAGTCTCGGTAGAGTGACCACTTTTGAAAGAAAGAGCCGGGTTGGTCAAAAAGCACACGCTCAGGAGTCTTGGCTATGAAGGGAAGCAGAGATACTGGTCTGTAGTTTTCGAACGTTGCCGGTATAAAGGTGATTTTCTTCAGCAGCGGGGTTATCCGGGCCCCTTTAAAAGTTGCGGGGTATGACCAGTGGAAAGAGATGAGTTGATAATGTAGGGATAACTGAAGGAGAGATGGCCTAAAGGAGATGGAGGGGTATGGGATCTAACGTGCAGGTAATCAGGTGGTTAGAAGCGAAGACCTTGGAAACATCTGCTTCAGATAGGAGAGAGAAGGAGTGAAGCAAGCATGCATCAGAAGTCTGAGCATGAGCAAGAGATGGCGATGCGGAGACCTGACTACTAATAGTGTTCGTTTTCTTCACAAAACCGCTGATAGTGTTAGTTTTCTTCTTGAATGGTTTGGTCACAAATGTCTGCATCAGAACAAAGAAATGTATACAGGTTTGTAACAACATGAGAGCGAGTAAGTGATGACAGTGAACAACATGCATTTTACAAAAACAGATGTGATCACATGTGAAATGTATGGCTGTTTCACAATATGCGTTCTTCAGCGATCTTGCATCCTTGTGTTCAATTCCAATTCTCAATAAAGTACAGAGGACGCATGAAAAAACACGGATATGTTCTTGATATCGAGGATGCATTTACTTTACGCCCCAAAAGTAATTGCGGCAAAACAATGGCGGAGGTCAGGTGACCAAAAAGAAGATCGCACACATCTCAAATCTTACAAGTGCGTTCGGTGTTCTCGCGACTTTCTGCGTTCGTTCTTCCAAGGTCGCTGGCAAGACCGATCCCCACGAGAACGCAAGTCCGTTTTTGCGTTCTAGGAATTGAGAAACAGCCTATGTTTTTGGATGTTTTTCACTGATTTCAAATGTGATCAAATGGGTTTTACACAAAAATGTTCCAGAAATACACATTTGCACATGTGAAATTCATTTGACTTTTCTATAAGGGTACTTTGACCTTCAGAAAGTTTAGTTCCTGTCAAGGCTGTTTCTATATAAACATACTATGGGAATGTTTTCTTCACCACAGTCGCTTTTGGCTGTTCACTGGAAGGCTTAAAGCATGACTTTCTGTTAGTCTGTCTTGAAATATAACAGTTTATAGTATGAAAAGCCTTATTCAGAAAATAACTTGACATGATGTATAGAGTGTTAACACATTTGTTTTACAAGGTCGATTGTATAGAGTCACAGACCTCTTACACAAACTGCTACTTTCATGCTCCATTCTGGTTTTGTGTATGTTTAAAATGTGTTTAAACTCTGTAACCCAGTGAGTGAACCAAGGTACAGCAGTACAGTTGCTTTCGCGACCTCTCCGTCGGCCAGCGGGTCACGGTGTTCGCAACCTTTTCTCCAGTCCATGGCAGCCGTCCTTTTATCTTCTTCTGCTGAGAGTTACTGGTTCTCTAAAGATGGACTTTGAGTCTCGAAGGGTGCGAAGTTACTCTCTGAACTCTGCAGGTGAAGCGTGCCGGCACTGCATGAAAGAGATGTGGATATCTACTGCGGTACAGCCTGGAGAGATCATCTTGTGCGCCTGGAGATGAGATAACTTAAAAGCTAACATGAAATCGAAATAGACCCTATTTACTAATTCATCTGTGCATGCAGTACTCTTTCATCAAAATTAAACAATTTGCTCCGCCTCGGATACGACTTTCCTTCATGCATGATGTCACCAAGTCTGAACTCTTGTCGTACAACCACCTGTCATAGAGACGACACTTTACCACATTCAATTAATTCCCAATAGATTTAAAGACGCCCCTTAATATCATGTTTCATCCTGCGGTACTGTATATCACAAAATATTCATATTTATGCATTTGGCAGATGCTCTGTAGTTTAAATTAAATGGCGTTTTGGTTAAAATTTCAGCTGATGTCTCGGACAAAACAACGTTCTGTTATTTATTCTCTGACTATTGAAACGGCAAATTAAATGATGTACCTTAGTTTCATAAACATCATGTTTGTTCAGTAATGATTAAATATCTTCCCTTAGTACCACCTGCTTAGTGACCTTTAGTGAATTGGTATCTGAATAAGACACGCTGTTTACTGTCATTGTGTTAACACTTACGTTGAAGTGTCGTTCATGACAGTACAGTTATTATGTAAGTGGAAATTACACTTTGGAGTTGCAGATATAAAACATAAGCTGTAAGATGAGAGACCTGTCTGTCTGTCTCAGTCTATGATCATTACGTGTTTTTGCTCATCTGCTGTATTGTGTTTTCACACATTCTCCTGAGCTATTAAAAGACGAGACAGAGAGATCTGGGTCTATACAGTCAGTATTTGTGCGTAACGCAGTAAAAGCTGAGCGGTGTTTCAATTCATGATATCAAATCTAGCGTGCGCTGTCAAATTACACAATGAGAGGATTAAATGTCACTTGTGGCTTAGTGAAAACCTCCAGCTCAATTAACACACAGAAAACACAGCGTCAGTCATATGGTGAGAGACACTGGTACATATTCAGACTTGTATGCAATAACGCCGAAGATGATCTGATTCGGTCAAATAATAATAATAATACAATAAAGGTGCCGTTTTTTTCTGTGTTTTCCGAAGCAACACAGGTGCGCAATATATATTTTTTTCATGTTTCCTGATGTCTTCCAGAAATACGTAATGAGTTCTGATTGTGTAGCTGATCCAGTGTGTTGTGATTCGACATCAGCTTAGCGCATGTTGTCCGGAAAGGTCACGTCAGATTAAAGGGATCGTTCGGCCAAAAATTATATTACACCCATGATTTACTCATCCCCAAGTCGTCCGAGATGCATATGTCAACATTTTCAGTTATTTTAGAAAATGTTTTAGATCTTTCAGTTAATCAAATGTAAACTTCACACCGCGAGCCGGCACGCGCGAAATGAGAAAGACATGGTCTGGACTGTCACTGTCTGGAGGATAACTAGTTGATAAAACATCTCGGAGAACAGCGTGGAGGCGCTTCACACCGCGCGCCACACGGCCGAATTTATATAAAGACGTGCTCTGTCATGTCTGGAGGATAGCCATTTGATAAAACACGTGTCCGTGAGAACTGTAAGTGGACTTATGTTTTGGGTTTATTTAAGCCTGTTATTGTATTAGTCTATAGTTCTTGCAAATTTAAAGTACGTTAGAAGGTGATTTTGTTGTTTGAGCAACCTGCTAGCTAGGTTTCACGTGCCTGTTGATGAGATATAATTGTTGAGCGCTCTTGCTCACGTTATTTATGTGCATTATTTACATGCTGTTACACTCCTTTAAGATAATGTAATTAATAGTGGGAAATAATCAGTTTTTACAATCTTCACGCTATCTATCATCGTTCGTCAGACATTCTACAAGAACATCTACTTTAGTGTGTGTTTATTAACCCTTTAGTTTCACTTCAGCACACAGCTATTCCTGTTAGAGGTAAAAACATTAATTCATTAATAATCTAGTATGTGTTCATTTTCTGTCATAGTTTCTTCAAAATTAAGATTTATTTGAGTGTTTTAAATAAAAATGTTTTTATTTACTTCATGATGCATACGCCCTGCCCCTTTGATTGCCACGCCCCTCGGCACTTTGGTTGCTATGATACTTCTGCTTTGTTTATCATTTGTTGGACGATGCGCTAGTTGGTTGTTATGATGTTTATTTAGCTTTTTTCCCAAAGGTGAATATTTTTCAAATATTCCACAGAAAAAACGCAGATCGCCGGCTTTCAGCGTGAAACGCCACGAAACACTCTCACTTTCCTTCTCTACCTTAGTTTTTTTTCTTTGTATTCTGCTCTCCACCAATCACCTACCTTCTTCAGACAGTCGTAAGAAACCAACCCAGTCTCACCCCATGTCGTCAATATTTGACGACACTTGACCATTCGTCATATGTTGACGCGAAGGGTATACCTTTCGCGTCATTTTTTGACGAAAGGGGACTTCAATACTATTACGTCCGTTGCATTCTCTTTCCTATTTTCTTACCATTTTCGCGTCGGTTTAGGGTTAGATTACGCAAAATTAAACCGTCTACGCGAAATGAAACAGTTGTCACCTGGCGTTGGGGTTAGAGTTAGGTACGCGAAATGAAACAGTTGTCACCTGGCGTTGGGGTTAGAGTTAGGTTTGGGTAGGGATGTCATTATGTAAATCTAACCCTAAAAAGGGTTAAAGAAACAGCTGACACATTTGACAGACGTGTTCTGCACCGTTGGCACTGTTGAAAAATTAAACACTAAAGAGGAAGCTTATCAAGCAAATCAATTTAACTCTACAGATAAAGTACAATATGCAAATCCTGTCTGTCAGTTTCTGTCACGGTCTCGAAAGTGTTGAATAAACAACCCCGGTATAAAAATCTCCTCATTTCTCAGTCATAGCATAGTTTCATTTATGTTTCAACAGCTTTATCTATTTTATAACAGATCCTTGAGTTCGGCTGATCTAAATCGAGTCTTGAGAGAAAGCAGCGTGAGGGTTCAGTTCAAATCTCTAACTACTACAGCAATATAGTGATTTGATCAAACTTGTACATTATTCATCATTGTTTAATACGACAACACAAAGACTTTAGCAGTTATAATTACTGCACCCATAATATCATGTTACACATATTTATATCCGTGTCAAACACAGAGGTGGGTTTGTTTGTCTTTTGCTCGACTCTGTGTGTTTTTTTTTAACCCCTGGGGTAACACTTGGCAGGCGGAGTGGAGGACAGGACGAAGTGTCGGGCTGGTAGCCAACGTCACAACGCAGGCCAGGATGACTGACAATTAAAAAAACACAACTAGACAGGGTGGGCAGCTGTAGTGTTAGGTGTGTGTAGTGAATAAAGCGCTTGTTCAAGACAAAAAAGAAAAATAAACTGTCTGGTCGAAATTGAGAATAATGAAGAAGATTAGTTCAACAAGGATAAAGATTAATGAATAATCTGCTTGTTTATTGTATTAGTAAAGACACAATGTTGACTCGCCAAATTCTTTATTTTAACACAGCTTTAGCTGTTTTATGTATCAGGGTTGACAACTTTTCCCACAAGCATTTTTCTTTGTTGGTTGAAAGTCTCATCCTGATAGCAGTCCTACGAAAAGTGGCCTAAAAATATATATACATTTATTTATTTTGTAGAACGAACATAAAATGTTCACCCAATCATTGCATTCGGTCCAAATGCAAGTGCAAGGCTACCTTACCTTCCGGAAACAACAACACACGGCACAGAAAGCATAATTAGGAAATGGCCACGACAAAAATACATTTAAATCAAGAAAGAGCTGAAAGCAAAGTTCATGCGTTTTAGAGGAGGGGTGGCTTTGGAGAGTGCTCTGAAGAAACGATCAGATTGTATGCTTGCAAAGACCAAAGACTATAGCTTCTCCAAAACTGCTTTCTTTTAAGTAATCGCATTGGGGGAATTAATGTAAAAAGCAGTTTTTTGTAAATGTGTTTTTTGTATTTATTGTATTGTTTATTCCTGATGTGCACAAAAAGAAAACTCCTCCTCAATGTCTATTGTGGTAACAGCCATGTATTTGGGAGGGTGAACTGAAAAAGTGCGTTCCAGTCGTGCAGAAATATGCAGAGATTTGAGTCTGCAGATTCAGTGCCAGTGTGCTGATCAGTAAACAGTTGACAGTCGAATAAATCACACGAATGTGACTTCCAGAATCCAGTATCTTTGTTTTTAAAATGCTTTGCATCACAGGAAACAGTTGACCTGGAAAAGGCAAATCCACAGGGCTACGGTGCGTTACCCGGCACACTGTGCCCACTTACCACAATGCATCTGTCTCTTTTGCTTCTCTGTTTATGTTCCTTATTTTATCTCCACACACAAGCAAAAACAAAACTAGCATCACAAAAATGTGAATAAAAAGTGGTGCCAATGGACAGTAATATTATACAGAACAGAGCATTACATCTTCCAAAATCAGTCGCCACTGGCAGGTGCAGATAAAAGTTACAGGGCCCTGCACACAATCACAAATTCTTCATTCTGCAGGACTAAATTCTGTATTCAGAAAGCGTACGAGCTACTGTAACTATCTTTCCATATATTAGCAAAAATTGTGACCGTCTCTCTCTCTCACTCTTTCTCGCTCGCCGTTCTGCTCTACTTGTTTCGGCCCGGTTCGTAATGGAGATTGGCTCCAGGTTTACACCTTAGCGCTGCACAGAGCATAGCAACGCTTTACCTGATATTTTTTCTCTAAAGATTGAAATTGATTTAAGCGTGATGTGTAACATTGAATTGACGTCGCGAAGAACACAATGACAGCGTCAATAAAACATTTGGGACATTTGCTTGGCACCTGTGTATTAAGGGCACCTATTATGCCAAAGATGTTTGGACAAAAATGTGTGTTGGCAGTGTTTGAACACAACCACCTTACAATGAAAAAAATCCACCATCTCATTTTAAAATCCCTATTAAACCAAAGCAGACATGCATGTTTTCGATTCTCTTGTTAATGTGATGTCACACTGATGAAGCCCCGCCCATGGCCACTGACTAACAGTCCTGAATTACCAAAGTTTGCACTCTCAGCGAGTTGTTCGATGTCTGCCATATCTCAACAGGGAGATACTATTGTCTCAGACGGTGTTCACAGGAATTCCATCTATTTATAATCGAAAGGTCATTTGCATTTAAAGGTACAGACACGAAAACAGCACATTTTTTATTCCACCCATATAGGCGCATTTAGGACTATGCGCCTGTTGGATATTTTGATCCTAAACTTCACAAATACATTCTGGGCACACCGGAGACTTAATAATAAGGTGCCCTTTAAACGCAATGAGGTGCTTTTAGGGGCGAGTCATTGAAAGATGTATAAATCCGAACGATATGTTAGAAAGAGACACAGGACAAACTTTTCCAACCTTTGTATCTCTGGCTTTCCTTGGCGCACACCTGTAGCCGTGCGCTCTCTGGGCCGAACAGATGGTGTTGTGCTGTCCTTGGTTCTCCAGAAAAAAAAACAAGGAGAAACAACAGTTGACATTTTCCAGACCTGTCCTCACCTGTCTGTATAATAAACTGTATCCGAGCACACGATGCTGAAAAACAAACTTCCTGCTAATGATTAACTGATGCTTTCATACACTATTTATTACTGTTTACATTAGATCTGTGGAAGAGCAGGTGTCATAGACATGCACCTGGTCCTGCTGTTACTGATGTTTGAGTCTAAATCCAGCTTACTTTCAATTATATTTACATCAATCAAAACATCTGAGTAGCTAAGAGACGCTACATTAACTATCTAGATCACAGAATATGGTTTATGGTCGTTCCAAGAAAACTCTTTGTTTTTATAGCATGGTGGTGACTCTCCAATGACTTGACTACTGTTTTGGGCTATATCATTTAAAAAAACATACAGTGCTCAATAAATTTATCAGACCAAGCTGCTCTAAACTAACATTATTGATGATTACCAAAATCATTTGTTTGTTTCTCTAATGATTAATCTATCAGTATGTGTAAGCTCCTTAGTCAAAGAAGTATTGCTAATGCTAAAATATAATTATTGTTCTTATCCCAATCCTACCTCAAGGCATTTCGTGGTATAGTCATGAAATATTTTTATTTATTTATTCATGTATATGGACACAATTTTCAGTTTTTTTGTGTGTGTCATTGACCATTACTTTCTTTGTCGTATTGTTTTTTCTTTATTTTTAAATCATTGTCGCTTGGGGTTAGATTTGGGGTTTGGGTTACGATGTAATTTTATGTATTGTTTTCTACATGTTTTTCTTCTGATTTTTAAACAAGTTTCACTTGGGGTTTGGGTAAGGATGTCTGAAATGTAACAGAAAGTCGTTCTAACACCAACCCCAAATGACAATGTTCATGGACACGATTTTCATTGAGCACGAATGTCTTTTTTGAGTCACTCAGTTCAAATTTCTATAAATAGTTTTTCGTGTCCCTATCATGACTTTCTTTATCGTGTCATTTTATGTATTGTTTTTTCATTTTTTTTTATCGTTGTCACTTGGGGTTACAGTAGATTTGGGGTTTGGGTTATGATGTAGTTTTATGGATTGTTTTCTACATGTTTTTTTTTCCCCGCTTGGGGTTTGGGTAAGGATGTCTGAAATGTAACAAAAAGTCGTTGTAACTCCCACCTTAAATGACGATGGTAAAAATTTTTGAAAACAATTCATAAAATGACACAAGAAAGTCGTGAGATGGACAAAATAATCTATTTATAGAAATTTGTGCTGAGTGACATGAAAAAGACATTTGTGCTCAATGAAAATCGTGTCCATGAACATAAATAAATAAATCAAATATTTTGTGACTATACCACGACTTGCATATAAAGCTTAAAAACTCTAACTTTTATTCAGATGCCCAATAACAGTTATTTACATGCAGTCCTTAAACTGCAAAAAAATATTTTCAAGAAAAAAATTGTCTTGTTTTCAGTAAAAATATCTAAAAACTCAATTTTTGAATTTAGTGTTTAAGAAAAAATTTCAAGATTTTTTTGCTTACCCCATTGGCAGATTTTTTTGCTTGTTTTATGCACAAAATCACTTAAATTTGATATTTTTGGTAAAAAAAAAAAAAACTAGACTTTTTGCTCATCAAGAAAAAGCATCTTAGTTTAAAGGTATTGTGGAGGATTTTCTATTTCCGGGTGGATCATCAAGACTATTGGTCCTCCTAGTTGTC
Source organism: Paramisgurnus dabryanus (assembly GCF_030506205.2). Classification (NCBI taxonomy): domain Eukaryota; kingdom Metazoa; phylum Chordata; class Actinopteri; order Cypriniformes; family Cobitidae; genus Paramisgurnus; species Paramisgurnus dabryanus. The sequence continues at coordinate 3,778,114 of NC_133343.1, forward strand.
ACTCAAGATTGTTGCGCAAATGCATTTTTTTAAAACATGGAGAAGGCGGTTCTTTTCTAAAATTCGAGAAAATCATCCGCTATACCTTTAAGAATTTATTTTTTTCTTGAAAACAGTTTAGCTATGTTACGTTCACATAATGTGTCTTGCGCATTCAAGTTCGTTATTTTAAATTAGGCGTGCGGTGCGACACGCTCGTTTTTTTTCAGGAGCGTCCGCACTGCATAGAGTTAAAAACATCTCAACTTTTCAGAATGCCGCAAGCGCACCGCAGGTCATTTGACAAGAACCTACAACAACTTGGTTTTGCAATTCAATTTAACCCACTATTTTAGATATAACATAATTTATAAAAAGAAGTTGAAATTGCTTAACTGAATTTGTTAAGTTAAATTAACACAAATATATATGCTGATTTGACAAAAATGCAGCAGTTTTTTTAAAGTGCAAGCGGACTGCCTCTGATGCTTAAACAAAATGTTGCATGTATAAAAACTACCAGCGTCTGTTTCATATATTCATTCCCCGCCATCCCCACAGAGGACTCGCATTTCTGCATCAACACCGTGGGCTTTCACACCATCATCGGCGTTTACTTTACCCCTCATTACCAGAAACCCGATCCAGAGGTGCGGCGTCCCACAGCATCCAGAGAGGAAACAGGAGTTTATATACGTCCAACAGAAGAGGTTTCAGAGCAGCACCCCTAAATCATTACAATAACACTGTAGCCATTTAACTGTCAAGATAACCATCTAACAGCTCGTGTCACCTCAACAGGGATAATTGCATGTGTGTGTGTGTGAAAGTGGATCATTATGAACATTTAAGATGCGTTGAGTGAGTCAGTCCGTACTGGACCTTTTTCATCTGTTCTCCATCCTCCATTTCCTCACATTTACGCCTGCGACGCACTTATTTCTTTTGTTCGTTTTTCTCAGTCTCTGAAATGCTCAACAAATAGAATTAAACATATGCTTGTATCGTCTCCATGTGTTTATGTGCAAATTGTTTGGCGCAAGTTTGCACTTTTATCTTTAAGTGGTCTTCTCAAACTTTTAACACAACCCAGCGTAGAAAATTTTAATGTAAGATTATTGCTGCGATTGCTGACCTTTGACCCTCTTAAAAAATAAGTTGTGCTTTGAAAGGTTTATTGAACTGCATTGGCGCTCGCGGTAGGGGCATATGCGTCTTGCCACATCACTGCCTTCAGCTGCTTGCATCTTTCTTTGTCTCTAATCGCAAAGAACAGGGAAATTTAATCAAAGGACGTTTAAGTGAAGCCATCACAGTAAGAGGGGGAGAGAGAATATGATACACATGCTTATTTGATGGTACTACACTGCAAAAAAAACACATTCTTACTTAGTATTCTTTGTCTTGTTTTCAGTAAAAATATATAAAAAATACGTAAATTAAGTTATATGACAAAATGACCTAAGAAAATAAGTTTTGTTTTAAGACTTTTAGCGAATTTGTGCTAAAACAAGCAAAAAAAAATCTGCCAAAAATGTGCTTGTTTTAAGCACTAATTTACTTAAAGTTTATATTTTTTTGTCTCAAAACTAGACTTATTTTCTTAGGTCATTTTGCTCATCAAGAAAATACATCTTACTTTAAGAATTTTTATATATTTATATATATATATATATATATATATATATATATATATATATATATATATATATATATATATATATATATATATATATATATATAAAAAACAAGACAAAAATACTACACTGCAAAAAAATTATTTTCAAGAAAAAAAATTCTTAGTATTTTTGTCTTGTTTTCAGTAAAAATATCAAAAAATTCTTAAATTAAGATGCTTTTTCTTGATGAGCAAAACGACCCAAGAAAATAAGTCTAGTTTAGTTTTAAGACCAAAAATATCAAAGTTATGTGATTTTGCAAAAAAATCTGCCAATGGGGTAAGCAACAAAAATCTTGAAAATTTTTCTTAAACACTAAAAGCAAGAAAAATTCAAGAAAAATGTGCTTACCCCATTAGCAGTTTTTTTTGCTTGTTTATGCACAAAATCACTTAAATGTGATATTTTTGGTCTAAAAACTAGACTTATTTTCTTGGGTCGTTTTGCTCATCAAGAAAAAGCATCTTAATTTTAGAATTTGTAGATATTTTTACTGAAAACAAGACAAAAATAGTAATAATTTTTTTCTTAAATAATTTTTTGCAGTGTAAGTAATGTGTGATCATGTTTATAGCCAACAACAAATTTTAATTTTGGTTCAAATTACTTTTACATGGCCTTGATGACATCATCAGAAATGAAAGGCAGAAATGAAAGGCAGCACTGATGATGCATGCACAATAAGAGCGTGAGGATTTATTTAGAAAGTAAACAGGCTCAGTTTTAATTTCAGGTGGATTTTAAACGGCTCCTTTTCCCCATCCTTCATTTTAGCTTCCGAATTTCTCTCCTAATCTCCGTCTCGGGTAATAGCTTCCTCCTTCCCCCTCCCACTTCCCTTGTCAGTTTCTCCATCATCTCGGTTGTGGTATCAATCTCGCGCCCTTGCTCGGCGTCCACGCTCCCCTCCTCCTCATCTCAGAGAACACAGAAGACATCTTTTTTTGGGTGGCTGTGGCAAAACAAACGAGCTGAGAATGTTTGACCTTTACCAGTGCACATCCTGAACATGATATGTGATGTGTGAGCTTTACAGAGAAAGAGAGAAAGAGAGGGAGGTGTGAGGGAAAGAAACTGAGAAAGAGATACAGGAGAAAGTCAAGGGAAAGGAAATAAGAAGAGAGTGAAAGAGAGGATATCTCAAGCCCTTGTTTGTCTTGTGTACCAAGGATATCTGTATTGATCCAGCAGGGTGTCAATCACAGCACTCAATAGACTATTTATGTACAAAGACCTTTACTTTGAAATAACAGTCAAGCTTAGACGATGAGGGTGAATAGATAACCTCGCCGCATAAAACAACGTCTTTAAAAGTTAGCGCGTGACCTTGATTGCTTTCTCTCAACGGCCTTCAGAGCAAAACGCTAGCTTTTAGGCCATCAGTCAAATATTTGTCAACTTCATGAACCCACAAACAGGCCTTTAATAAATTAAACATACCAGTATATCACTCACTGCTTCAGTTTTAAAGCTATAACGCCATACTATAGCGTTACCAAACCAAAATACTGATCGTTTTTTAAACTGTTTTTAAACTGTCTTCCATTAGTTGAAAAACAGATAGTTGATTAAGAAACATGGTAAAGTTTATGTCACCCAAAAATGAAATTCGGCATCACATTCAATCTTAACAGCTTAATACATTCACATACATTTTAATGTATTAATTTAGCAGAAAAATTTAATTCGCTATTTACTCTTATAAACGCAATTCGTACATATTGTACAAGGTGGCTAATTTTGCCCCTTGTGACATTGGGTTTAGGGGTGAGGTTTTGTTATAAGTTTTTTTATGATAATCGTATGTTTTTGTACGACTCACTTTGTACGAATTCATACAAATTAGCTAACTTGTAAAATACCTACGAATTATTGTGAGATCAGCCTGGATTCATAGATAGAAATGCAAAAGTGTTTATGATTTTAAGTTGTTTTAAATAAAAGCATTATGTTTTTATCCGAAACGGCCTACAAATGCGAAAACGTTTAACGTTGTGTCTACAAAACCAACAATAAGCTTAAATAGCGAAATGTAAAGCACAGCACAATATACAGATTTAAAGGTGGGGTTCATGATCAGCAGTAAGGGGCGTGTCTACGAACCCACATTGTTGCCTAGTCTCACAAAATGATGTACCTATGGTCACGTTTTTTTTTTTTCGCGGTTTTTGGTGATCGTATCACGAATTTCTGTTTATGTGTCATTGTCACGTACTGGTTACTCAACTGCTTTTTCCTATTTTCAAACCATTTTCGCTTCGGTTTAGGGTTAGATTTGGTGTTTGTGTTAGGATATCACTTTAGGTATTGATTTATACAATTTTTTTTCTGATTTACTTTTTTATATTTTCTAAATTGTAAAACATTGTCGCCTGGCGTTAGGGTTAGAGTTGGGTTTGGGTAAGGATGTCATTTTATGTAAATCTAACCCAAAACCGAAGCGAAAATGGTAAGAAAATAGGACAAAACAGTTAAGTAACCCATACATGACAATGACATTTGTGATACGATTACGAAAAAACACGGAAATTTGTGACAGTATCACGAAAAAGAGTACAAAAATTACGTGACTATAGGTATGTAATTTCATGTGACTGGGCTGTGGGTTGCGTATGTGTGGGTATTGGGGTAGGAGCGTGTTTGTTTAGGTGATTTTAAATATCACCATTGGCTTTCAGAGATCATGCACCATGCCTTTAAGAGCTACAAGATGTTTTTTTTTACCATTTTCCCCATAATTTTTATACTAAGTGAAAATTTTTACTTTTTAAATATGGCACTTTAATTTTAAGTATTTCCCTGCTATTGACAAGTTATCTCGTCAATTAGGTGAAAATATCAAAACCGCATAAAAAATGTTTTCCTGATGAATTTTTACTACAATACAGCGATTATCCACTAGATGGATAAACCACTATGTCTCCAACATAATTCCTTCACAAATTAACCTAACAACCCCCCCCCCCCCCCGCATATTTTAGAGTTTATAAGCAGAAAAAAAATATATAGATAAGATAAAAAAATATTTATTGTTTATTTGAAAGCAGAGGGTCTGTTTTTTAATTTCATATATTTGTATATTTATATATTTTTAGAAGTAAATTTTCCTGGAAGGCATTTTGTAAAACTTTTGTGAAAATCACAAAAAATGGCTGTCGGGGAATAAGTTATGAATTATTAGCCTTATATTACATCTTAGATCAAGATAGTTCAAGTCAGTTCTCCAGCACCACAAATCTAAAGCTCTTGGTGAAAGTAAATAGGTCATTGAGATATTCTGTTGACAAATGCCTTGTTGATAGCTCCCACCCCGCTGCAATGCCACCCCAACCTCTCTAATCTAATGGGACCATCTGTCTTATGTCCATGATGTCACTTCCTGAAACCGAGGAGAGCTGATAGATAGATGGCTTGATAGCGAGAGACTGAGTGAGAGAGATGAACAGATGATACGTTTCTTACTAAACCCTCACACCACGACGTATACACAAAACATATGGATGGTTTAACCTACAAATGCAAAAGTATTGTGCTTAATTTGGAGTAAATTGTTGAAACGGACCATCTCTGGAAACTTAAAAAATAAGTAATGACTGTACATAAGTAAATGATTGGCAAATTGTGAACGTTTTCCTTTAAATATCACTCATTGCGATCGATCCATTGCTGTATGTGACACAGAGGATGCTTTTACGTCTGACACCTGCCGCTAATACTCTCACTGTGTATATACTGTGTATATATATTTATGAGCGTGTGTGTACTGTATGTGTGTGAGTCACTCTGGTCTAATCAGAGTTTTATCTGTCTCCCACCGCCAGCTGCGCCAATCTGCTCCGCAGTCTGCCGATTATGAAATGGTATAAATGTGAAACATATACTTGCATTACCAAATGTCACGAGGAGCTCGGAAAAAGGGAAGAAATAATTAAATAAAGCCCATTTCCCCGAAGTCTGCGAAAACCCTTTGTCTGATGACATTTCCTTCTCGGGAAGCAAATTGAAATGGAAGAATTTTAATTTTGTGGGATTTCAATAAGCGTGCATCACACTTGTAATTAATACACACTGCTGTGTCCTCCAGGGCCGCAGCGCTGACACTGGCTAAGCGAGTGTAAAGATTATTGTTATGAGAATCCAACAAGCCTTAATTTCAATCTCCTCTCCCTGCTTTTCTCCATTTCCCATTCGTTTCTTCTCTCTTCATCGTTTCGCTTTCATTTCCTGTTGTGGACAGTGAAACCGCCGGGATCGTACAGGAACGCTTTCCATGTGACCCACATAAACAGATTTTTAGTTTGAAGCAGATTAACAAAACACTGTCAACAAACACTTGGATGGCAACAATGTCATTGCACAGGTTTGGCTATTGACTTCCATAGTAGGAAAACAAATATTATGGAAGTATTGTGATAAATGATGGTAAGCACACAGTTGACGGTACCCAGTGAATTTCATCATATTTGTTTTTCCTACTATGGGAGTCAATCACGAGGATGAGAAAATGACAGAATTGAGATTTTTGGCTGAACTATCCCTTTAAATTGCGCCAAAACACCTTTTCGTGGCTGGGAATGATCAGTCTTTATTGACTGATGATTGGACTTACTGGCTGCAGTGCCGACATGCCTGGAAAAAAGCTTGTTGCACCACATCTACATTCAAAATAATGTATTTGAACCTTGGTCGCTCAAGATTACTCGCAGGATTTAACTTTGTGTCATGCAGATTTTTTGCTTGAGTTGAATATTTTCAACTTGCGCGAAGGCACGTTGGAAGTGAATAGCGCGTGTTTCCGCAGCAATCGCGCCACCCATTTCGCTTCATTCGCATCGCCCCACGCGAGCACTGACTTTGTATGTAATCTTCTCGCACATATCGTTGAACTCACGTTTGGTGTTTGCCCAATTACAGTGTTGAACGTATGTCTCGTATTGAGCTACATATTACTAACACATATAATTTGTTACTTAAAGGCACCTATTATCCAAAATCCACTTTTACAAGGTGTTTGGACATAATGTGTGTTGGCAGGGTTGTTTTTTAATCCATATTAACCCAAAGCAGTCTCATTATGGTGCGTTTACACCAACTGTGTTTCAGGCGTCAAAATCGCGTCTACCGCGCCTAGTTTGCCGCTTGAAAAGTTTGAATGCATTCGCGCGTGTAGAGCGAAGTAGACGCGTGGAAAAGGCAAGCATTTGACGCGTGTCAGCGGCAAAATCCGCTTCCTGTTATGCGGTTGTCTGTTTGCAAGATGACTGATGTTGATTGTGCATTTATCAAGAGAGTTACCGGTTTGTATTTGGCAACCTTACTATAAGGGGAAAATAAACAGGGCGGGTCTATAAACGTCACGTGACTCAAAAGTGAAATGTGTATTACAACTTACCAGATTGCCCGATGTCCTCACTGACACTCTTCCAAGCAAGGTCCTTTTTATTCCTGTCTCTATAGAAATAAGAACTTGTGTCGTATAGCTCCGGTTGACTGCTTACGGACAACATCAAGCGTTCCTTCAGGTTGAATGAGTGACTCCGGGCGGGGCTGCCTCCACAGCAGCAAGCAGGCTTCTGATTGGTTAACGCGGCGGGAAATTTCCGCTCAAGTTCAAATTTTTTAACTCGTGCGTCAGCCGACAATTCGCGTCAAAGACAAAATGCACAAAAAGCACTATTCGGGTGTACCGCGCATACCGCGCACAACGCTCAATTCGCGCGAAAACGCGTCTTACGTGCCACGCCAAAATGCCTCATCCGCACCGCGGGAACTCCAGACGCGTATTCACATTGAAATCACTCGCGCTTCACGCCTCTACCGCGGTTGGTGTAAACGCAGCATTAGACATGCCGTTTTGATTTTCTTATCAATGTGAGGTCACCCTGATAAAGCCCCGCCCACTTACAGTATCCTGCCCAGTAGATACTATTGTCTCAGATTGTATTACTCAGATAGGAAAGCACTCCCTGTCTATTTGTAAGGAAAGAGGAGCTGTAACTCATTTACATTTAAATGTAAAGACATTAAAACTGTGCATTTTTGCTCCCACCCAAATAGGGGCATTTTCGACGTGCTATAATAAATGACCATTTTGATCTGAAACTTCACAGACACATACTAGGCACACCTGAGACTTATATTAAATCTTGTAAAAATGTCCATAATATGTGCCCTTTAAATAACTTTCAATTTTCAGTATTAATTCATAAAAAATAATTTTGGGGGCTTAACAAATGTCTGTGTCTGTTTTGATTTTTGATTGCGTATTTTAAATTTACAAGCAACTAATTTGAACGTGAATGTGTGCACACAAATACAAGAGTGTGGTTCAATTACATAAAAGAGTTCATCTTCACAGCTCTCAGTAAAGCCCATGGGCTTGATTTTGTCACCTTCTCACTTCTTCTTCTTACTGGCAAACACATCAGATGCAAGGCTTTGTGACATAACGTTCTTGCTAATGTCTTCCTGTAAGAAACATCTGATGTCTTTTTTTATTGAGTCATGCTCACTACAGTTAATGGAAAAATCAGCTCCACTTTCTTAAATCTGTTTGCTTTTATTGGCTGAGGCATCAAGGTACGTCCGAATCCAATGTTTGGTTTACTTCCTGTCTCCTGAGATACCTTCATCATCCCACAATTCGATGCATGGGCGTGCATGGGGGCGACCAATGTGATTGGTCGAGCTTGGTCAAGTGCGGAAAAATCAAATGGCGGCCACGAAAGCGTCTGGAACACAAATGTAGTTATAAAATAGTATATTTTTACTTTTTACACCTTTTGATTGCATTGCTAGCAGGAAATTAGTATTGTAGTTTTCAAATAGGAGATTAGCAACATGATCTCACAGCCAGTTGTGTTATATTCTACGGAGCCCCTAAGGGGACATGGAGCAACAATTAAATAAAGTTTAGTTTCATGTGCTCACACGAAACCTTCATGTGCAGATTTTTTTTTAAAGTTTAGTTTCGCGTGCTCACGTGAAGATATCGCGCGAGCACGTGAAACTATCGCGTGCAAACCTGAAACTATCGCGCGCGCACGTGAAAGCGAAAGTTTCACGTGCGCGCGATAGTTGCACATGAAACTAAACTATAGATTTTTTTACTCCAATGTCACCTTAGGGGCTCGGTAATATTCACACAAAATTTGATCAATTTATTTGTGTCCATTCGTGGCAAATTCAGCTTTTTTACGTGCCTTGAGCACTAATGTCTTTTTCGTGACACTTGCACAAATTTCTATAAATAGTTTCTTGTGTTCGTGGCACAACTTTTTTTCGTGTCATTATGTCTTGTTTTCTAATTGTTTTTTTTTCTATTTCTAAATCATTGTCACTTAGTGTTGGGGTTAGATTTGGGGTTTGGGTTAGAATCAGTGGCGGCTGGTGACCTTTTTTTCGAGGGTGCACGATGCGAAGTTCGTCACAATATGTAGTTTGTAATTTCAAAATATGTGTTCGGCACATCAAGTAAATCTATGTTCATCACGTGTCTTGTCAAAATAAGTGCCTGCTGCAGATGCGTCTAAAGGGTTTATGATAAAAGAGACGCTCGCGTTTGCCAGATCTTCGCATAATTTCATATGTAATCAGAGTTTACTGTTAAGGGAGTGTTTTGCGTGTATTTTGTGAACGTGAGCGTCTCTTTTATCATAAACGGTTTTGACAAGTGTGCAGCAGGCACTTATTTTGACAAAACACGCGATGCACATGGTTCACATGACACAACAAACACAATAGGTGTGTTCGACTTCATGTGGCGCTGCGCAGACCGATCGTCAGCTGACTTGAAGCAGTGCATTCCGGTTAGTAATCACGTGCGTTTCAAGTTTAATCCAACCTTTAGTTCCACTAATAAACATTATAAATTCATGTTTTAAAACAGGAAAAAACACTTTAATATGCTTAAATATGTTATATTGTGTCGTGTAATAAAATAAAAATGAAAATAACAAACACTATTGGTATTTTAATAATGTAGGCTTGTTTCCCGTTATTTTCGGGTATACAGTATAAGCAGCAATTAAAATATTCAATATAAAATGTTTCTGGTTGCAACTTTTTATTAAAAGGTTTGTTTTTATCAAATTCAGCATCTAATTCACTTCATTTGCGAATAAAAACAAGGAAACACGGCGCACACGTCACTACGCAAGCAGCAGGTGTCCGGCTTGACGGCTCCGTCTTCAGTTCCTCCGTCGACTGCAAGCGGCAAACCTTGCCGCTCGGTCTGCGCAGCGCCGGATGATCTCGAACACACCCAAAATTTTGAAAACTCGAGCAACACACATGACACTCCGAACACTTCTTTTGAACCCCCCCCCGGAAGAGCAGTCACGAGCCGCCACTGGTAAGGATGTCTTAAAATGTAACAGAAAGTGATTTGAAGTGACAATGGTAAGAAAATAGAAAAAACAATGAGAAAACAATACATAAAAAGTAACGAAAAAGAAAGTCGTGCAACGGACACCAAAAAAAAGACATTCGTGCTCAAGGCGCGAAAAAAGCTTACATTCGTTCCATGGACACAAATAAAGTGATCAAATTTTGCATGACCATAACACAACTTTCTGTGAGATCAGTCTGGGGATTAGTTATCACAAAGGCGATCTCCATTTATATTTCAAACCGAATTCCGTTACGCTGGCTATGAAGGCTGTCTGAATGCATTTCCCAGAGCTGCCTCAATGCCGCAGAAGTCATTGCCTCATGAGGCAACAAGTCAGCGGCCTTAAATTTCCAACGCAGCTATAATTTTGGTGAAAAAGCAGTAAATAGTGACCATGACGGTATTACTGTAAATATGCTTTGCATTAAATCTCTAAGATCTACATCCTGTTAGTGTTCCTAACCTTCTAAAAAGGTGTTAGCTCAGGTTTCAAGCTATCATTGAGCCCCTTCGCTTTTTGGTGAGGACTGGACATTTTTTGGACATCAGCCACCGAAATGTTATTCACACAAAGAATGCCAGCTCTCAAAATAATATCTACAGTATTTGTGCTAATGTCTTCCATAATGTATTCAGGATTGGAGGGACCGAATGTAATAATTTTCAAATCTGCTTTTTGAAGAGCACATATCGTTCAGCACCAATCTGAGCATCTCCAGCGGTCCCTAACTTGCTTGATTTTCAATCACGTTCGCTTCATTTAAACCGGCATGATTTCATTCTGCTTTGGACGCTGCTTTGTTGTCCCAGTAACCTTGTATCTGAGTTGTAATGAGACTGTGATGTAAACCAATCTCTTGGCAGTGCCACACGGGCCTTTGGTGAACATTTATCACTCTCTGGCCTGCTCTGTCCAATCCCGCGCCGGCCCAGATTGTGCCTAAAGATAGCAGGAATGTTCAGAACCCTAGAGATCGGCCCTCTCTCTATTTCTCGCTCAGTTTTTTTCACACACACACACACATGCATTCATGGAGTTAGATAGGCCAGGCTGGGTGAGCGCGATCAAACCATCATCTGGCCACAGCCGGCCGGCTTTAGTCACATGTGTGAATGTGTGTATGTTTATTTATTTATGCACGTTTTCTCCAATGCATTCTCTCGAAAGGCAGTAAGCTGCAGCAGATGAGAAAAGCTCAAAGGAGATTTGCATTCAGATACTTTAAAGTGCCACTTGAGTTGTTTTGCTGTTTATTAAGGGGTTAGAAGAGAAGGCGATTTCAGTAGCTTTATATAAGTTCAACGGCCACACTTCAGGTTTTTTTTTCTTTGATTATTTTTTCAGAGTTCAGATAGCGGCAAATGGAGTCGTGTTGTACAGCCGAAGGAGTAAAAAAACTATAAATGTTGTAAAATCCCGTCCTTAATATATTTAATTATGCTTACACTCAGACGAGTTAAGCCCACAAGACTTGTTTTTAAAGAACTGATCTTGAATGTATTGACAAATTAATGTATGCTTAAAAAACATGTGCAGAATTCGTGCTATTCCAGTCTTACAATCTTGTTTTTCATTTACATTACATTTATGCATTCAACAGATGCTTTTATCCATAATGATGGACAGTGCATTCAAACCGTATGTTTTATCCGCATATGCATTCCTTGGATATCAAACCCGTGACCTTGGTAGCACCGTTGCTCGACTGGCTGAACTACAGGAACGTTTGAAATGAAAAACAAGACCCACGTATTGATCACAATTTTTCTTTATGTTCAACAAATCAACAAGATGCTTTAAAAGTGTGTCGGCAAACACGTATTGACATTTTAAAGCCTGCGTATAACCTTCACCCATAGTCATTGTATTGACGGGCGGAAGCATTCACACATAATTTTCCGAAGAAAAATGCTTTCATGTAAGGTGAAAGGACTATGCAATTTTGAAAACTCACAATCTTATCGGGTCAACAAGATGCTTTTATTAGTTCGCGCAATACAAAAGCAACTTGGTCCGTTTTTATTTGATCTCTGAAGAACACTTGAGCTAAATGCACTATATTGTGTATACTGCTTTCTTGGAGGGAGAAAACTCAATTTCTACTTCACCTGTTCACAAAGAAACCACTCATACGTCAATATCTTTCAATGTATAATTTTCTTGCTTGACCTTGGGGCCTAGTTTTAATCATAAAATTAAAACAATTATCATTGAAAATAGACAAGAATATACATGCATAAGCAGGCTTAATACGTATTATGTTTTGACTTCCAAAATTGGACAGTGTCTGTCTTATAAGCTATGTAGTATAAGTCATAACAATACTACTGAACAATGATTATACTTAACATAACCTACTGTACAGAGTCATGACGAACATGTGTGTAATATTACATAAATATATTGTATACCTGCAATGCAGAAAATTGCATGACTAATCTTGATCTGAAAATCAAAGCTCAGCTCGTATGGGACTTTAATTAAATGCAGTGAAAATGCAAATCTTAATAGCTAATCTAATATCCATGGAAATCGCCCAGTGGCTTTTTGCTAATCTCTGACCACTGGATCTATACAGAGAGATACCCACAATGCACCAGCACACACATTTTTGGGTCATTGCCTATTAAAACTTGACACTTAAAATGTGAATATGCTGGTTTGCCGTCATGCTGATATTTTTATATATAATTAAACTTTTATTTATAAAAAGAAGTGGCAATGAAATTAATTGGATTAACAATTTGGATGGTGATAAAGTTGCCACTTCTCATTGAAAGATATAGAAGCCTACTGTAGGTATTTCTCTTTACTAAGAGCAGTTTTGACAAATGTTTATTTGAATAAATAAAGTGACCAGGTTGTCAGACTGTCAATAATATTGAGTTTGTCTCTGTGTCAGCAGCTCAAAGGTCATGGGTTCACATACTGATGTATAAATTGAATGCACTTTTAAATGCAAGCATGCTTTGTTTCTAATCTATAGCCTTCATACATTCTTGTTACTTAATTTGTTAGTGTTATATCCAAATATATAGTTTACTGGTCTATCTGTTTTTCACTTGTGATCTACAAAGACTACAAAGTCTTACAAAGCTCTCTCTCTCTCTCTCTCTCTCTCTCTCTCTTTTTCTCTGCCTCTCTCTCTTTCTCTCTCTTTCCAGTATCAGATGAGAGATAAACGCATGTTTTTCGTGTTTTCCTCTAGATGGCGCTGTTTACCGCAACTCAACTCGATCTGCTGTTATGACCCTGTGCTGTCTCTCTGTGCAGCTGATTGAAATATACTCCATCTCTCTTCACTTATTTACTCTAATAAACCTTGTTCCAGAATAGATGAAAAGATTTCAGATGTATGCGTTTTGAATAGCCTGTGGTTCTTATTTTTCCAGCCCTGTTTAAAAAAAAAAATGATGCACAAGTGACATTGGATGATAGAAAAAAAAAACAACAACTTTGATTAAGAAATATAAATAATTATGATCAACCCCAGTGGACTTTTTCCTAAATATTAAATTTGAGGATTGCAAATGGCGAGGTCACTTTAAATCATGTAGTATCTTGCGTAAAAGTCATAAAACTGGTTGGGTATTTTAATAGTGTAAAGACTGTAGTTTAATTTCCTACCAACTTAATAAAACACAGTGAATGTATAAGTATAGATTTCTACTAGCAGAAACTATTTGTTTTTGTTTCTTTAAATGGCTTTTCTTCACTGTAGTTTAATGATGCTCATTTTAATAGGCTAATCACACGTGACAGTCACCAGTAAAACATTTCCACCTCGCGTGCGTTTTGTTTAAAACCATCGTAAAGCTATAAGCATGGAGATTATACGCAAATGATTTTATCCGCTAATGAGGTGAAATGTAACCGTAAACGGATCCTCCGCATCCCGGCGCCCGCAGCATCATTTCAAGCATCTCGCTCAGTCTCAGCTTCACTGACGTTAATTCTAACCAATCACGTCATTCCCCCGCCTCTCTCCGCGACGTTAATGAAGAGACGGCCCAATCAGGGAGCGAGTGGGCGTTCCCCTGTGGTCATATTCAGAGTTAGAGTTGGAAATTCAGTCTTGGGAAGAGAGCGCGAGGATAAGCATCCCGACGCATCCCAGCATCCAGACTTTTACGCGTTCAGGTGCGCGCGGTGAATCACGCACAAGACGCGGGGGGACATCAGCAGTGGATTTTGTTTGTGTCTTAAGACAAAGAAGGAAATGAATTTCGTCACGTTTGAACTTGACTTTTCTTTGTGGGATAGTTTACGCGCGTATTTGAGCAGAACAGGTGCATCTCATATGGGCTCCTCCGGTAATGCGGAATGAGCGCACGGGACCGTTAGCGCGCGCTTACCGTGGATCACCTGATTCATCACCGAGAGCCGCATTCCGCGCGCCCCGATTTTAGGAGGAAAGTTGAACGCATAAATGAAGATTGCCTAATGAATCAACATCTTTCCCCTAAACCAGCTATTTCCTGAATTGGATTTTCCCCACGACTGAATGACTTTAGTCTTTACAGAGCCCAAAGCATCGATTAGGATATCTTCACGTTAAACAGGAGTCCGTTTTTGTTTTCTTTCCTATACTTACCCTGATCCACGGATTTGTCACTATGCACGAGAAACGGTGACCGATTCTACCCGTATGCGCGAGCCCGAGGTAAGCAAACTGATGCTTGCATATACACCCGAACGGGTCTACATGCTGAATTTAAACAGCTGCTTTATTTAAACGACACCGGTGCATCGTGCGTAATGCAATAATAATTTCAGTCTAGACGCATGAGGTTTAACTTTGAAGAGGAATGCATGAGATATTTCGCGACTTGTTATTCACATCAATGTGAAATGTATTGAAATATGATGCTGAGTGCTTAACTGGCTGCATTATCTTACCAGAGCCTCTGAATGTGTGTGCGCGCGTGTGTGGTAAACATATTTCAGTGATGGTTAAAACGCTTTGAAGAAATTTTTTATTCAGAAATCAATGCCATTTTTTATTCACTCAGACATTTTATAAACATAAGCTGCTTACAAGCACAGTTTATAATTATGATTACCATGAGTTATTAGTAGCATGTTTTGCTTTTTGAGTGTTGTTTATATATCATGAAATGCGTTTTAACATCCTAATATTGTATTTGTAGGGTCGTGTTTGGCTGCTGTTGGTCTACGAATGTATGGCTCTGACAACACCATATGGAGACAACTGTTTGAATTAAAGCAGTGGGAACACGCATGAACTGCTGTCATGGATTTAAGGGATTTTTTCTTGTTGGCAACACTGGTTGCATGTTTTTGGTTAGATCCAACCATTGCCCAAGAGCTCATTTATCCGATTCGAGAAGAGCTACAGGAGAATGTTCTTATTGGAAATATACCAAAGGACTTGAATATCTCCCATATGAACTCTGGTACTGGGGCAAGTAGTAATCTGGTTTACCGGCTCGTATCGAAAGCAGGGGATAACCCGCTGTTGAGAGTGATGAGCAATACGGGAGAAATCTTTACCACCTCTAATCGCATAGACAGGGAAAAACTCTGTCCCGGACCCTCGTTTGAAGACAGCGAGTGCTCTTTTGAAATCGAGGTGGTCATATTACCCAATGATTATTTCAGGCTAATCAAAATAAAGATCATCGTCAAAGACACCAACGACAACGCTCCCATGTTTCCATCCCCCGTCATTAACATCTCCATTCCGGAAAACACGCTGATCAACAGCCGCTTTGCCATTCCCTCGGCCACCGATCCCGATACCGGACCCAACAGCGTCTACAAGTACGAGCTTTTGAACGGCCAGAGTGCTTTCGGCTTGGACATCGTGGAGACGCAAGAGGGAGAGAAATGGCCTCAGCTCATAGTTCAGCAGAATTTAGACAGAGAGCAGAAAGATACATACGTGATGAAAGTTAAAGTGGAGGATGGAGGGAGCCCGCAGAAATCCAGCACTGCCATTCTACAGGTAACTGTCACGGATGTCAATGATAACCGGCCTGTGTTTAAAGAAAGCCAAATTGAGGTCCACATTCCTGAGAATTCTCCCATTGGGACATCGGTAGTTCAGCTACAAGCCACCGACGCGGACGTGGGGGCCAATGCAGAAATTAAATACATGTTTGGAGCCCAAGTGTCTCCAGCCACACGCAGGCTTTTTGCTCTGAACTCCACCAGTGGGCTCATAACAGTTCAAAGGCCACTGGATAGAGAGGAGACTGCTATTCATAAACTGGCAGTGCTAGCCAGCGACGGAAGTTCGAGTCCGGCACGAGCCACCGTAACTATCAACGTGACTGATGTTAATGACAACGCTCCAAACATTGACCTGAGATACATAATTGGTCCAACAAACGGTACTGTATTGCTTTCTGAAAAAGATCCGATTAACACCAAGATCGCTCTCATTACCGTATCTGACAAAGACACCGATGTCAACGGCAAGGTGATTTGTTTCATTGAAAAAGACGTTCCTTTTCACCTCAAAGCTGTTTATGACAACCAGTATTTGTTAGAAACGTCTGCGCTGCTCGATTATGAGGGAACCAAGGAGTACATTTTCAAGATCGTGGCCTCTGACTCTGGAAAGCCTAGTTTAAACCAGACTGCCCTAGTTAGAGTCAGGCTCGAGGATGAGAACGACAATCCGCCCGTTTTCACCCAGCCTGTCATTGAGCTGGCAGTCATGGAAAACAACCAACGTGACATGTTTCTGACAACCATCAGCGCCACGGACGAGGACAGCGGGAGAAATGCTGAGATCGTCTACCAGCTTGGACCCAACGCTTCCTTCTTCGACCTCGACCGCAAAACAGGGGTGTTGACCGCATCGAGAGTGTTCGATAGAGAGGATCAAGAGCGATTCCTCTTTACTGTTACTGCTAGAGACAATGGCACCAGGGCTCTGCAGAGTCAAGCTGCGGTCATAGTCACCATATTGGATGAGAATGACAACAGCCCCAAATTCACACACAACCACTTTCAGTTCTTTGTCTCTGAGAATCTGCCTAAATATAGTACAGTAGGAGTAATCACTGTCACGGATGCTGATGCTGGCGAGAACGCAGTAGTGAGACTCTCGATACTCAATGATAATGAGAACTTCATCCTTGACCCGGATTCTGGAGTCATAAAGTCCAACGTTTCCTTCGACCGAGAGCAGCAAAGCTCCTACACCTTTGACGTGAGAGCTGTGGACAATGGCAGCCCCCCATGCTCATCGGCAGCCAAGGTGACCATCAATGTCATTGACGTTAACGATAACACCCCCATTGTCATATATCCACCATCGAACACGTCTTTCAAACTGGTGCCCCTGTCTGCGATTCCGGGATCAGTCGTGGCTGAAGTTTTTGCTGTGGATGGTGACACAGGCATGAACGCTGAGCTAAAGTACACCATTGTGAGTGGCAACAACAGAGGTCTTTTCAGAATCGACCCTGTAACGGGAAACATCACGCTGGAGGAGAAACCAATGATTGCAGACATTGGCTTACACAGGCTAGTGGTCAACATCAGCGACCTCGGCTACCCAAAGTCCCTACACACACTCGTCCTCGTTTTCCTGTATGTCAATGACACGGTTGGAAATTCCTCGTACGTATACGACCTCATCCGACGGACGATGGAAACGCCGCTGGATAGAAACATCGGCGAGAGCAGCGAAACATATCAGAACGTCGACAACCTGAAAACCATCATCGCAATTGTCACGGGCGCCATGGTGGTCATCGTGGTCATCTTCATCACTGTTCTGGTGCGCTGCCGAAACGCCTCGCAGTTCAAGGCAGCACAGAGGAAGAAGCAGGGTGCCGAATGGATGTCCCCCAACCAGGAGAACAAGCAGAACAAGAAGAAAAAGCGCAAAAAGAGGAAGTCGCCGAAGAGCTCTCTCCTGAACTTTGTCACCATTGAGGAGAACAAACCCGACGACGCCGCTCACGAACCCATTAACGGCACCATCAGCCTTCCAGCTGAGCTCGAGGAGCCCGGAATCGGACGTTTCGACTGGAATGCCACCCCTACTTCCACCTTTAAACCCAGCAGCCCGGACTTGGCCCGGCACTACAAATCGGCTTCACCCCAGTCGGCCTTCCACCTAAAAGCCGACACGCCGGTGTCCGTGAAGAAACATCACGTCATACAGGAGCTGCCACTGGACAACACCTTTGTTGGAGGCTGCGACACGCTTTCCAAACGTTCGTCCACCAGTTCGGATCACTTCAGTGCCTCTGAATGCAGTTCACAAGGGGGCTTCAAGTCAAAGGGGGCACCTTTGCACACCAGACAGGTAAAAGAACACTTTTACTGGTCTATAAGTACTGCTTATAACTGCCCTGCTCAATACTGAAGTGCCTGTTATACTGTAGATTACCTGCTCCAAATGATATAAATATATATATATATTTGTCATGCACTACGTAGAAATAGAAACACATCCCGTCTCCCATAGATGTTCTTGCATAATAACCAAAAAGAAGTGTATGTGTTTGATATGGAACTAGCAGACCCAAGCGAATCGCTAATGTCATCATCTTACCACATGCATACCTGTTTGTTATTCTGTCTTTATTTTTATTTTTACAATCCTCTACTTGAAACGAATACTGCATAAGCAATTGGTTTAATGGATGAGATATTTCCTATATTTCCTTACAAAGCTAGATTCAGTTGAATTTCAGTGCTCTGTCATGGTTCAAAGATGCAATGCTCTGAGAAGTTGTGAAAGAAACATTTTTTTCTTGCCTGTCTACTTCGATCACCATTTTCCCATGTTGGCATCTAAACTCCTCCGAGGCACATAAGTTAAATGGAAGACTGACGGTCATTCGCAAACAAACCAACACTTGTATGTGCAGCCACTCAAATGCATTACACCCTGTTTTATTATTTTTTATGGATCAGTTATTAGCGTACCGCTCTCTTAATTCATCTTTGATTGCATTTAATCCACTCAGTGGTAAAAACAGGTGCATGCTGTCCAAAACATAGTAACTTGGCACTATGGTAAATTTATCCACATGCTACACAAATAAACTGTCCCAGAAATTTTTTCTTGAATAGTACTGTCTAGTTTGCTCTTATTATTATACTCTTTGCATTATTCAAAGACATTTGAACTGCATAAGATATTTCAAGAGCAAGCAAGCACTCACTGCATCTCATAGAAGTAGGGAAGATAATAGAGAGAGTGGGCAGGAGGGAGGGGAATATTACCTGTAGGTGGCACTGTTGTGCTGTATGGCATCATCTGGCTATGTGCCAACATGCAGTGTGTGTCTATAATGCATGGGGAAGATGTGGGGGGGGGGCTCTCTTTCAGTCTCTTTCTTTCTCTCTCTGCATTTTCTTGCCCTTTTGTCCGTGTGCTGTGTGTTTGCGCATGTGTGTGAGTGTCTCTCTCAGTAAACAGCTCATGTTTAATGTTGGACTTATTGGTAATGGCTGTTACAGATGTGGAATATAATGTGTGACCATTGGAGGACATACATACATTTAAGTATAGCAAAACAATCACACACAAACCCATGTGTACCTAGTCGCTGTATAGTACTGTGTCTAAAGGCACAAAACTTACTTCATTTATAAATCATGTTTACAACTAAAGAACATCCCAAAGGGAGCTTTTGTCAGATTCCGGATACGCAGTTTAGTCCCTAAAGTATAGCAAAACAAACACTTGGGGATGACTCCTTATAATTTCCTTATGCAAACAAAGCTTGTCTAATATTAATTTCCGAGCCGGATGCCATTCAGGCATTAAAGCAGAGCACACCAGATTTGACCCATATTTAAGTTACGCCACGACTCGTCCCGTTCCTCTTCCAGAAGGAAAAATTAAAGTGTGTTGGATTAAAGAGTCTGTTTGAGAAATCTTTGTTATTTGCCAGAGCCCTTGGGGCAACCGAGGCAATTCGTTACATCCAGTTTCCGCTGCCCTGTCTTAGACATGCATTGTAGGGAAAAATATGTACTTATTGTATGAAAAACAGATTATGCAATACAGCGCAATTCTTAAAGAGGGACCTCTGTAGCTTTTGTCCTACTTGGAAAGCATTCTGTCGCCCCGTACGTGTCTTTAGGATGACTCAGTGACCCAGAACAATAGTGAGCACTGTAGACGCAGAGATAGATGCCTGTCAACCCCGTTACCACACTGTGTTCTTGCAGTCCAGACCATTTTTGTTTGCTTTCTGTGTCTCCATCTCCAGCCTTTAAAAGCCATCGACTGTGCATTTCCTCTGTAAAGCTCTTAGACGCAGGGCAGCATCCATGCGGAGTTAGTTAGCACTGAGGCACATCAGTGGCAAACTTATTATAGCACCCGAAACCTTCGCTGACAGCCATAGGGCAATTAACGTCCGGCCTTTCTGTTCGACCAGTGAACCGAAGCAGCGCAACAACAATGAACACATGCAAAGTTACCCAATAGTCGTAGCAACCATTACCAGTTGCGTTTCGCTTGGCCGAAGCACACAAAAATGGCTGTGTAAACTGACAATTTTAGGACCAAGCCAAACGATTGCGTCAGAAAACAGTAATTGCTACCGCCTACCATGATCTGTCTTTCTGGAAAACAGTTACAAGTACGGAGAAAACGTCACGGAAATGATATTCATTAATATTCTCCACTTTACAGGACGTTTATGTGTCTCTGCGGATGGAAATTTTCGCTCTGAATCAACGTGTATGTGTGATTTCGCGCACATATTACCCAAATTGCTGGCATCTGATGCAGCGTTTATTGCAAAATAATCCGAGAAGACCGTTTGTTTCTCATTTGTAGTTTTTTATCAAGTGTGGCAAACACACACACGCACGGTTCAATAGCTTCTCAGGATGGAGGCACATTAAAAAGTCTATTACGAGGTGCATGGCAACATTTAGGTTATTGATTAAGCTAGCATGTAGTGTGCGAGTCTCTCCCCTCCAAAGGAAAACTCCTCAACAAGTCTGATTAATAAACGTGGATGAAGAAATTAAACTCGTAGTGCTCGTAGCGTACTGCAGAGCAAAATAACAGCATACGGACATTTACAGTATTCAAGTTTTCATTGAGCGTGTGGAGACGTTTACTTCCCATTTAGATTTTGTGGGGGAAAATCTGTGAAATGCTTTTGAATGCAATGTAACATAGCCAGTGTTAAACAAAGTTGAGAGTGCTAAATTTTTGTTGAAATAAACAAATGCTCAAGGCGGGCGGATGACTGTATTTCAAAAAACTGAGCTCAATTTAAAAAAGCTGAACTTAATTCGGTCATGGAACGTAGCTTAGGTTTGCTTAATATAATATTAATAATACATAAGCTCTAACTGAATTAAGCAAACCAACTACAGTTAGATGCGTCAACTTATGATTAAGTAAAGTTAGCACAAACTAATATGCTTCAAATTGGTTTTTCAGTTTGGGGGAAACCACAGCACTAACATTTGCATTATTTTCGGGGGGGGGGATTTTTTGCCTTAAGTTGACAGACAGTAATGTACAGAGAGGGCAGAAAAGTACACGGTGGAGAAAGGGGAACTCGGGACTCGAACTCGGGTCACCGAAAGCGCATGTGCACAACATGTCGACAGCACTATTGACTACACCAGCGGCTCTGACTATGTTTTTGCTTTCTGATTAAAGCCGCATTTAAGACTCGATCTCCAATAAGTCTGTTCTCAACCCAAGCAAATGCTTTACTCTCCTAAAACTACGAACATAACAGAAACTCATTAAAGTAAATACACTTTGGCCTGGTTTCACAGACAAGGCTTGGTTAAAGCCAAGTTAAGCATCTTTAATAAACATTCCTTAGTAATAGGGTGACCATACGTGCCATTCTTCCCGGACACGTCCTGGCCAGGATTTTGATGCGTCTTCCGGAAGTCATATTTGTTGACCGCATACGCCATTCAGTTAAAAACGTAAGACATACAATCGTAGTTTCATTCTTACTTTAAAATGTAATGGTTGCTTTTCTGTAATAATAATAATAATAATAATCCTCTATGACGTATGCGGTCGACAAGTACGACTTTCGGAAGACGAACCCGAAATCCTGGCCAGGACGCGTCCGAGAAGAATGCCACGTATTGTATGGTCATCCTACTTAGTAAAAGATATCACTGGTGTGTTTCTTAAGACAAATCAATGGCACTGGCATATTTAAGATTTGTCTATACAAGTTATTTTCAGTTGAGACAGCTCAAACATGAGTTTTAGTCTAGGCCTAGGCTTAAGCCTTGTCTGTGAAACCAGCGGTTTTAAGAAATATTGGGTTGTTTTAACACATGGTTGGGTCAAATATGGACAAACCCAAGAGTTAGGTTATACATAATCCTTTGTTGAGTTGTTGTTAGCCAATCATGGGATGAAACAACCCTGCATTTAGGTTGAAATAACCCAGCATAGGTTTATTTATAACCTAATGGTTGGATTTGTCCATATTTGACCCAACCATGGGTTAAAACAACCCAGCATTTTTAAAGTGTAAATACAACAATTACGCATTAAAGGTGTGGTGCATGATCTCTGAAAGCCAATGTTGATATTTGAAATCACCAAAAACAAAAAAAACACACCCCTACCTCAATAGAATCTGGACCTTCTTTTGATAGACTCGCCCCACACATACGCAACCCCGGCAATGATGTAATTTATTAGACACGTCCCTTACCGCTGATTGGCTACAAGTGTGTTTTGTTACTCGGCATGACTCCCTTTTCCAAAGTGTTTTTCAAAAATCAAGCACCCCGCCTTTAATCGGTCTCTACTTTTTCATAGCACTTTATTTCTATACTTTATATAAGTCACATGCAAAGCATAATGGGAACTCCAAATACAATGCCCAGTGTCAGCAATGCTATTTTAACAATTCAAAAATGTTTAAGGTAATCTCAACTCAAATAGATAAAGTTGATTTCAAACACGTTGAAAAAAATGAGGTTGACTATTTTTCAATAACTACACCATATAAATTGTTGCATTGTTTCAACTCATTTTTGGGTAACAACAACCGAGTATAGGGTTATTTATAACCCAGCAGTTGGGTTTGTCCATATTTGACCCAACTATGGGATAAAACAACCAAGGGTTTGTATCCATTGTATGTTGTAGTAAATAGTTTTATAACGCTGTAAGTAATATCGCATATAAGTGGCATGCCTGACTCTTATATATATTTTAAAAGGATAGTTTACCCAACAATGGAAATTCTGTCATAATTTCCTCACCCCTATGTTGTTTTAAACCTGTATGAGATATATTGATAAATGATGGTAAGCACAGTTGATGGAACCCATTGACTTCCATAGCAGGAGAAAGAAATACTATAGAAGTCAGTATTTTCATTTTTGGGGTGAACTATGCCTTTAAGAACTATAGATTCTTACAAAGCCTTATTTATCAGTATCTATCTGTATCTACATTATCTATGTATCTTTATCACTGATGTGACTTTGAGCCTTGCTTTGAGCGTCTTGCCCATTCCAAAGTGTGCCGTTCGGATTAGGAAGCAATTCCGTGGAACTGTTTTTAGAGACCCGATGACTGTTTTCCCTAATCTGGCAAAGCTGATTGCAGTCAGATCTTTCCCACTCTCGCATAATAGAAAGAATCCATACACGCAGTCTTTCCTGCCATCGGCCTAAGACAAAACCAGGGTGAAACAAAAGTGCCTAGCTGCTGACTTGAATCGCAACATTATATCTTAAGAGATTACGCATGCAGCAGGCTCGCTCTCAGCGAATACCCTGCCATATGTGTGCTAAACAAAGGTTACCAGCGAGTGCATGGAGCGCATAATATGAGGGATGTGGAGATGTGTGTATATGTGTTCAAACCTCTCGAGTGGCTTTATGCTTCAATGAATGGACGTCCTTATGCAAACGTTAGTAGCTCGAGACAGTACAAGGGAGGACGGTAATAGACTCGGCATTGTGATGGTGAAGGGCCGAGAGGGAGTAGTTTTTTCTCCACAGGTTCATTTACCACATTAATAAGGGATTAGCATGGACAGGGCTCCCAGGATTGGGCCCTGAAGTTTGAGAAGATTAATGGACTGTGACATTATTGCACCTGAGGGGGACGTCTGTTGCGATATCTGGCACGTTGAGTTGATGGAGGCGCTCCGTTGGGTCCAAGAAAGAGATTTCACCGGCAAACGACACCCGCGGCAGCCTCGCGTTGTCTTGCATAAAGAGCGTCTGAGATTGGCCACGTGTTTTTGGACTCCTCTTCAGCTAGTTTACTGACAGACTGGATTAAGTGATATGGAAATTGATGAGAATTGCATTAGGCTGGCATAACATTTTGTTATTTAAACTAGTTGTGTGTGAATGAGGAATGGGCAAGAATGTTTTTTTTTACAGAATACACTGACACCATTGGGAAAACCAAACTGACAAAAGGCAGGTGTGTAAAATCAAAAGTGCTTTTCTTTGGAATGGTTAGTAGTTTTTCCAGTCTGGATCACAAGTTTTTGTGCACACACAGTAGGTACAGCTTACAATGCACAGAAATACAATAAAAGTAATAATAGTATATACATTCAATGCACAACCAGTCTGTTCCTCTTTATCTCAGCTAATCAACATACTTAAACCCTGAGAACCTGACCGTAATAAATATTGTTTTTGTTAAAGAAAGACCCGACCCTAGAAAAACCCAACAGAATCCGACCCGACACAGTGGCAAGTTTTTGCACCCGAATGTAAACGGCATTGACGTGTGTGCAGTTAGCAGCCCGCACGCGCCAGAAAGAAACCCAGGTGGCCTCACAAACCAATCTGTCTGGCTGCTCCATTTAATTTCATTTGTTATTCGACAACTATGGTTGTGACGATAGATGATAGTATCACACACACCTGGACGCGTGTTGGACTCTTTCTCGGACCTAAATGCGTGCGGCACGGAATCCTTTTCGCATGTGAACTTCTAATGTGCATGATTTGGACTCTACATGGCACCTGAGCTTGTAATACACAACGCTCTGTGATTTCCTAGCGCTAAACAGAGTGTTAGGTGCGCAATAGTTTAAAACTAGCGAGTGTGTTGTTCCTGCTCCCTGGCATGCAGGAAATGTTATGCAGGATTGATGGCATCAGTTTTAAGAAGGTGCGAGAGCGTCAATAAAAGCTCTGGCTGCCCTGCCGCTACGACGCTATAGAAAAGGTGTAAAGGACGCTCTGACGCCCAAATGCATTCTCTGAACTTCTCTGAAGTGGAGGTTTCCGCCTTCCACTTGGTTGCCGCCGAACGTTTCCACCTTCCGATTGGTTGCCGCCGAACCCAGCATAGCTCATTATCATAAAGTTGAGCTGATTTCAACTCTCCTTGACGCTCACACCATACATGGTGCGCCACGCCATGGCTCGTTGGAGCTTGCCACCGGCTCTCATTGAAAATAAATGACTTCCGGACACTTTGACACTCTCGCCGGTGGTAGTGTGAACGCACAATTAGAGTAAACAGCTTCTATTTTGCCCACCAACAAGTGGCTTGTCATAAATGAGTATGAAATGAACAAATAAGTAAATGTATCGGGTATCTGCAATCTCACTTCTGACAACGACACCAAGGTAACCACTACAGTGTGCGTTTAAAATAGATTGACAGGTCTGGCTCAACAAAAATTTACCTACCGCCAGCCACATGATGTTGTAAGCGCTCCTGGCAAACTGGGGGGGGGGGTAATATTACACCCGACACATGTCCAAGGCACCTGTGAAACTTTCAGACCTTGTTTAACTTTTATGAAACTAGGGTCGGACATTGGGTTTTCAGATCTTAGTGGACCCGTGAAGACCTCTATAACAAGCCGGTTCACCTTTCAAAACAGGCTATTGGCTATACAAATTGTGGACCGGTTGCCAGAGTAAAACCTTCATCTTTTGTCCCTGTAAGGCTCAACCTCTGAAGTTAAATGTGAACCCACTCTGTCTAAAGTACTTTACAGTTATAGCCCATGTTGGGGCTGAACTGTCAAGGCTTAAGGTAGCGCACTGATGGAAGGCAGGCGATTTTGTTCGGCAGGCTGGGCAAAGAATGAAACGTTGCCTCAGGACGGTAAAGCTTGTGTGAAACTCCACAATACAGAGAATAAACTGTAAGTTAAGCTGGAAGGAACTCCATGTGGGCTGGCATGCTGGCAGAACTTTTTTATAAAGCTCAAGACTTCTATACAGTAGATACACAGAGACATATAGAAAATGTCAATGGAGAAAAATCAAGCAAGAACTCTCTCTCTCTCTCTATTTCTCTCTCTCTCTCTCGCTTGCTCGCTCGCTTGCTCTCTCTCTACATGAACAATGTACCGTAGTACTGCTATTTTTCTGAGCACTCGTAACCCATGAGGGGGAGTTTTTATTTCTTTCCAAAAAAAAAATACCAGCAGGCCATTGGCAAATTACCAGGATTGTGAAGACATTCAGATATTTGTTATTGAGTTTTTCCATCATTGCCATAATCATCAAAGAGCAAAACAGATTTAATGTGACTAAAGTAACCTACAGTGCCCCCCCAAAAATATTTGGAAACTTAAAACAATGTGATATTTCACAAGATATTAAAAAAACGTTTAGATGGCATTAATCTGTTTCACCGAGTTAACTTTACTTTTTCAAACCCTCATTTAGTGAATTTATGATGTCAGCTACCCGGTCCCTTAGATTCACACAGATAGCAAAGTAACCACAGGTGTTGTTCACCATATTAACTGTGAAAATACTGGAAATAGTCCAAATACTTTCGTTTTTATTTTGAACAATATGTGATCGAATCCCGAACAGAGTTCAGATTAATCCAAGATTAGGCCTAGGACTATTATATTAGTAGTTTTTTCAAACATACCTTACAAAAAAACAATGCAGGTGTGCATCTTTAGACAAAACAATGTCGCTGATATATGTTAAGATGGTTTTATGACATTTTATAAAATGTATTTATTTATTATAAATTCTGTGTAGCCGCTGAAAAAATATTTATTAACCAACCACACTACATTATGGGATGCGCATGCGCCGTATAAAGTTTGGGAATCATACCTGATTTATAAACTTATGGATCTAATTTATCTGTCGTGTATGATTTGATATGAAAATGTTCATTTGACTTTAGCTCACATAAAAATAAGAGCATAAGCTGCATTTTTTTGTTTTAACACAGGTTGCGATAAAGAGGGAAAAGTAATGAATTGCAGTTAGGGCTGCATAACGATTAATCTCAACTAACCGTTTGCAGAATAAAAGTTTTTGTTTACATCATATGTGTTTGTGTACTGTGTATAATATATATATATATTTTTCTTTCTTTCTTAAAATTATACATGTATACACATGATGTAAACAAAAACTTTTATTCTGCAAACGATTAGTTGCGATTAATCGTTATGCAGCCCTTATTCCAGCTTTAAGTGACCACATTTGCATAATATTTTAGGTTTTGAGGAACTTTCATTTAATTTAGTTGTGCAGTGTCCTTTCTTATTCTGGGTGGCAGCTCATCATCCTTCATAATTTCATCTCATAAAGTGAAATGGCTGATGAAATATGACTCAAGTACTCGCTTCATGATTTCCGAAAGTCTAGTTAAAGAAATCTGTAATATTTATTTTTATATCCATACTCTCATTATTTTGATATTAACACTGCATGATTCCAAAACAACATATAATTTCGACAGAAATCTTTCGTTTTTACAACTTACACCTTTATGTGTATGCAGAAAAATTGACATACAGTGCATTCATGATATACATTTTATTAGTTTGTGTTTTCCCTAAGGACTGAATCTCTGACTTTTGCGCAGCTAATGCAATGCTGTACCAACTGAGCTACATGATCCCGCAATGTTGATTAAAAGCGAAAAGCCTACAAGAATGCATTTGTGTAACTTCTACATAACTCATTTTGAAATGGCTAAAGTAGATAAGCTGGAAGAAAATGTTTCTTGACATGTTTGTGATGTTGTGGACACATGTTTAACGCTGTTGTATTATCACCTGAGGTGCACCAATTCATCCTGACATGACATTTTTGAGACTTATACTTCATATATATCACCTTACTCTTAAACATGAAGGTTCCAATTCAAACCAAAAGGGCTCTAATGAAGGATCTGTTTACCATCCTTATTAAAAACCAAACGAAACAGTCTGAAGAACCTCCAATGAAACATTTTATCTTCAACCATGCAGTATATATTCAATAATGCTTTAAAAGAATATTGATATATTGATAAACCTTACACCCATAGAAGAACCTTCATTTTTATGAGTGTACACTTATCTCACCGTGCTGTTTCTCTGACATGATGTCATCAACGGGACTTAAAAAAAAAAAAAAAAAAGGTTGAAGAAGGCATCCTGTCAGATCCCAGCACCTCCCTTTCTCTTCAGATTAATTACTTTGATTACCGTAATCTGTAGTGAACTTCTGTTCCACTCCTCCTCTGCGCTCACCATAATTTATAATGTACATAAAAAATGTTTTATGTAAATTGACCTCCTGGTAATCTTGCTTAATGTGCTGTGTTATTCTATAATGGACTGTTGTGCATATTTTCCTGTATATTTTCCTCCGCTTGTTATAATGGATTTTTTAAATGCAATCTGTACACAGCTTAAGTGATCTTTGATGATTATGACTATTATTTTAATTTATTTTTTGCTTTCTTTTCTGCTGAACATTGTTTGAAAAGTGGTATTTTACCTTTTAAATTTCATAATAAATGTTGAAAAGTTATGTTGTACTGGTTTATTGCTCACGACACAAAGGAGTCATCACTTTTAGAGACAATGACAGGTTTTACTGCAGATAGAAGCATAAAATGCTATTCACTTAAAGTCACCATGAAATTGAATTGAAATACTAATTAGTTTTATTGCAGCTTTTTTTAATAAATTACTTATCTGTGTGCTTCATTTTTTTATAAATATATTTTAATTAATGCGCCCTCATAATCTTTAATCAAAAACGTTAACCTCCTTCCTTCCTCGAAACGACCTCTCTTCAATTCCTGCCACAAGGAATGGGAGAGAAATATTTTTGCCTGGGAAATATTGTGACAATTAGCGATTAGCAATTAGCAACATGGCCCAACTTTCATCAGATCAATCAGTTCTCGATAGACAAAATTCAATTAAATTTTGTTTATTTTAGCGCTTTTCACAATTTGTAATTGTTTCAAAGCAGCTCTACATTAATAGAAGCAGCGGAAAACACAGAAAAAACAATGGACAACATATGTAGCAAAATACAGCGGCTATGAATAAACTTTACAAGGGAGCGTATTAATAATGTACCGTATAGAAGAGGGTTCTAACTTGAGCCAATGTCGTCTGACTCCCCGGGGTTAAAAAAAAAACCCTAGGAGAAAAACCTCCGACTTTTTTAGCCAGGAGGGAAAAAAGTCCTAGGAGAAAAAAACCCTTGGTAGATTTATAGATGTAAACGGATAAGGAGAATAAACTGGTTCTGCCGGTGGTCGTTGGTCAGGCATCAGCTGGGCATCACGTTGAAGGACGGCCAGTAGATCATTGGCGTGTTGACCTTCACGGCAGCCAGAACTGGATCTGTTTGTCTCAATGTCCTCGGAATCGAGGAAAAGACAGGGAGAGAGAAACAAAATCCTATTAGCGTAGGGGCCATTCGTGTGTAATGCAAGTGTCACACAGTGCTGTTCTTCAATATCTGTTCGGTTCCAGACAGGCTAGCTATTGCGGCATTAGTATATTACCCAGACGAGTTATGTGAATGCTTTGTTCCGTACAGGCTAACTACACTGTAAAAAAATTCCGTAGAAATTGTAGCTGGGTTGCCGGTAATTTACCGTAGATTTAAATTCATGTTTTTAACTGGCAACATTTTGTTCAAAGTTAAATGAACATTAAACATTTACAAGTCTTTGTCTTTATAGAGTAAAACTAAAAAAACATTCTGGTAAACAAAATCTGAAGCAAAAAACTGAAAAAGGTTGATGATGACTTCTGGTTCCCAGAATGCTTTGCATGAGGCTGTTATTGTATAGTTTTATTCTGTAAAGATAAAGACTTGTTAATATTTAAAATTTATTTAACTTTGAACAAATTCTTGCCTAGACATACTAGACATAAATTATGTGAATGCTTTGTTAAAGAGAAAAGTCTTAAGTTTAGACTTAAAGTGATCGACAAAATCAAATCTTGCCCTACTTTTTTCATATTTCAGAAGACGTTTTACTTGAATATACGTCACGATACAGAAAAGAAGACAATCGCTACTTCTGTTTCATGGTGACTTTAACGTAAAGTGCTCATAACATTTTGATCATACAGGTGTAGAGTTTATCTTACTAGTGTGCATCACACAAAATGTGAAAATATTTTAAATTAGATCTTCACCATGTTAGATTTTAAAACAACACGTATAACAAAACTTAAAATTTGTTAAAACTCATTCCCCGCCACCCTTTGCTTTCAAACAAACAAAATGGATAAAATAAAAACGCTTCATCTTATCTATATTTCTTCTCTTTTTATAACCTCTTAAATATTGATAGGTTTCTTCAAAAATACAAAATTTTGAGCAAAAAGCAGAAATAATTGCATTTTTGTAAAGAAATTTGGTTAGAAATCAGATTTAGAACAATTATCAAAACATACACAGAGTGTAACAGTTTTTTATTATATATCTAGTGAATAATACATAATTACAGATTACCGTAAAAACTCGTAGGAAAGTATCATTAGCAGGGATATGTTTTCTCTTAATTGACAAGATAACTCGTCAATGGCGGGGAAAGAGTTAAGACTTAAAGGTGGTTTGTGTAAATTTAAGCCGCATCTAGTGGTGATACTTTAAATTGCAACCTTAATTTCAAAACACATATGGTAGCCGGCACAGGACAAACATGTTGTCGTCTGAAACAACATAGGGTTCATCCATGCTTTATAGATTAGTTTATTTGTTAGGGGCTACTGTAGAAACATGACGACGACTTCCATGTGGTCTCATACTAATGTAATAAAAACAATACAGTTCATTATGTAAGGTTCTTATACACCCCTGATAATATAGTTACATATACTATATTGCATGTCTGTCGAGATCCTTCTAAAAGTTACACAATGCACCTTTAAACTAAACGTTAGTCTTTCTTACTAGTAATAGTATATAAAGAAACACTTTAAATCATTTTGTTAGTGTGCGTGCTAATTTTAAGGTGTAGACATGGATGTAATTTTAAGTAAACCAATAGGAGTTACTGATGGAGACATTATAATGTATGGCATACAGTCGATTGTGTAGCCTGCAGCACTGTAGTCCTTGAGATGTATGTGCTGTTAGATTTACTATAGAAGTTCAAACAATGCATTTATACTTATCAGGTTCAATCAAACAAAAAATTGAAGGATAAAAGGTTTGAAGTGAAAAGCACTCGCTTACAAAAGCTCATCTTACAAATTTGTTGCCTGTAGCTTTAGCGCAGTGAGAATGTGAACTGTTTAAAATCTCTCGGTTAGATATGAAAGAAGAAAAACCCCGAAGCTCCACGCTAGATTCGAATTTCAAGGTTTAAAAATAGTAGAAAAGTATGAGCTTAAAAGTAAAGCACAGTCAAGGGTAGTATTATAAGACAATGATTATGGGAAGAATACATTTTTCCAGATATATAAACATTTCGTATTAAAGAGAAAACTTTGTGCAACTTTATGTTAAACAATAAAATATCTGATTCATAAGTTAGAGAAGTTCACTCAAAAATGAAAATTATGTCATCATGTTGTCCTAAACTTGTATTATTTTGAACACAAAAGAAAACAGTTTGATAAGATTGGAACCACACAGTTGATGGTACCCATCAACTTCCATAGTAGGAAAACAAATATCATGAATAAGTCTGTAGTTACCATCATTTATCAAAATATCTTCTTTTGTGTTTAACAAAAATAAAAAACAATTTATACAGGTATAGGACAACGTCACTCTAAAATTGGCTGGTTTATTTTGACCCATAATGGATAAATATTGGACCC
Organism: Paramisgurnus dabryanus; assembly: GCF_030506205.2. NCBI lineage: Eukaryota > Metazoa > Chordata > Actinopteri > Cypriniformes > Cobitidae > Paramisgurnus > Paramisgurnus dabryanus. The sequence goes on from NC_133343.1 coordinate 3,810,163, forward strand.
ATAATTAGTAAATATAGGTAAATAATGGACATAAAACACCAGCTAAAACTGAACCTATGCTGGGCTGTTTTAACCCAACTGTTGGGTTATTATAATCCAAACTTGCATAAAAAAAACCAACATTTGGTAATTTTTAACCCAGCATTGGGCCAATTTTAACCCAGCGATGTGTTCTGTCCAAAATTTACCCATAATTGGTCAAAAATAACCCAGACATTATTAGAGTAATGAGAATAAAGTATCTCTTTAAGAGGGTTGATTGTATGTACACTACTACATATATGTGAACATTCAGAAGGACACTGGATGTGTTATCCTTAATTTTTAAGGCGGTTTGGCTAAGCCACTTTTCTGTCGCATAATGACAATGCACACATAGCCAAAGCCAAAGTCTAGATCTAAACCCCACTGAAGAACTTCAGGATAAACTGAAATGCCAACCGTGAGCCCGACGTCATCTCCCAACATCAGCCTGACCTGAGAGATAGCAAATCCCTGCATCTAATAAAAACGCTTTGAAAACAAACACTCCAGCTAATATGTTTATACTTTCGCAGGCTTCTTGTAATTACGTACCTCTGCTTACATTTCTGCATAACCTCAAATACATTTCTCCTGAATATCACTGCATCTAGTGTCCACTAGATCAACGTTTTGATTCAGGTTGATTTAAGGTTACAAAGCAGACAATACTCAACATTAATACTGTATATTGATCAGTTCATGCTTGTGTGACTGGGGCTAATAAACGTCTGATGTCGTTACTATCAGGATTGATCCTTTTCGGCAGATCGAGGTACATCAAGACCTTGTTGTTTAAAAGAAGCATAGTGGCGAGATACAAAATGGACATTAATGAATGATCAAAATACATCTGTATGTTTTAATCGGCTGTGTTTTATTACATTTAAACTGCAAAGACATGTAAAGGGGCAGTCACACTACACTTTTTGTTCCATCGATTTCCATTCATAGCTTACGCATGCGAAATTGCGAATGCATCTGAATCAGAAAACGCAAGCTCGAGCGAAGATATTTCATTACGTACCAAAGTTTGGTGAACTCTGACCTGCGAATTCGTATCGCATAGAGATTTATGACCTGTAGAAAACAATAGTTGGTGAGGCTTGCTGTCGCCATCTTGACAGCATGTCGCCCGCCTAGCTTTACAGTAGTGATAGCAGTGACAGCTCACCTGTCACTCAATTGACCACGCCCTTAATTATGCCGAACTTTAGAGCTTCATTCACATTAGCAGCGACTTGCAGTAGCAGAGCAATGTGATCTCATTGATTTTAGCGGAAGCTTGGTGACTTCCGGTGACACGAGCAACAGTGACCGTTGGCGACCAGATTGGGCGTGTTGAGTAGCGTGACAAAGTTGAGAAAAGTTTAACCTTATACAAATGATGAGCGACTTTCAGCTGCAACTACCAATGAGAGCGAAGGAGTGGAGTTCACGTCATGCATCTCTCGTCAATTACTAGAAGGGACGTTACTCATTTGTTTATGACAACCAGATTTAGAAAAGCCTCCTAATGACCTCTTTGACGAGCGACACACTATGACAAAGTCGCATGAAATGTGAATGCGGCTTAAGGCTTTATATAACTTAAATGGATGAATTACAAATAAATTCACCCTTCTCACAGTATTTTACGAGCTGGCTAATTTGGATCAATTCATACGAAGTTAAAGGAACAGTGTGGAGGATTGTGGCCAAAACTGGTATTGCAATCACAAAACTTGTGGCTAAAACTGGTACTGCAATCACACAACTGGTTGCCAATACACAACATGACAACATAAACATCAGTTGAGGGCTGCAACTCCACTTTTTAAATGACAATATCCTGGCCAGACCACTGTTGTCAGGAATACAAGTATTTGAAATGAAAATGATTTCTTAATGTCTAGTGACATATCAGGGCCATTTTATGATTAATTGATATAAATTTCTTACATACTGTTCCTTTAATCGTGCAATACCGGATGAAAAAAAAAACAACAACAATGAAACTGAACCCCTAACCTAGCAAGCCCTACGTCCCAAGGGTCAAGGCAAATCGTACCAAAACTTACGAATGTGGTCGTATGAATTAATACAAATTAGCCTCGTAAAAATATTATTAACTTCGTAAAATATGTACGAATTCTTGTGAGAGAGTGTTGATATAGACCAAAATCACTTTTTGACCAGGCAGTAAAGATTATTTTCTACTGTAAAATTAAGCATTTTAACATGGGGGTCTATGGGAATTGACTCTCTTTCAAAGCCTGCCTCTAGTGGCAAGTCGATGAATTGCAGTTTAAGTCACTTTCGTGTTGGCTTCATCAGAGAGATCAGAAGGTTGCCCCTCGGTCACGGCTTTTCTCTCTACAGAAAAGCAAAAATAGATGAAGCCAAAGTACTTATATCGATGAAGCATTCCCCGCCCATATTCGCAGAAATGTCTAAGGGGCTGTCCACACGGAGATGCGTATCACTGTATACGTATAAATTTGTTATCGTATTGGTGTTTCATCCACATGGATCCGGCGTTTTGGGAGACTGAATCCGCTATTTTTTGAAACCAGGTCCTAAAGTGGATAAATCTGAAAACGACAACCTTGCGGTTTCGTCTGTACAGCCAATCCGTATATTTTGTGAAGCGAAAACGTCATCACATCACGTGTCGGAAGCGTCACACGTAACAGCAACAACAATAACGGCGGACTACGTGATTGTGTTCGTGCTACAGAAGCTACTTAAGCCTACTAGCTTTATTACAGCAAAATCTATTGCTTCTATGCAATTGTTGTGACCAACAAGCGATAACGGACAACACCATACGTTGGTTATGCGCATGCTCAAAGTCTTCTTCTCCGTGTATAGTGTATATCTGTGGCAGAATTACAGCGCCCCATACTGGTCCGGCATATATACTACACCGCTTTCAGTCGGTTTCAGTGGTTTCGTGTATACGGATAATTTTTTTAGAGCAAGGGAAAAAAATATCGGATAGGGAATGCACCGGCTTCATGTGGACATAGCCTAAAAAAAGTCACTTATGCATGCCATTGTTTGCGCACATATGACCGTAAATAGGTACAGAACGGCACAAATCTACTTAACAAAGACGAGCAGGTTTAAATTTATCTTAAAAATAAAGGTACACTACACAAAGCCCATGAAGTGTGAAGCAAAAGCCTATAGGAAAGCAAAGAGCAATATAAATATTACTTTTAACCATACTTGCTTTCTCAAGAACATGTAAACCAATGCGATTAGTAATTTCTCTCTTGCAGTCACTTGATACTTTCCACATGCACCTCTAAAGACTCTTAACTCTTCTGAGATTTTTCTCACTGTGCCTCTTTTTATTTTCGATTGGTTTATAGTTCGCAAAAGTGGAAAATCTATTTAATAATATAAGAAGCAAAACAGATTAGAGTTGAATGTGTCCTGACGCTTCACGGACCAGACGTTTGGATGCGAGTCTGCTTCTCTGTGTTGCACAAACACATGCTGAGTAAACGGTTGTATATCAAAGTGCCGAGCAAACACATCCACAGCTTAAATTCCTCCTTTAATCCCTTCAATTTTTGGAGCGTGGCCTTCGTTGGCGTGCTGATGGTTTGATGAGCTCGTGCTGCGGTTGAGATAAATACGTAAACAAATGCTTTGAAGGTAAAGGTTCGAATAATCCCATCAGCTTGGACGGCCAGGTGACCAGCAGGTCTGGTAATGGCTTCATCCCGTTAATCCATCAAATACATAAATATAATAATGTCAATATTTACAGCAGGATCAGTCTGGAGGTAGTTCATCGGTCTGTTTAGCGCTACAGGGTTTGTATAAACTAACTAGCTTTGACAAGCAGCTGCAAGATGGTAAAGTATTACTGTAGTAATTTTATTCTTTGCCTAAGGCATTCAGATGACTTCATGATTTTCAAATGTAAAAGTAAGTTGGTGTGCAATTTGTGTTATTTTTAGCAACGTTTCACCCCAAAAAATGTGTATAAACATCACAGTGATTCTCATGACACATTTGTGTATAAGTGCCACTGGAATTGTGAAGTTTATAGGTTAAAAAAAATAAAGTAAACTGTTAAAATACATAGATAACTCAGTGGTAAAGCATTGCATTAGCATCGCAAATGGTTGTGAGTTCAAACACAGCAAACATACATACAGAAAAAATTTATAGTTGTAATGTACTGTACTGTAAGTTTGCCAAATGCTTGAATGTAAATATATATCTCTTAAATATTTACATGTATATGTGTGTAATTATATATACATATATATATATATATATATATATATATATATATATATATATATATATATATATATATATATATACATATATATATATATATATATATATATATACATATATATATATACATATATATATATATATATATATATATATATATATATATATATACATATATATATACATACATATATATATATACATACATATACATATACATACATATATATATACATACATATACACATATATATATATATATATATATATATATATATATATATATATATATATATATATATATATATATATATATACACACACACACACATTTATGTAGAATTTTAAGAATTTTTTAAATATATATTAAGTATTTATATATATATATATATATATATATATATATATATATATATATATATATATATATATATATATATATATATATATATATATAATAAATTATATATAAATATAAGCATTTATATACACAAGTAAATATTCTTAAATATTTACATGTATGTGTGTGTAATTATATATACATAATTATTTTACACACAAACATATATGATGTAAACAAAAACTTTTAATCTGTAAACGATTAGTCGCGATTAATCATTATGCAGCCCTATAATAAATTTGCATGTACCCTTTTTGACACTTACTATATGTCACATTTTAAAACGCATGAATTTAAGTTCAGATAGTTGACCCCAAAATGAAAAATCAGACATTATTTACTACCCTCATTTTATTTTAGGGCTGCATAACGGTTAATCGTGACTAATCGTTTGCAGAATTAAAGTTTTTTTTACAGCATATATGTGTGTGTGTACTGTGTATAATATTTAAATATATGTATATTATGTATATAAACATAAACAAATATTTACATGTGCATATACATTTTTACATTTATATATAATTTATATTATTTATAAATATTTAATTCATAAATATTTTTTTCTTAAAATTATACATGCATGAATCATTATACACAGTACACACTCATATAATGTAAACAAAAACGTTTATTCTGCAAACGAGTAGTCACAATTAATCATTATAAAGCCCCATTTTAAACCTTTATAAGTTTCTTAATTCTGTTAAATGTACAAAATAAGATATTTTGATAAATGATGATAACCACACAGTTGACTGCACCCATTGACTTCCATAGTATTTGTTTTTTTCTACTATGGAAGTCAGTGGGTACAGAATAAATAAACTCAATAGCTTTAAACCAAGTGACCTCAGCCAAAATGAACTAACTTCAAATTTCTTGGCTTTTAATTACTTCAAGTGTTGCCATGGTGATTTTCATGCTTGTTCTGTTATTTTTTTAAGAAATGCCATGACACTGTAATATAATGCAAAGACACTTAGACATTTTGTGGTCACACACACACAAATAACCTAAGAGAGCAAGAATGAGAGTGTGCAATAAAGACATACTAGAGGAAAATGTGCTCGGCACTCCTAGATTACATTTTTAAGACATAAAATCGCCTCTTAAGACTGACTTTGCAGTCTGTGATTTTTACGATGGCTGCCGTGGCATTAGTCGCTCCGAATCTGTAAATTTCTTGCTTTGTCTCGGCCGAGGCAAATCGATGTCCGTGAAGCGCAGTAAAAATGACAATAAAATTCAATCTCAACTTTCAGTCTCAATCTCCTTTTATTGCGCCGCATTGACAAGCCTCACGACCGGGCCGGGAGAGGTAATGCGCTGAAGTGGCCCGATAACGCTGCCGGCGCGGGGAAAATAACCCGAATGATTGCCGGGACTCTTGATTGCGTGATGCTGGACACTCGAGCGGCGATGCTGATTTACTTCCTGAAGGGACGCCATGGAGGAACAGGTGCTGGAGTGTAAATATACATGTAGATCGCCTTTTGATTGTAATGACACAGCGGGTGCCGGAGGCTGCAGGCCAGACACGCTGCTCTTTTTCTTCATTCGCTGATTGCCTGAGTCGCTGCTTACTGACCGCCTGCCGCTGGACCGTCCGTTTTTATTTTCAGAGCCTAAGAGGAACGGCACCCTATGCTGATAAGGAATCATATAATTAAGCGCCAAAATTTGTAGGAGGAACGGCACTGGTGAAAGTGCTTCAAACTTAGCTTGGCAAGCAAAGCCTACTCATAAATTAAAGTCGAGCTACTCTTTTGAAAAGGTTAGTAACATTAAGGAGGAGATAACACTGACACTGTTTAGGAGGCGAGTATCATTTTCTTTAAGCTATTCTCAGATCAGAGCTGAATTTTTGGTCACTTGAAGCTGTACATTTGATCAATATGTGTATCTCATGGGATTTGAACCCATGACTTTTGCATATAACACAATGCTTTACCTGTTGAGCTATAGGAATACTTCTTTCTGGCACAAAAACTCACAGATATTGTTAAATTAGACCTCAACTGATAACATTTAACACGTATATGTGACCTAGTCTGTGAAATCCCGGCTAAAGTTTTTTTTTTTTTGTGATTTTGAGGAAGCTTTCCGGGCACAATGCAAAAAATGATTTTCAAGAAAAAAAATTCTTAGTATTTTTGTCTTGTTTTCAGTAAAAATATCTAAAAATTCTTAAATTAAGATGTATTTTCTTGATGGGAAAAACGACCCAAGAATATAAGTCTAGTTTTTAGACCAAAAATATCAAATTTATGTGATTTTGTGCATAAAACAATCAAAAAAAATCTGCCAATGGGGTAAGCAAAAAATCTTGAAAATTTTTCTTAAACACTAAATTCAAGAATAATTTGCTTACCATATTGGCAGATTTTTTGGATGCACAAATTCACTTACATTGGTAGATATTTTTACTGAAAACAAGACAAAAATACTATGAAAATGTTTTTCTTGAAGATCATTTTTTGCAGTGTGTATGTTTTTTGTAAGTTATTTTTGTAAAACCTACTTAAATGTCCTAAATTGCAAAATAATTATTTTCAAGAAAACATTTTCTTAGTACTTTTGTCTTGTTTTCAGTAAAAAGTATCTAAAAAAACAACCCAAGAAGATAAGTTATTAGACCAAAATATCAAATTTAAGTGATTTTTTGCATAAAACAAGCAAAAAAATCTGCCAATGGGGTAACCATTTTTTTTCCTTTAATTTTTCTAGAATTTAGTGTTTAAGAAAAATGTTCAAGATTTTTTTGCTTAGCCCATTGGCGGATTTTTTTTTTTTTTTTTGCTTGTTTTATGCACAAAATCACTTAAATTTAATATTTTTGGTCTAAAAACTAGACAAATTTTTTGGTTCATTTTGCTCATCACAAAAAGCATTTTAATTTTTTGAAATACTAAGATTTTTTTTTTCTTGAAAATCATTTTTTTTGCAGTGTAGCCAACATGCATTTGACAGTGCAAACAATGATTTTCTAAAATTTCTTAAATTAAGATGCTTTTTCTTAAGTCTTTAGACCTAAAATATCAAATTTAAGTGATTTTGTGCATAAATGTGCAAAACACTGCCTTTTTTTCCTTTATTTTTTTTTATTATTTAGTGTTTAAGGAACATGTTCAAGATTTGTTTGCTTACCCCATTGGCAGATTTTTTTGCTTGTTTTATGCACAAAATCACTTAAATTTGATACTTTTGGTCTAAAAACTAGACTAATTTGTCAAGTTACACTTTGTCAAGTTACACTGGCTTCATATAGCAGCCCGCATCAAATTTAAGGCTCTGCTCCTGGCCTTTAAAACCACCACTGGGTCAGCACCCCCTTACCTTCGATGTACCCTCTCGATCACTGCGCTCTGCCACCGAGCGACGGCTTGTGGTACCATCTCAAAAAGGGAAGAAAACACTAACGCGTACCTTCTCAGGAACTGTCCAACAACTGTGGAATGATTACCCTTCTCTTTATCTCTTTCTTTATTTACCTTCCTCTTTATCTATAAAAAAATTACTAACATACCCTTGGCTATGTATATTGTGTTGGACTTGATGAGACTATTTCCAGTGCACTTATGTATTGCTGTTCTTATGTTGCCATAATTGCTTCTATTGTTTACCTCACTTGTACCTCACTCACTTTGGACAAAAGCGTCTGCTAAATGACTAAATGTAAATGTAATTTTTTGGGGTCATTTTGCTTATCAAGAAAAAGCATCTTAGTTTAAGAATTTTTAGATATTTTTACTGAAAACAAGACAAAAATACTAAGAATTTTTTTTCTTTAAAATCTTTTGTTTTTCAGTGTATTTAAAAAACACCTTATACTGACGCATCTTAACATATCAGTGCCATTGTTTAGTCTCAAGATGCACACCTGTATCTTTTTTTGTAAGGTATTTTTGGAAAAACTACTTGAATGTCCTAAGGTCCAGTCCTGGATTAATCTAAACCCTGTCTGGGAAACCGCCCCATACTGTTTTCTACCTAAAATCATGTGTTTGATCATGCTCACTGACTCATCGACGCAACACTGCTACTTGTTGGAAAAAGTAGCTTTTATCTTTATATCGTATGAAAGAAATACTGAGCTACTGTCAAACGACTGATATATTTCAATAGCATTGCTATGTGTATTTCGAATGGAGCTTATAGGAAAGTCACATAAATTCAGCTTCTGAAGGATGCTGTTATTGAAGCCCAAGTGTGCTTGCATGCCCAACTAATGAGTTGTTGTCGAGTCTGTTCGATGTATGGATTGTGGATGAGTATTGATCCGTGGCTTATCCGGTCGAGCTCTTGGCAGGATTTTCAATGTTTGCTCAAACAATGTGAGAACACATAAGAGCTTCGATCAATCTGGCAGCGAATAAGCTGTCACGTAGGTGCTGCACGGAGGGATATTTAACTCAAACATAAAACACATCATGGCACGTTTTAGAAGACGCACCGGTGAGGTTCGGCACGTGTAGGGGTCTCCCCGCATTCGTCTGTGTCACACGTTGCAAAAAAATTATAATACGTTTTAAGAAATGTCACCCAAGACTGTGACGAGTCACACCTTATCATCGTATTACATGCTAAGGTGTAAAACATTTCGGGGCCTTATTTAGATGATGCGATTGCTCTCGGGAAAATAGCTGAATTAGCAAAGGAGGGTCAAATTGTTTTCTGCTATCTCCCTCCAAACATAGACACCGGGTCCCCGTTCTCCCGATAATGCACCTGATAAAGCACATGGACACCTGGATTTATTTCCTCCCCTATCGCTCGCTTTATTTATTTATTTATTTATTTCCGTCTCCTTTCATTTAAAACCCTTGCACGCTTTTTCGATTTCACCTCACCATCTGGACAGCAGCGCTCAGTGGTTCCCAAGCCAAAAATCCGTAGTTTCTCATTTCTTTTTTTTATCATGGCTTTTTAACACAGTAATGTTCTGGACAGATGGCGGCTCGCTATCGTCAATACAGTTCCCATTAAGCCATGTTTTCGTAGTAAAGATAAGAACTGTGCTACTGCTTATAGTACTCTTCTTCTGCATGCATGAGTATTTATTGGGTCGTTTGTCTGATGTAATGATGGCTGAATCTGGATTATTTTACTTTAGTATGGCCAAATGCTCATAATCTGAGTCATTTAACATTATGTTGACAGGATACATTACAGTATGTGACCCTGGACCACAAAACCAGCCGCACAGGTATATTTGTAGCAATAGCTGACAATAAATTGTATGGATCAAAAACTATACGTTTTTCTCTTATGCCAAAAAATCTTTAGGATATCAACTCTTTCCCCGCCATTGAAGAGTTATCTCGTCAATTAAGAGAAAACATTTGCATAAAAAGGTGTTCCTGATCTCAATCTGCAATACCGCGATTATCCACATTAGCCAATTTATGAAAAAACTAGTGCTGCAGGGCAAAGATTAATTGCGATTAATCGCATACAAAATAAAAGTGTTTTTTTGCATAATATATTTGTGTGTACTGTGTGTAATTATTATGTATATTTAAACACACACACACATATATATATATATTCATTTCAGAATTTTTTTATTTATATATAATATAGAATATATAAAAATATAATTAAATATATATATATACACACACATGTAAATGTTTCTTCAATACACACATGAATTTGTGTATTTAAATATATATATATATATATATATATATATATATATATATATATATTCATAATAATTTTTTTTGTATGCAATTAATCACGATTAATCTTTGCTCAGCACAAAAAAATGAAGCCTTAATGTTATTTACTAATTTTAAACTCTGTGTATGTTTTGATAATCGTTCTGAATCTGATCTCTAACAAAATTCCTTCACAAAAATGCAATTATTTCAGCTTTTTGCAATAAATATATATATATATATATTTTTTCCCGTATTGTTTGTTTGAAAGTGGAGGGTCTGTCCTTTAATTTTATATATTTGTATGTTTATATATTTTTAGAAGAAAACTTTTTTGAAAGGCATTTTGTGAAACTTTTGTGAAAATCACAAAAAATGCTGGCAAGCAACTTTTCAAAAAATGGCTGGCGGGGAATGAGTTAAGTAAACATATTTTGTACATTTCCTACTGTACAAATATCAAAACATTATTTATCATAAGTAATATGTTTTGCTAAGGACTTCATTTGGACAACTTCAGAGGCCATTTTAATTAGTTGTATCTTGACCAAATATTATCCTATCCCAACAAACCATACATTAATGGAAAGCTTATTTATTTAATATATATTTAATGTTATATATAAATCTTAAGTTTGGTTTTGTGGTCACATATAAATTTTAAATTAGATGCATGACAAAAAATACAACAAACTTGTTTTGTGTTCCCTTGGATCGAACCCATGACCTTTGCATTGCTATTGTAAATGTCTACCAAGTGAGCTATAGGAAGAAGTAAATAACAAGACATTATTTTAGGAACAAGACATTAGGCACAGTTACAAAACATTATTTAATACAGCACATCATTGTAAAATATTCATGGAGGAGTACAATGCATCAAAACAATCAAAATCCAATATCTTGTGCTATGAATTTGATGGTTATCTACAGAAGTCATTGTTTACTGTCTTGTACACATCTACAGTAGGAAGTTCAAAATGATGGGTTTCGGCATGTTATTAAACAACAATCATTAAGTACTAGTAATTTACTTGGTCCATTAATCATTTGCGGTGTGATGGAGAAGAAAATGCTTTGCTTGTAAGCTGCTTATACAGTATCTTATGCACTATATAAAAGTGGTATAGATCTGTCACGTTGAAGTAAATAAACCCACGCCTTTGCCAGTAAGTGACCCTGGTTTCCCATCATTCCTGACTGTACTAAAGGGGCGATCCATTATCTCCAATGCATCCGCTCCCCAACAACCTTATGTTGACTCCCGTCCACAACCCCCAACAAAGCCTCGTGTCCACAGGCTGTCGGCATTCCAGGCTTCCTTGCAGGGGTCACATTATGGGTAACATCTGACCCAACAAACGACCTCTAGAAATCTCCCACACTGTAACCTCCTCCCCAAACAACGCCATCCTTGTTGTAATATCCGAGGTGATGAACCGTCAAGGCCCTCCAGACTTAAAAATATCCACAGTTCTTCAGAGGAAGCATGTATACAGGACACGGCTCGGCCCCTCGCTGATTTCAAAGACCGGGCCGCTTTCATCCTGCATTCGCCTCACATTGGCCATACCAAAAGTGACCCCATGTCACGATTCTTCTTTCTGACAAACAACAGCATTACACCAGACCGAGCACATTCATTTTTAAACGCAACTGTTGGAAAACAAAAAGCGCAGAATGGATGGAGATAAAAATAGAGCTTTAATTCAGAGATATCTAGACAAGGGGTCGATTTGAATTCAGTCCCGACCTGACGTCAATAATGATCACGAGCGCCATAGATTTGAATGAAAAATTGTTATGGATCCATGCTTATAATAATCACCTTAAAGGTCAGCCGTTGCCCCAAAACGAATTGCGTATTTCGGCACAGCTGTTCGGCGAAAGTTGCGCCGTCTGAGATTGATTGGATTATGTCTCTGTGATTTGTATGCGTCTTTGCATAGAGGTATTAATTCTCGTACAGAACGCCGCCCCGCAGCAACCGCAGTGTCGGTAGGCTTGATGGTGTGTAAACAGCTTGTCTCTGGGCTTTTATTAAACTCCTCCGTACAGAAAGCATAGTCCTCACCTCACGTATTATATTTCCATTTCGCGGCTTCCCATCGCTTGTTGCTGACTGAATCAAAATGAAGCTGGCGAAATTACTCTCATGTCACTTCAAGCTCTGTCAAAGGAGTCCTTCGGTTTCTGTCGAGCTCGTAAACTGCATTAGGGCTCTCAGAGCTGAAAAATGCTCGAAAATCGTACTTATAATGACAGAAATTGAGTTTAAGCCGATTCATATTTCTGCTTTTCCAATATAATGTACTATTCATGACTCGAAACTGTTAGACCCGAAGGCCTGGTTCACCAACAATTCTGTCATTGTTAACTCGACCTCGCATAAAAACTGCATGATCAACTTTCCTCCGATTTATCGTACGTGTCACAGAGAGTTCAGTTTTACCTAAAGGGGATCTTCAAAAACATGCATTAATGTATTCGTATTTGGGATGATACATTTTAACGTTCCTCTCACAAATCAAAATCGAAAGCCGTCTTCGAATGCCATGTCTGGTTGAATGAGATTTGAGCGCCAAAGTGAATAACGACCCAAATTTCACCGAAAGCAAATGGGTGGCTTCAGAAAGCTTGGCAGATTAATATATATATATGCAATACTGGAAGATGCTTGCAGATATGGTTTCCATTTAAATGCGAGCACTTTGTATTTCCCACCTCTGCATCGAAAAGCCAAATTTGCATGAAAGTAAATTGAATCCCTTAAGACTAATTCACCAAATCAAATTTGGCAATCGAGCGAGATTTAAACGTACTGTACCATCATTCCTCGTTTGCGTAATAACGCCACGCAAGTCCGTATTTGATTTTCCAATTCCTCATCCCTGTCGCCTTTGATTTTCACAGAGCAGAGCCGCTAATATCATCCACAAACAATCAATCTCATGCAATCCTGAGCAGTCCTAATGGAGAAGAGCACGCTGCCATGGAAGGAAAGGAAAAAACGAGAGGCAAAGTGATCTCTCTCGGCTAATTTATGTGTTTGTGTGCCAGAATTCTCCTGCAAATCTCATAATGGTGCTTTCACGCTCAAGGTCGCGCATGTGTGGGTAATCGCACGTGTTAATCAAATGACTTGACGTACGCACACGCATGTAATGTATATGCATTAGTGTCTATAACTCATAGACAATACATTAGCATATAGGGTATTTATTCTGTACTGTATGTTAGCTCTTGTTTTTCTGTCAATATGAGGACAAAGTGCCCAGACAGTAATAGATATAAAATCTACCTGATCGTGATGCTTTTCTCCTCAATTTGTGTTCCTTTATCTCAGGTAGTATATAAGCATGTTAGGTACACAACGCCCTGTATGTCTGCCAAATGCATAATGTAAATGGTTCCAGTTGGGGTTAGGAAAGACACGTGCTATAGATAGATGCAACGCAAGCTTGCATGATAACAGTTTGTTAGCTTTAAACATACCGTAATGTGTGTGTATTTATGGTTAGGGTTAAAATCTTAAAAATAATGGTCATTCATGATGCCATTTTTTGGAACCTTTAAAAGAATGGTAACCAAAAATGGTTCTTCTATGACATCACTTTGAGGAACCATTTAAGCACCTTTATTTTTAAGACTCTAGCATTAGGAGTCTAAAGTACAAGTCTTCACGGGTCCACTTAGATTCAAAAACCTGAGGTTCGACCCTAAGCAGGTTCGGGTCACGGGTCGGGTATAATATTAGGCTTTGTCCACATGGACACTGTATTTTTATAACACTTCGTCGACACGGAAAGTATGATGTCACTGAAACCAAACATTTTTGAAAACCCCTGCCAGGGTGAGTATGTTAAAAAACGCCGGTTGCGGTGTTGTCGTGTAGACAGTAAAACATGGGTTTCTGCTTTGCGACGTAACTTTTGTTAGGCTTCTGATTGGCCAAGGTGGCTTTACGATTTGAGTTATATCACCGCCTGCTGGTGTGGCATGCTCTTGACAGCGAGTGATCACGTGTTTTTGTTTCATGTAGGCGGAGATTTCTTTAAAACCGACCATGTGTGGAGGGGATTTTTTTTAAACCGCAGGAGGAAAAACTTTGGTTATAAAAATAACGTGTCCATGTGGACTAGGCCTCAGTGGCGTTGGGTAATTTAAAATGAATGTGTTTATTCCTAACGGGCCCGAGAAGACCGAAACTATCTCGCGTGTGTGCATTGATTTCTTTTCTATCCCCTTCCCTGTTTGCCAAGAGCGCTTGCGACATCGTGTGGCTGGTGGTAGGTTAATTTTCATTGAGCCAGGCCTGTCAATAAATTTTGAATGCACATTTTAGCGGTTACCCTGGTGTCGTCTTCAGACGACAAATTAAAATAATGGAGTAGCAGGCTAAATTAAATGCGAGGGCACCGGGGTTTCTGTCTGACGGGTGCATGCGGGGCTGCTTTACATTCAAGTCCAGTGATGTTAAAAGAGTCAGGTAGGGCTGGGGTTTAATATTCTCGGTTTTTTTCCGGGTCGGGTTTAAAAAAAAACATATATATTCACTGCAAAAAAAATATTTTCAAGAAAAATATTTTTTAGTATTTTTGTCTTGTTTTCAGTAAAAATGTATAAAAATGAGCAAAACGACCCAAGAACATAAATCTAGTTTTTAGACCCTAAATATCAAATTTAAGTGATTTTGTTGCATAAAACAAACAAAAAAAATCTGCCAATGGCGTAAGCTAATTTTTCTTGAATTTAGTGTTTAAGAAAAATGTTTCAATATTTTTTGCTTACCCCATTGGCAGATTTTTTTTGCTTGTTTTATGCACAAAATCACTTAAATTTGATATTTTTGGTCTAAAAACTAGACTTATTTTCTTGGGTCGTTTTGCTCATCAAGAAAAAGCATCTTAATGTAAGAATTTTTTTGATATTTTTACTGAAAACAAGACAAACATACTAAGTAAATTTTTTCGTGAAAGTCATTTTTTGCAGTGTACACGTCAGGATTTGCGTTTAAAGTAATTCGGTCTTTTCAGGGTCAGGTAGATTTCTTTGGACACGAGAAGACCTCTAGTCTAAAGCCCGAATTGTATCATGTTTTTTATGTGTATGTGAACGCTCGCGCAAACGCATAGCCTTCTAAAATAGTTTATTTGACTCGTACATGTACACAGTCGTTTGACGCAGGCGCATTGCAACAAAATCTCCTGGGCTACATACGATATTCTCCTGTACTGTAGGTGCATGCATGACAAATGTGTACAGTGTATGCAGGGTTTAAAAAATTCGGCAGTTCACATAAAGTACGCATGCACTCTTCTGATGACTAAACTGTACGCAGACCCTTGCATACACGTAAAAAAATTGACTATACTTCGGCCTTAAGATGGAAAACATTGAATTTTTTTTTTTCAGCAACCTACCCCTCCAGCAGCTGTGGTATTGATTGGTATTCTGACGTTAATTAAATTTGTGGCTGTCCATTTGTGTTTGTTTAATGTAAAGTGAAGTTTATTCTTCTCATTTTCTGGCACGTTTTTGGCTCAGCTCCGCTGTCTTATCAGAGCTCTTCAGTAAAGCAGGACTCCCACTGTCTCACTAACGCATTCAACTCTCTCTTCGTTTCTTCTCTACTTCACCTCAATCTCTTCCGTTTACCTCAATACCCGAAGGAAAACTTGACTGTTTAGATGTTGCTTCCACATAAAGACCCGGGAGACTTTTGCAAAAAAAGATCTGTCATAAGTTACACATCACAATTGTGTCACTTTTATGAACACAAAAGCTGGATTGTTAAAGAACATCTGGCCACTCTTTTGCATATAATTGAAGTGTATTTATATATTGCACATAATGAAATTTAAATATTGCATTTAATAGAATAATGATTGGGGATGCATACAACATCGATGATTGTTTCACAATGGTAATCTTTCATCTGGGATAGACAAAAATTGTGCATTGTATCCCGGACTTAAAGGGGACACATCATGAAAATATGACTTTTTCCATGTTTAAGTGCTTTAATTGGGTCCCCGGTGCTTTTATCAACCTAGAAAATGTGAAAAAGATCAACCCAGTAACTTAGTTTTGGTAAAGCATTCTAGTATGGTAAATTAGGCAATAGAATTTTGTCTCCCCTTGTGATGTCAGAAGGGGATAATACCGCCCCTTAATCTGCACTATCCAACCACGGTACTGCCATTTAGTGCAGAGATCAGCTCATTTGCATGTTAAATGACACACCCAAAACAGCACATTTTTGCTCACACCTACAAAGTGACAATTTTAACATGTTATAATAAATTATCTATATGACATTTTGAGCTAAAACTTCACATATGTACTTTGGGACACCAAAGATTTATTTGACATCTTACAAAAGTCTTGTGACGTATCCTTTTTATAAGGTTCTTCACAGTGATACCATAAAGGGATAGTTCACCCAAATAATTTGAATAAGATGTATTATTGATATATAATAAAAAAAAATAGCTTCATTTAATGTAAAAAATTATAAAAACACAATTATTAATACAAAATGTATGTGATAATCTGCCGACAAATCTAGACACGGTTTCTAGTTAATCCTCAATTTTCTCCTTTCTTCCTGAAGTGCAGCTGGTGATACGTTGCGTTAGCAACACAATGTTTGTGGGTTCAAATCCCTTGCAACTCACATACTCATCAAAAATGTATGCCCTTGAAGTCGCTTTGGATAAAAGCATCTGCTAAATGTAATGGCTTTCCATTTATTCTCATTGCTGTCTAGGAGAAACAGATCTCATTTGTTAATTTTTTATCCAGAGCTCGATGCGTTTCGACATCCTCTGTATTGCGCTGTGTACGCGATCGGTCCCTCATGGGCTGCGTTCACTAAATGGCTGCTGGGTCGACAGGCGATTTTTACTCTGAACCTCGGGAGGCAAGAAAACACAGATGGTCAGCAAAGGGAGGGGGCAGGATGAGGTGAGGAAAGGCTGGAAGTGAAGAAATGGAAATCAAGTGGATCCGTGAGAGACTGAGCATATAAGGAAATAAATATCAAAGCCTCATCTCTGTTTTCTGTGAACTCTCTAGAGGCAAAGTCTGTTGCTGTTCCCGCTAATGTGCAAACCGATGGGACCGACGGGTCCTTTATCAAAGTGCATGCAGCATATCAAAAATCTGGGAATATTTTAGAATTCATACAGTAGTGATTTTTGTTTCTTCTTCCTTTTAATGCATGCATCCGAGTTCTTGTTGCTCATTCGGTAAAGCATTGCATTAGCAGTTCAAAGGTCAAGGGTTTGATTTACAGGGAACACACATACGCAGTCTATAATTGATATAATTTCAATGCAATGTCAGTTGCTTTGGATGCATAAATGTCAAATGCATCATCATATACAATAAGCATCAGAATCCTTGTGTTGTGGTCATGTGACCCTTAATCACTCCAGTCTATTTATATTCCTCGCCGGTCATCTTTCTTTCTTCCTCTGAAGCTACATCAAAGCAGACCCTTCCTTTACAGCATTTATTTCAGGGATGAGAATGCAATGAAATTCAGTAGTACAGTAGTGGGGAAATACACTAAATTGATATTAAATCCCAAATCCATGCAAGTTTACAAGTCAATAAATTCAGCGAAACTGAAAATCCTGTCCAGAATTAATAATTTAGTAAATCCCCAAAGCAAAAGATCATAGAAACCAGTCTGCAGATGGTTTAAGCGTATAAACACAGTGATACCAAACTACACTGTGACTGTGTCCAAAACTCAATATATGCCTTGCTTGTGGTTCTTAAACTTTAAAAAAATCTCAAACAAAACATTAAATTACACTGTATTGTTATTATAGTTAATGCACAGATTTTATGATTAATTTATTTTATAAAATATCATAAAACTGGAGCCCCCCGGCACGGTTTCACGGCCTGCCAGAGGGTCACGCCCCCAGTTTAAAGGGATAGTTAACCCAAAAAAAAAAAAAAAAAATCTGTTATCATTTTCTAATCCTCATGTTGTTTTAAACCTGTATAATTTTTTTCTGACGAACACAGAAGAAGATATTTTGATAAATGATGGTAAGAACACAGCTGATGGGAACCATTGACTTCCATAGTAGGAAAAACAAATATAATGAAATTCAATGGGTGCTGTCAACTGTATGCTTACCATCATTCATCAAAATACTTCTTCATCATTTATCACAATACTTTTATAATATGTATTTTCCTACTATGGAAGTCAATGGGGCCTCTGATCGGTTTGCTTTTAAAAATTTCTCAAAATATCTTCTTTTGTTTTCATCAGAAAGAAAAAAAATCATACAGGTTTA
This sequence comes from Paramisgurnus dabryanus, assembly GCF_030506205.2. Taxonomy (NCBI): domain Eukaryota; kingdom Metazoa; phylum Chordata; class Actinopteri; order Cypriniformes; family Cobitidae; genus Paramisgurnus; species Paramisgurnus dabryanus. Next base: position 3,828,819 of record NC_133343.1, read on the forward strand.
GAACAACATGAGGATGAGTAAATAATGACAGAATTTTCACTTTTGGGTGAACTATCCCTATAAGACCCACTGCTTTAAAGTAACTCCTTACTGGCAAGGGTTTCGGTACGAAGGCACAATAACATCACATCTAATGATCTAGAACAAATTCAAGTGAACTTTATAGAAACCAAGCTAATATTTCATGATTACAATGCTTGCTTGTTATAAATTGAATCATAAGTTTAAAAAGTCACTTCTTTTACACGCCCCATTACACCGAACAGCACGCATAGGATTGTGGGATATCAGAAGCAGTCAAGGGTACAAATAAGCTGAATTCAATACGCGACCACATGATGCCGGTGGGAGACATGATGTTATACACGCATTGGATTCAGACATGCCATTTCTTCAATATATTGCTTGCGCAGGCGGGATTTTTCAAGTTTCAAACTCAATAAATCAAGTCAGTTGTGTTTGGAATAATATAATACTGCATACCGCACAATGTGTACGGTATACTGCCTATGACTGTTATAATATAAAGGCAAATATACAAAATAATACTATTCTGTACATTATGGTTAAACTAACGAGGAGCACACTTAGAAAAAAATGGTCTAAAAATTTTCACGGGGTACAAATATGGATACATTTGTTACAAATATTTATACCAAGGGGCTGTTGAATGCTTTATTCTGATTGGTTGAGAAATGTTAGACGGGTGTTAATTATTTTCAATAACCACACACCTAACCTTTAAAATGTCTTAAAAATAGGCACCGGAGCAATATTTTTGGTAATCGTGGAATAATTGAATCCGGTCCTTTGAATTATTTGAAAATAATGCACACCCGCGGTGAAACCACATTGGGTGTGCATTATTTTCTCATAATTCAACGGCGGTCATGAATTACTCCTTATGTATCTCTGAGGTACTAAAATAAACTGTTTAGGTGAAAATGTGTATTTTTTAAAGGGTACTGGCAATTTTTCCGTTTTTTTTTTTCTGACAGTGCAGCCGTGTTATTTTACATTTTTAAATCAATATACATAATTTGGAATGTTGTTGGAATGGGATCTCTTTTTTGCGAAATATATTTTAGAGAGAATATAAAAGGATGGTGCAAGCTTTTAAAAGTGTTGAAAAGGATGTGAAACAGCATTATTACGAAACTGAATTTGCTTTTAATGTTTTTAGCACTACGCTTCTGTGATAAGACCTCATTATATGCACTTTAATACAGCAGGGGTTCTTCAGTTACCATGTCAGAAATAAATGGGTATTTTTTATCTTTAATACAAAATGTCTTAACTTAGGTTATACAATTGAACAATGTGTGAGATGTTGGGATGAAAGTCTATAGGTCTGAAACCAAAGATGGAAAAAAGTGGAGTTAAAGGCGGGGTGCATGATTTTTGACATAACACACTTGTAGCCAATCAGCAGTAAGGGGCGTGTCTACTAACCAACATCATTGCCTGGGTTGCGTATGTGTGGGACGGGTTTATCAAAAGAAGGTCCAGATTCTATTGGGGTAGGGGCGTGATTGTTTAGGTGATTTCAAATGTCAACATTGGCTTTCAGAGATCATGCACCCCACCTTTAAATTTAAGATGGAAAGACATCAAGACCTAGTGCATACAGAAGTGCAGGGGTTTTCAAACTGGGGTCCAGGGATCCACAGGGGGCCTCCAGGAGGTTCTAGGGGGTCCCCAGAACATTTGAAGAAAATTTGTAACATGTATCTCTTTAACTCTCATTCCCTGTTATATACATTTCAGAATCATTTAAATTTTCTTATTATTTCTAGTGTGTTTTTTTTTTATTACAGTCACCTTTAAAATACATTATAAAAATACATTTCATCCAGCATTACTCTCTATATATTTATTTTAGGTAGGGGTCCCTCACATAAGTCCGTGGCATAATAAAGTTTAAAAACCCCTGCAATAGTGTACAGCATGTTTACACTATATGGCCAAAGTAAGCGCTGTGAATCCAGGCGGATGCAGAATACAATTGTTGTTGTCATCATCCATCAGTTTCCTCCTGGCACGGCCGCCCCGTTACCCAATTTAGCGTCGTATTATCTTACCAGTACCCCTCCTCCGAACATGAAACGGCAATCTTTGGCTGCATATTTGGGTCAGGCATTAGAGCCGCACTTCTGACGTGTGTACTAACACGCTGTGCTATCTCTCCTCTCTGGGACTCAGCCACCGTTTGCATGAATAAACGAGTGGAACATGCAGGAAGCGACCCGTGGGTACCAAGCGTTTGATCCTTATCGAAGCACATTTTATAGATATCAGAGCCTGACGTCTACTGGGAGTCGATGACTCTATTCCAAACAGCGAAATAAAAAAGAGACGGAAAACATTCTTGTTGCGTCTTTCATCCTGACTCTCGGGAGGGTCGGGATGGGTTTGTGGTTTACGAGAGCTTAAGAGAGTCACGCTCGCTGTCGTTTTTGCTATTGATGATATGAAGATGTCGTAATAAAATTCTAAAGCTTTATTGATATGTATGAAACATTCTGGTTAGATTCCGACCCCAAATATTAAACGTATGCAAATAATAACATACCGATACAGTATAGACTTTTTATTTCATTGATTGCATACGAATATTGTATGACAATATTGTGCTTTTCACGGCGTGCCAAAGTTCGGGTCTGGTGAACTCTGTCCTGCGAATTCATATCATATGGAGATACGTGACCAGTAGTGGACGAAGCCAAAGATCAAACAAACCGCTCTCCGCAAGCAACGTCCAACAAATATTTGCATGCTAGTGTGACCTAAACTATGTAATTTGGCAGTGTGTTAGCTTTGAGATCAACTATATGCTAGTCCACATTGCCAAAATGTCCTTTTAACACATACATGTACATAATTTACAACCTTGTGGACCAAAATATTGCTGACTCATGGAGGACTCACTGATTTTGTCCAATCAGATGGTCTGAAGGGGAATGATAATGTCTTTCCCGCTAATACCACCTATTTCTGACTTACGAGTCATCAGTCCTTGTGTTATTAAATCTGTGTTTTTTAAATATCAGATTACATCTGGAGATCTGTTAAATTGGGTAATGGGGCAGCCATGCCAAGCTAAAAAGCAAAACAAACAGCACTTTCTTTCATAATAAAGCATCCTTAACAATGGACCGTGCCTCAGTATAAATGCGTCCTGGTAACCTCGCAAGGAATTTTATTAGCGCTGAATATGCTGTGAAACACTGCCAGGTGATTTTAACCATTTCACATCTGACTCATGTCTGCACCCCTCCACATGGAGTTAAAAATATAAAAGTCTCTGCTTTACTCTGGCAGGTTGTGGGATTAGCCACACTTTAATGGTAACGCACGTCATGAATATTCATCCGACGTTTGATTCAATCCCCAGCACTTTGTAATATGCGGCGACAAACACGTACCGACTTTAAAAGTTTGTTATCGATTCGGTTTACCTCTGATGTTTTCTCCCAGCATGCAGTGCAGTCATATTTACACTTAGCGTTCAGTCCGAATGCATTGACTCTAGCGTGTCCCACTGCAATTATTCTCAATTCATAATTAATGCGCAGCGGTCTGGGAGCTCATTTAGGCTTGCACGTGTGCTGTGTGTGGCTGTCAGTCCCCATCACGGTAAACAGCAGCGGCCAACGAGAGCACCCGGCGTGTTAGCGCATTAGCGGGACCCGTGGGAGCTGTTCTTTGTGGCATGCTGTTGTTTTTTTGTGGCGAGAGACGCACAAACACAGCCAGAGGAGCAGCGAGAACAGATGCAGGTTGAGTTTGCACTTTCTGAGTTGTTGGTTTTATAACTTGCAAGTGATAAGCAATGCTGCCGTTAAGCGTAATATGTGTGAGATTCATTCTTAGAATAAACAACTTGCAGATTTTTGTCCTTCTACGTTTGTTATGAATCAGAACATTTTAGATGCAAAATTGAATGGTTTTGTAATTTTATTTTCCTATAATTATGGACACGTGACTGCAGTTGCAATTTATATTAATGTGCCAAACCATCCATAAGCTGTATTCCCATACAAAAAAAATAAAAAAACATTTCTCTGGCCAAAAATATGCTAAATGCATTTTGTAGAAAGTAAAGCCAATTAAATACATTTTGAACATTTTGAAATATATTTAGTTTTAACCTTCATATATTAGCATATATTTCAAAATGTATTTTTAGGGGCAACAAATACATTTGTAATTTTACAACCCATACAGCAAATAATATATTTTTCCAGTTTGTATGAAATATATAAAGTATAAGTATAAAATGTATGCATACAATTATAAATATATTTTTGCAGTTGAAAATAGAATTAATTTTAACATTTTCAAACCTGTTATGCAAGTTTTTCTTTCAATGCGATGTAAATGGTAATGCTTAAAAAAAAAAAAAAAATATATATATATATATATATATATATATATATATATATATATATATAAAATAAAATAAATATTTAAAAATATAAAAATGGCCAACATATATATTGGTGAAAAATATATTTTTTGTAAACATATTTCTAAATATATTTCAGTACAGGTACATATATTTTTTGCCATTTTTTGTATATCTTGAAATATATTCAAAATTATATTTGAAAACTATATATATTGTCCTTATCGGTTGTAAAAATATTGTACTGTATAAAAATACGATAATTGCTGAATTTTTAAAATTATATTATTTTGGCAATTCTCAACCAGGGGGCTGGAGCCTACTAGGGGGCGTCAACAAATTTCCAAATAGTCCTCAAAATTAACTAAAATTATTAAAAATAAAACAAAACAAGCTTAAACAGTATATTTCATTATTTTTGTATAAATATACATCTACTCAATCTCTAGTATTTTTTTATTTAATTTTTTTGGTAGATATTGTGAATGGGGCCTTTAAATATTGTTGTGTACAATAAGAGGGCTTTAAAGTAAAAAAGTTGACAACCCCCTAATTTATTGTGTCCATGTAGCTTAATTGGATTACTGCATTCGAAGGTTATGGGTTCGATGCCCAGGAAACACACATGCTGATAAAATGTATTTCTTAAAATGCACTGTATGTCACTTTGGATAAAAGCATCTGCCAAATGCATAAATGTAAACTGTGAATAATGGTTTGGGTATGTTTTAGATAAAAAAAATAAGATTTAAGATACTGTGCTATATTGTGAAAGCAGTTTTTGGGCACAAAGCTAAATTAAATCTGGCACAGCCTCATATGCCCTATTGCTTTTTTAGAAATGGCCACCACTAAACAACAATAAAGACACAACTATTTATGAAAGTGCGTTTTAAATCAAATCTTTCAAGCTATCCTTCCATTAGAATATATGATTCATAACCTGTTACACAGTGTTGCTATGCAACAAAACCTACTACTTTATTGTGAATAAACCACAGCTTTCGACCAATAAGCTTACAGCATTACTATCACTAATCAAATGAGGAGCATTCATTACACAATATTACTGTAAAGGATGGCACATATTGTGGCGTATTGCCTTAATGCTGCATGGAATTACCGCTCATTGTTCTTAATGAGTCTGTGGGTACTTGTAGCATTGATTTTATTGTTAACAGAAACGTGTGTGTGTATGCACCTAATGAGATATCGTATACAGACAGGCATCAAATGGTTTTCTCACCTTATGTTAGACACGTGGATGCAGACGGCAGCATGCACAGATGTTATGTTAGATGCAAATCAAGGTAGCTAATTGTTGCCCCGTGTAAACTAGACTCTGAAGTTTTGATGTATTGCTAACTGTTTCTTCATAAATTATGCACTTCTTGCAAATGTTTTGGTAAAAGTGCCTTCTGTTCATAGGGGCTGCTGAGATTTTGACACTTCAAAGATGTGATCGTATAGTGTTGCGCGAGATTGTGTGCATGGTCGAACGCACAGCTTAGTTGACTCGTACGTGTACACATACGTTCGTCACATGCGTATTGCGACTCAGGCTGGATTTACACTGCAAATCTTGATGCCCAATTCAAATTTGTTCAACAACCCGCTTACATTATCTTTTAAAAGTGTCTCATATCCGATATCTGCATTTACACTAAACACAGCAAAACAATTCAAGCTGGAAATACTGACCCAGAATGGTTTAAATCTCAGAGGAAGTAAAATGTCACAATATGCAATGGACACATACAAAATTATTATACACGATTATAGAACTTTATTTCTGTAACAAGACATAAAACTTCAACATTACTCCACTAAGCGGAGCATCATCCTCTATTGCGCTGAAAGAAGAGTCATGTAATTACAGGTGATGTCCACCTGAGTTGACATTATTTGCAAGGCACACAGATTATTCTGATGTCACGTGCACTGTACGTGGACCCTCATGTACGCGTAAAAATACCAAATACAATACTTCAGACTATAAACACAAGAGGAATACACAAAAAGGAGGGGAGGATTTGGGTAGAGGTCGACCTATATGTTTTTTTTTTATGGCTGTTGCCGATACCGATATTAAAGCTCACATAACACACGCTGTTTCTGCATTTCTGATGTTAATCTGGAGTACCTATAGAGTAGTATTGCATCCTTTATATCTCTGAAGAGTCTTCAGTTTAATCAGATTTATAAAAGAAAGATTAGCTTTACCGATTGTTTCCGATAACGAACGAAACAATGAAGAAGGAGGAGTTACTACCGCGGGAGGAGCGAGTTTACAGCACTGTTTAACTTATTATTCACTACATGTTTGTGTCATTTATATAATATGCACGCGCCTATTTCCAAGATAAGTCTTAAGCCGCCTTTCCACTGCACACGACAAACGACGGCCGATAAGCCGGAAGTCATTCATTTCCTATGGAGAGTCGCAAAGGGGTTGCGTGAGGTGCCGACCATCTGCGGATGCGTAAATATCAGATCCGTTTTGAGCGTTGGATCCGTTAAAAAATTTGAACTTGTGCGACTTAACTGCATGCAATATGCCGACCGGAAGTTATGCATTTCATTGTATTCCAATCACAAACTGTGTGTGAGGTGAAAATGATTAATCATTTTGGTTTAACTTTATTAGGAACACTTGAATCCTTAAAAAAACATTTTTGATTACTGATAACTAATACATTATTAATTTAATTTGTGTACGTTACTATTTTAATCTTGTCTTTATATGTTCTCTCCAAAAAAATATTGGCAATCTTTGTCATATTTGCATAGCTGTTTATTGTTTCATTCATTTGCGTTCATTTATTTATTCCACCATGGTAAACATATTAGAATGAAGCCTCTTGCACTGGAATGAGCTTCTCTCCCATATACGATTAAACTGAAACGTCATTACGACTGCCACTAGGGGGAGAACTCCGACTGTCGTTTCCGTATGTCGTGTGCAGTGGAAAGGCGGCTTTACTTACAGCATGCAACTCATGACCCGGTTGGGACTTTTCAATGAAATCCAGCGCATCAAACACACACGCAAAACTCCGCTGCTACCCCGGATAATAAACTATAGCCATTATTTCCATAAGGCTGGCTTTCTTCTCCTTATATCCAAAAACACACTTCTTCTTTCGTGCCATTGTTGAGTTTTGAAATTAAACAAAGCTGTCGTGTGATGTGATGTTTGTAAGTTCTAGCATCTCCCGCTGATTGTTGGGTGGGCGGGGTTTTCCGGGGGAAGTGCCCATAAAAAGAAGTGATACGTATTGAAACCCCCTGAAACGTCAGCTGGACCCTTAATAAAAAAACTTTCCAAAACTTGTACGAACCCTGGTAAAGTACATTCGACACAGAAACACGCCCAACTGCTTTTTTGACACTTTGCCTACGTTTAGCATGAAAAAAAACCAACTCTATAACTGTGTTAATAAGTCAAAATACATGAAATACCATTGAACCACCCCTTTAAGAAAGCTGTATGGCCGATATGACACAAATGTTATTACAGTAAATAAGAGACAAACAGGAAATTAGTGAAAAAACATTTATTATGCATAACTTTTATAAATATACCCTTTTGAAGTACTTAAAACATATTTACAAGACATAATTATTGTGGATCTGACATTTCACAGTACTGTTTGATTGAATAAGTGTGTTGAACTAGTGTGGTGTTGATTAACGTCATGTTAAGACTTTTTTTTATAAACATTCATTTTAAGTAATAGAGAAATGCTGGCCGATTGAAAAGATTTATTGGCCGATGCCCATAAAAAAAAAACATTCAAATATCTGCCGATATATTGCCCTATGGGTATTGCTTTGTTGCAAATTTACCTCATTGAATTTGACATGGAAATTTTGGTTGCGTTCATGAATATTGGACATTCGTTGCTAAATAAAAAGGGTAAAGGTGGTGTTACAATAAAGCCGAATATCACAAGGGTCACAAAATCTTAAAATCCATACATAAAAGGTGTGGATATACAGTAACAATATATCTGTCAGTTTTGGAAACACTGGAAATATGGATTTCTTAGTTTTTTTTTGTCTTCTTTTTTTATTAAAATATTGTCAAATCAAGATACAGTTACTTACTTATCTGAAATATTAAGTCTTGTTTTCTGAAACAAATTATCAAAATTGAGTTTATGCATAACACAAAATAAATATGTCCTAATGGGGTATGAAAAATAAGTTTTACAACTTTATTAAGTACTTAAAAGTTAATTTTCTTACTGACAAAAATACTTACTAAATAATCAATTTTTTGTGGTTTAGATTAAAGTCTAAGTACTTGCTATTACAACCTCACTGATTATTTTTATTTAAAAAAGAACAATTTGCCAATGGGGTAAAATAAAAATGAACCTAATTCTCACTTAAAGTCTCACAGACTTTAGTTTCCGAGAAAATAAATCTTGTTTTGAGATTATAACACAAGATAGAAATACTGATAAAGAAAATGATTTTTTTGCTCGTGGGTGCACCGTAAGACCATCAGATATGAACGTATGGAACGATGACTTGACGGTGGTGAAAGAGAGACAGACAGACATTCTCATTAGTGAATCTCGGATTAGACAGCGTGACAATGGAGAAGGTAAAAGAGATATCCAGGTCACTACACAGACACGTACATGCAGACACACACACACACACGCTCCATCTTTCTAATGCACCCAACCACAGATATCATTATCTGGAGTCGGAGATGATAGTGTCATCGATTGTGGCCGAGTCGGGAACGTTTCATTTGCTTCGGGCTACGTGTCTGATGAGTTCACTCTCTGTCTTTCTCGCTCGTGCGTGACTCGTCGAGCGAATCCACAGGGGAGAATTAACAGCGCGTGCACGGGGCATCGGGAGGGGAGGACGCTTGGCCATTTCAAGCAAACCTCACACAATGAACAGCTGCTACACTTTGGCAGTCACGAGCCTGGCGGTGCCGGCTCACCCGGAGGGTCTTCTGATCTCTCGTGCCCCCGACCCTGGAGCTGAGAGAGAAGCCCGTGTCTCGACGGGGGACACGGTTGGAAACGAGCCCATTCAGAGGAATTTATGTCTTTTGGATGTTTCGACTGACCTTAATAAAAGCGGATGAGTCATTGCGATGTTGTTTGGTCAGATCCCAAAGCACTCGTTGTAAAATAATAACATTCAAAGTGAAATGTTAGCATGCAATCTGGGCCCTGTAATGTGAGGAAGGCAGCGAGCGGTCATTTCTAGGCAAATGCCCTCCATTATCGGGCTGTTTTTGTGCGGTATTGAATCCCAAGATTGGAGATCATCGAGTTCTCTGCACTGTCCCATGGCTTAACTCTTTCACTGCCAATGTTTTTAAAAAAAGTTGCCAGCCAGCGCCAGCTTTTTTCATGATTTTCACCAAAGTTTAATGTCTTCCAGAAAATGTTCTTCTTTAAATATATAAACATACAATATACCAAATGAAAGAACGTTTCATCCTACCTTCAGTGGTTCTTTTGTAATCAGCTTTTGAATATGGATAGGTTTCTGCAAAAACACCACATTTTGAGCAAAAAGCAGAGATAATTCCATTTTTGTGACGGACTTTTCATAGAGATCCCATTCAGAGCGATCCTTAAAACAGACACGGACATGCAGCCGCTTGCCATAGGGCAATACTTCCTGGTTTAAAAAGTTGCGGAAAAGATAATAGCGGTATTGCGGAAAGACGGAAAATCTCGTCATTGGCGGGGAAGCGTTTTCTCTTAATTAACGAGATATCTCGTCAATGGCGGTGAAAGAGTTAATTTGAGCGATTGCTATTAAATATAAAACCTTAGATTAAAAGGTTTAAAAGGTCCAAAAATATAACTTTTTATTCACTACTTTAAAACATCTGCACCTGCTTACTTGGTCTGGGACAGTCAGTAAAGGCAAAACGTTTTTTTTTTTATGTCAAAATATTACAAACAATTATTGACTAATAAAAAAAATAAAAAAATAAAAAATATAAAAAATAACAAATTAAAAAAATAAAAATAAATAAAAAAATTAAACATTAAAAAATAAAAAAAAATAAAAAAATTAAACATAAAAAAATAAAAAAAAATAAAAAATTAAAAATATTTAAAATATTTAAAAAATTTAAAAAATTAAAATTAAAACAAACAATACAGACCTCACGAACACACTATTTAGTTTAATCATTTGTAAATGATGATTTGCAGCATCCGGCTACTATGTGTTATTGAGCGGTTGTTATCTGGGAATAAGAAACCTGAAAATGTAAGAAACTTATGATAATGTTGGTCTTGTCTATATCAACAATCCCAGGAATTAAACTGTTGCCTACAATCCGTGTGTTTGTTGTAGTCCATGAAAAGAGATTTACATTGGAGACGATAACTTGCGTCATTGTTTACTTTGGGGTTTGCATGTCGTTAACATGTATTAATACACACTTACACACCAAATAAAATGTAAAATCGTGAATCGGACAATAGGTGCCCTTTAAGAAAACTCCAAAGAAATCCATACAGCAGATAATGGTTCTTAAGAAAAAGGGCTTAACACAAAAGGCATTGCAAAGACCGTATATGCAGGTTTATATTTTAATGTTGCTGCATCCCTGTTGGTTGATGTGATTGACACCGTTCCACCTGTTCAATGCAGTTTAACGTATATATACTGTAGCACTCTCTGAAGACATTTTATCCCAAAGAGATGAACGCAATTCTGACAGCATTCTGTGAAGACTCGAGAAATGATTTGAGATTGACAGGTGTCAGAAACAGATATGATAGCAAAGTCTCGTTGCGTTCCAGAATCCTATTTATTCTTACTCCTTATTTAGCACCTGTCACTCAATGATTCATGCATCACACAGGTGCAACCTTAAGAGATGATATTCAGTCATTTCAACCTGATCTCACGAAAATTCATAACTACATTTCAAGATGCATACACTCTAGGTTTTTCAACCCAACATGGGGTCAAAAAGGGATGAACCCAACCCATTGGGTTGTAATTTATCCTATGCTGGGTGGTTTTAACCCATTGTTGGGTCAAATATAAACATTTTATGGGTTTATTTAAACCAACAGGTTTGTGTCTTTTGACCCATTGCTGGGTTGAAAATAACCCAGCATTTTTTAGAACCTAATTAAATGAAATCCCACCCCTGAGCCCAACCATTCATAGCTTTAAACTGAGATCATGTGAACGATCATGTAGTCCTCTCGTAAAACAGTTACCTGATTTGCAATGAGATGCTGGTGTTGCTCATTCAGTCATTTATACAGACTTGGACCCTGTTTCACCCCAAAAGGGTTTGTGTTCATTTTAAGTGGCTGACTGCATACTTATTACAAGTTTATTTACACCAAATATACATGTGTGCGTATCATATATTGCTTTGAATTGTAATATTGCGTAAGATCACAATACTAATGCAGCGATTAAGGAAAATGTTTTGCCTGGGAAAGAGGCCAATAATGCAGTAAAGAGTTCATTAGAAAGACATTTCTGACAATAGAAATCTGCTTTATGTGTAACAAATGGCCAAAAAACATCCCAAGCTGTCACCGGGGCAGTACCATTTTAAAGGTCCTAATGTACATACAGTATAAGGTACTAATATGAACTCTTAAGGTGCAAAGGGTGTACTTTTTGAAGGGGTCAGCTATTTTTTGACCATTTGTTCTGACCAGACTGATCTCACGGAAAGTCACAAAAAATTGATTAATTTGTTTGTGTCTATGGCACAAAATTCAGCTTTTTTCGTGCCTTGCGCATGGATGTCTTTGTTGTGTCACTCGCACTATTTTCTATAAATAGTTTTCGTGTCCGTTGCACGACTTTCTTTTTTGTTGCAATTTATGTATTGTTTTTTTTTTCGTTGTTCTTTCTTATTTTCTTACCATTTTCGCTTTGGGTTGGGGTTAGAATCACTTTCTCTAACATTTTTAGAAATCATAACTCAAACTCTAACCCCAACTCCAGGTGAGAATCATTTTAAAAGCAGAAGAAAAAACATGTAGAAACCAATACATAAAAGTACATCCTAACCTAAACCCCAAATCTAACACCAACCTCAAGCGGCAATGATTTACAAATAAGGGGAAAATGATAAAACAATACATAAAATGACACAAAAAGGTGTGCAACGAAAAACTATTTGAAGAGTTTCGTTTCAAAACATGTTTATTATTATGTCATCATGTTATTTACCTTAACCCTAACCCTAACCACTAAATTTGACACTAACAAATAAATGAATCAAATTTTTCCTAACTATATCATGACTTTCCGTGAAATCATGTCTGCGTCCGAAAACTTAAGGGCGATTTATAGTCGTGCGTAGGTTCTACGCCGTAGGCTATCCGTAGCCTGACGCGCACCTCACAAAATTTTTAACAGCGCGACAGATCTACGCGGACCGCAAGCGCTGTGATTGGTCCAGCAGAACCCCTCCCGTCAGGTAAAAAAAACTGCGTCATAGGTATTTCCGCTTGTGACGGTGAAAACAAAGATGAGCCAAGTTGAGGAGTGTTTTAACTCAAACTGCATCAAAAGTCGCTGTTTATTTACTTCCATCATTGCTGGTCTTCTCAAATTATACACAACAAGTTGCTGTTTCTTCTTCGTTTGTGGGATAACTTGCTTAGCTTCTTCTTCTGTGACTTCTTCTGCTGCTACTGTGGTTACACGCGTGATTACTGCCAACCAGCGGTCTGCGGGTGTGTTTGCACGTCGACGCGGACACTGACGCAAAAGTATAATGAAAACTGACGCTGAACCTACGCCGTCGCGGCTACGCCGTAGGACCTATGCACGACTATAAATCGCCCTTTAGGCAGCTGACTTGTTGTCTCACTACCTCATGAGGCAATGACTTCTGAGGCATGAAGACAGCTCAGAGAAACGCTTTCGGACACACTTCAAAGGCAGCGTTTTTGAAATATAAACAGAAAGCGCCTTTGCGATAACTAATCACATATTTGAAAACTACAATACTAATTTCTCGCTAGAAAAGCAATAAAAAGCTGTAAAAGTTGAAATATACATTTATTTAAACTAAATTTGTGCTCCAGGTGCTTTCTTGGTCACCATTTTATTTATTCAAACTCGACCAGGCTCGACCAATCACATTCACCCACATGCATAGAATTGTGGGACAACAGGAAGTAAACCTAACATTGGATTCGGCGCTTGATGCCTTCCTGCCTTGGAATGCTTCCTCAAAAGGCAGCAATTCAGAGTTTTCGGATGCAGCCCATGTTGTTTCTGAAAGTGTATACTCAAATAGACTGAATTCTGTTCATGATATTAGGGAAGCTAAAGTTTGCATTGCCAGTAACTGGTTTTGCTTCACTGTAAGATAAATTATATCCGTTACTCGCTGTCACTTCATGAAATATTGGTTGGCATCTCGCACTTGGTGTGTTGTTTATATGCATCGCTATCTGTAGTGGGTTAGACATAATAGGATCTTATGATTTCTATCTCGATATTTTCCCTCATCCTTCTTTACTGGCCTTTATTGCTACAGACACAATAGTAGATAGCAGACCGAGAGAGAGAGAGAGAGAGAGAGAGAGAGAGAATAGGAAAATATGTTTACTGGTTAGCTTTTGCCTACAGCGATTGAAACCCAATTTTTGAAACCTGTTCATTTGAACATTAAGAGGATATTCACTTAGAATACGATGGTTTTTATCACCCCATTTACTAGAGGAATTATACAACATGTTGTGAACTTAACCAAAACACAACTGCCATGGCACTGTGCCATTTTGCAAGTTTTGAGTAAAAGATGTTAATGATGCAGGTTCTGTACAGCATCACCGTGATCAAGATTTGATAAATTACGCCGCCAGGATCACTATTAAAAGTTTACTTTCAACAAAATTTCATTTACCCACCTTCATTAGGGGAAATAGCACAGCAGCAATTACACAACGCGACTAGCACTGACTTTAAACTCATTTACATAAAAATGATGCATAAACGCCCAAAAGACGGCACTACTAGATTTTGGGCTCCGTTAGTTAGACAGAGGTTTTGAGAAGTGACACTAAGTGACTTCTGCATTTCATATTGATCTCCCTCATTCAATAGCTCTCTCTCTCCCAGTCGACTCACGCGTTGACCTACTCAAACAAAAAGTATTAATAACTGTAAAAGTCATTCACCAGAACCATCCGTCTTTCAAAGGCTGGAGAGACAATGGAGGCGTTGGACGAGAGCCAATTATATTCCACAGAGAAAGACACACGTCTGGATGCTGAAGTCGAATAGAAAATGAGAACCGTATTATGTTTATTTCTAAAAAAACAAAGTAGCGTTTCGGCCAGCCCACTTGCATCACAAATGCGTGCACATCACACACGTGCGCACACAAAGGCCAATTGGGAAGACAGAGATGAGTATTTATCCAGACTCTAAGGATGACAAGCTAAATGGTGTGTTGTGGTTTTATTGCAGACTCCTTGGAAAAAACAACGCTATCTCATGGCAATCCGTATGTATTTTAAGAGGTGGCTAATTTGTATTAATTGGTACGACCACATTGGCTTATTCACCATATCCCGCAGAGTTAGATAAGTTCATACATACCCTTTTCATCTCTGTGCATCCTGTAACTCTGTCTGATGCACCCACCGCTAGCAGCCTAGCTTAGCACAAAGACTGGAAGTAAATGGCTCCAGCTAGCATACTTCTGAGAACATAGTTCCCAGTATGTATACGGTTAAAAAAAGGCTGTGTCTCAAATGACCTTGTTATTTGTACACAATGTGACTATTCAAATCACACCATATAAATAAGAAAATGTTGGCGTGATTTTGTCACTCATTGGGAGCATTATGCTAGCTGGAGCCATTTACTTCCAGTCTTTGCGCTAAGCTAGGCTAGCTAGGAAAGTAGTTCACAAATCTTTGGTTGTGCAGTCCAAATAAGCCGGACACAAGATGACTTAACCTGTAGCATTCAGTACATTTGGCAATGTTTGCAGATATTTCAAAGGGTTTGGTTGGTTGGTCTCTGCTGATACAGTAGATGCTGTAAACACATTATATACTGATGGACACGTAAAATAAATACGTTTTTTAGATGCTTGCCAATAACCAATATTTCTGAGAGCTCCTAAAAGCATATTTTTTTTCAAGCACCCCTCAGGAAAATCGCTAATATATATGTTGGAAGCATACACATTCTTGCACATGAGAAAAGATGACAGCATTTAAAGGTGCTGTGTGTAGATTTTAATGGCATCTAGTGGTGAGATTGCGAATTGCAACCTACGGCACAGTCCACAGCTAACCCCTCTCTTTCGAAACACATAGAGAAGCTACGGTAGCTGCCACAGGACAAACATGTCGTCGCCTGAGACAACATACCAATGATATTCGCTCTGTAAAGCATTTTGTCTGTGCAAAATGGCGACTTCCATGAGAGGAGAACCGCAGTTTATGTCGATAAAAATGGCTCATTCTAAGGTAATATGTCTTTATACACAACTGAAAATATTGTTATGTACACCGCATTGCATTTCTGTCAATAGATCCTCCTTAAAGTTACACAATGCACCTTTAAATCATATGTCGTAACCGACCTGATTCAACATTGATGCAGCGAGTCTGAGTATTCTGTACAGCGTTTGAATCACTGTAGATGATAATAAAATGTCTATTATAGCCTTAAAAGTGCAATTGTATCATAAAAAGCATAGTTTGCTTAGTTACTATGCCATTAAGTTTTACTTCCTAATGTAAATCTTCTGAAACGTTTTAAATTTAACAGCACAAAGTCTCCAAACCCACAGACACGTCACATCACGGAGGACAAACGGCATCATGTTGTCAGGATCTGTAGGGACGCGTTCAGTTTAGCAGGCATTCCGCTTTCTGTCCGAGCTTCATTACAGAGCGCCGATCAATAGGCAGGAAGACAAGACAGCTCATGCCACAGGAGAAGAACGCAGAGGCTTTCCTAAATTGCCACCTTCGATGCGTTTGACAAACCGTTCGCTGTGAAGCACCATCAAAGCATTCGACTAAGAAGTGAGCCGTCCCCCCAAGCCTCTCTTTCTCAGATGTGTCTTTCGCGTGTTTAATGATCACCTCGGCGCGACATGTCGGTTGCGAGCCGAGTCCGAGGGACGTTAACGCATCCCACACGCGTCAGTCCTGACAGAAGCGACGCTCAGCCATTCGACGCAATTTCTGCGACTCAAATCTTCCTCTTCCCCCTCCAGAGTTGCTGAAGTGTGCCACTTGTAAAGTTAATTAATTTGATGCTTAATTATATAACTCATTTATTTAAGTGAGAGCCCGGGTGACATTAGTCTAATGGAAATATAGAACATGCTGTAATTGTGGAGTGAATTTGCTTTTAAAGAGCTTTTTAAGTCTGGCCCCAAGGACACAGATTGAACAGGGGCCCGGTGTGGCCCGTGCATTCAACTCATCCCCATACTCACAGTTTTCACATACAGTATATTAGGGGAAATGAAACTAATTCATGTCCTTATTATTAATAGTTCACCACATTTTTCACATAACGTTCGACTGAAGGGTGTTACACATCTTGTGAAGTATGTCATCATCACACGTTCTAAATATTAAATTACAATACACTGAAGTAAGAAGGTACAACCACTTGCTTATTTGGGATAAGTGTAAGTATCTTACACTGCTGCTAACCAGACTAACTAGAGTTGCAATTTATTTTCGATGAATGCTATGTTTGAATTACGCAGAGATGGGATGGTTACTTAAAAAAGTATTACATACGAAATTATTAGCATTGTACAAACAATACAATTTTGAAAAATTAAGGGGCTACAAAAGATTCTTTACAGTGACAGTCACAGATCAATGATTTTTGGTAAAATGCTGGGTTATTTTTTAACAAAGCATTGGGTCAAAAAGGGACAAACCCAGCCCCTTAAGGGGGTCGCACACCGAACACGCAGCTCAGCGCCGCACTGTGCTGCGTCCAGTCGCATCTAGGACAACTTGGAGGTATTGTAAACTGGAGGTGCACATTAAATAGCGCGAGCTTCGTCATATAGCCACTACTTCAAAATGCAAAATATACGTTAGCAGCCAATGTTAATCGTTAATGATTTGGGACAAATTTTATTTAATGTTTAACTATGTGAGTGGCGCTATGTGGCGTGACAGGGATTTGAGAAACTTCCTGAGTCGTGATTGGGCGGTGCAGACAGGCGGCACCTATCGGCGCCGGTGTGCATATACTCATAGAAAACAATGTGTTCGATTTTTTTTAACGTTGCGGCGCTGAGCTGCGGGTCCGGTGTGCGACCCCCTTTAGGTTGTAATTTAACTTATGTGGGTGAGTAATTCATGGGGTTATTTTAATATTGAGCTATAGCTTTAAGATGACTTAAAATTATTCCCCAAAAGCATTAAAATAAAATAATTTAACAAAAATGTATATATTTCTTATCGTTTGGTTATTTTTGTAATGAACATACATCTGTCTAGTCATGCCAAGTAGTGATGCTCGGTCGTCTCATAACCCACAGGCCCCGAGGGTAACCCGCGGGTCTGGTTGTGGCGGGTAACGAAATTGTCACTTCATTTGCGGGGTGGATTGGGGCGGGTCATTAAAAACAAAATAAAATCCCGATTCTGTTCTGCTTTGTTATGGTTCGCTCATCTAAAATATCTTAATCAAGTAAAGTTGTAACTAATGTATGTGATGGGAATTTACCTTTTCAAATAAAAAGATAATTAAAAAAATGAATAAAAACAAACAAAAAACTTTTTTGTTGCGTGCAATTCCCTTTTGCCTATATTCAATATTTGGGAATATATACTTTGTAAATGTTTAAAATTTTCATAATTATCTTGTTATTTTTTGTTTTTAATTGTATTGTATATTTGTACAAGATTAATCATTTCTACAGTAATGCTGGGTTGTTTTTAACCCAGGGCTGGGTAACTATTGGACAGAACACATTTCCGGGTTAAAATTACCCAAATATTGGGTTGTTTCACCCAACTGCTGGGTTATTCTTAATCAACCATGTTGAAACAACTAGCAGTTGGGCTAAAACAACCAATTTTTTAGGTTATTTTAACCCAGCAATGTGTTCTGTCCAATAGTTACCCAGCCCTGGGTTAAAAACAACCCAGCATTTTTTAGAGTTACTATTTTTTAACCAAGCGTTTGGTTAAAAAGGTACCAACCAAGCCCCTTAGGTTGTAATTTAACTTTGTTGTTTTAAGCCAAAATGCTAGGTTATATTTAACCCATGTAAAAAATAAGCATTTACAGGGTTAATTTAGCCCATCGGATGTGTTCGTCCCTTTTTGACCCAATGATAGGTTGAACATAACCCAGCATTTTTAGCTGGTCCTCGCACCTCAGTGTTCTGGCCCTAACAAGGAACGGTAGCGTTTGGATTACTGGTTCATTAACGTACAGTATGTTGTTGCCAGTTTACAGGGCGATGTAATCTAGTATGTCTATTTTAATGGTCGTGGGACGGGGCGGGTTGGTAAAATAGATACAGTGGTGCAGGGCGGGCTAAATATCTCATAAAAGCAGGACCCGTAGGTTGAAAGAAACCCTGACCTCCGCATCACTAATTCCAAAGGGAGGCCTTGAAGTGAAAATTGTTGAGAACCACTGATACAAACAGACATTCACAGAGACTGCTTGTTCTGGTAGTGCACATCGACAGGTTTAAGCAAAGAAAAGAGAGATACTACAGGTGGTTAAATCCAGCGAGGAACAGCGAGAGCCATTGTAAACCACACATCTCTCCGGGGATGAACATAAAGCAAAGATTTCATGATGGATCCATAGATGAGGATTTGTAAAGCCAGTTCACTGAGTCTAAACCTTACATAGATCCAAACAAGCTGTTTAGTGTGCCTTACATCTCATACTGTGTGTGTGCGCGCGCGTGCGTGTGTGTGCGCGTGTTTGGGAGAGGTGGAGGCAGACAGACGTAGTGAAAGAGAAGATAAGCTGGAATTGATTTGATATATATTTAGCATTGTATTGGGTGGCGTTTCTGTGGAGTCGCAGCTCTTGTTTCTCTGTCCATGAACAGAAGAATAAGTGTCTCGCTTAAACAAATAACTCCAGATAACCACTTATATTTGTTTAGTTGTGCGGCATATTACTCCTAAACTGTCAGATACGGTAACTGCTGTTGCTTGACATGTCATTTCGCCCACAAAATACAGATTATATAGTATTATGTTTGTGTGCAAACAGGAGAAATTTGTCTTTTGTGTTTAGTGGAGACTGGAGTGGAGCAAATGAATGAATGAATGAATCTCATGAAATGTTACTAAAATGCATTTTGCATCGAAATCACAAGACCAGAAAAGTCCATTAAGACTCTTTTTTTTGCATTGTAACAATATTATCATGACAATTAGGCACATTTTTCTCACAAATTCTCATTATGGTAATGCATGCTGACTTTTTGGCTCTTAATGCCGAATCTCATTATTGTAATGAACTCTCTTTAAAAATATTTCCTTTAAAAATGTCTGAAAAATCATTATAAAATGATAATTTGTTATTTGAATGGAGACACTTTACTATTAAGTTGCATTTGTTAACTTGCATTAGCTAACACAAATCAGCATTTATGAATCTTTGTTAATGTTAGTTAATAGCATAAACAGTGCACAATATTAACAGTTACAACTTTTATCAAATGTATTCGTAAATGGTAAAATTAGCAAGAACTAAGATGAATAAATGTTATTCATTGTAAGTTTATGTTAGCTAATGCATTAACTAATGTTAACAAGTTCAATCTTATTGTAAATGCAGTTAATAAATACTACCCTGATGTATACAAGTTCTGCTAGTTGTCAGTTTTTTGTGTATTGTGCACATACATAAAGTTAAGTATAATATTTGACATGTCTGATGCATTTTGTTTAGGTATTTAAAATTGTTTGACATTATATTAACCCTTATTGACATTTTAATGACACGTTTAATTTGTACCACTGTAGTTGAGGTCAAGAAAAATAGTTGTGATGCTTTTATAAAACTTTTTGATGGAGTGTTAACACTTAATGGCATTAAAATGACAGTTTAATGTAATGTTAACCCATAAAGGTAGTTTTTTAAGTTTGATAATTATTCTGCTATATCATGTTTATGATAGATTTATGACAAAGTCCATTATATGTTTGTTCGTTTTTGACTCAAAGTAGGCCTACAGTACAGTATTTGGCAATATACCCTCACCTAAAGGATTATTAGGAACACCATACTAATACTGTGTTCGACCCCCTTTCGCCTTCACAATGCCTTAATTCTACGTGGCATTGATTCAACAAGGTGCTAAAAAGCATTCTTTAGAAATCTTGGCCCATATTGATAGGATAGCATCTTGCAGTTGATGGAGATTTGTGGGATGCACATCCAGGGCACGAAGATCCCATTCCACCACATCCCAATCATGCTCTATTGGGTTGAGATCTGGTGACTGTGAGGTCCATTTTAGTACAGTGAACTCATTGTCATGTTAAAAAAAAAACAATTTGAAATGATTCGAGCTTTGTGACATGGTGCATTATCCTGCTGGAAGTAGCCATCAGAGACATAGTCAGAAACAATGCTCAGGTAGGCCGTGGCATTTAAACGATGCCCAATTGGAACTAAGGGGCCTAAAGTGTGCCAAGAAAACTTCCCCCACACCTACACCACCACCACCAGCCTGCACAGTGGAAACAAGGCATGATGGATCCATGTTCTCATTCTGTTTACACCAAATTCTGACTTTACCATCTGAATGTCTCAACAGAAATTGAGACTCATCAGACCAAGCAACATTTTTCCAGTATTAAACTGTCCAATTTTGGTGAGCTCGTGCAAATTGTAGCCTCTTTTTCCTATTTGTAGAGGAGATGAGTGGTACCCTGGGGGGTATTCTGCTGTTGTTGCACATCCGCCTCAAGGTTGTGCGTGTTGTGGCTTCACAAATGCTTTGCTGCATACCTCGGTTGTAACGAGTGGTTATTTCAGTCAAAGTTGCTCTTTTATCAGCTTGAATCAGTCGGCCCATTCTCCTCTGACCTCTAGCATCAACAAGGCATTTTCGCCCACAGGACTGCTGCATACTGGATGTTTTTCCCTTTTCACATCATTCTTTGTAAACCCTAGAAATGGTTGTGCGTGAAAATCCCACTAAATCAGCAGATTGTGAAATACTCAGACGGGCCCGTCTGGCACCAACCACCATGCCACGCTCAAAATTGCTTAAATCACCTTTCTTTCCCATTCTGACATTCAGTTTGGAGTTCAGGAGATTGTTTTGACCAGGACCACACCCGTAAATGCATTGAAGCAACTGCTATGTGATTGGTTGATTAGATAATTGCATTAATGTGAAAAAATCAAAATAAGCATTTTTATTTTTCCATCTGTTTTCTCTGCATACTTGATAAATCTTGCTTGTGTATTTTATATCAAGGGTTTACCATGGGCTACTGACTGAGGATTTAATGATATTATTTTAAAATAGTCAGTCGTGAACTAAAGTGGGCCGGTCAAAGAAACTCCAGGGCTGAAAATGAGTCCCACTCCGGCACTGCCCATGCATGCTTTATCCACAGGTTTTGTGATGTTCACCCAATTATCAACGCGCTTGTATGAACCCATCCACTGTATTTAAAGCAGTCATTAACCAATAGCACGGTCAGGGGTCTCCTCTTCAGATCGCTAATGTTTTCTAATGATGAGAACACAGCCTGCGGTAGAAATCGATAAAGGCTTCGTCTCTTGTGAATGAGCAGCACAACAACAGACCTCTGCCATCCAATGTCCCTCGTCTCGACGGTTTAATTGATCGAGCATCCCTTTGCTTTCTGCTCAAGTCTTGAATTTCTCTGAGTGCGTTTTACGTGTCACCTAGCCAAAGGGGCGAGCGGACGGTTGGACGAAGGACAGAGAAATCGATTGGGAATATTCTGTGCCATTACAGAACAAGTTCTCCGTTCCATGGTTGTCTGGAGTCGGCCGCGTGGCCTCTCGTTACCTCAATCTCTCTTCATGTTCGTGTAAACTAACTCACAACGTCGATAAAGTGTGCAGACTTTGGTTTTCTGTAAGGTGGTAATTAATTATCATATCAAATAAAATGCATTTGTGTCATGTTTGGCATATGAAAGAGCAGTTGCTTTGAATGCGAGCTGGGTACATATGATTATATGAAGGGTTGGTGTGATAGATAGCGAGTTATAGCTTTTGTTCTTCAAGTACAAAGTAAAAGGCCCAAGCAAATCTCTTTAGTTCCTGAATGATATTATAGCGCAGAGGATAACTGGGTAATATTTTTAGCGGCGGTCCTGGTGCTGCAGCTGTTTTCATTGCATTTCGCTCACATTTAAGACTCTTGCAAGCCATTGTCAACTTAAATGAAAAGTCAATACGTTGCCGTTTTGAGCCCACTGTGAAAATGGGTTTAGCAGCGGGACAAATGTGAAAGTCACTAAAGAGACCGATCGCTGCCAGTGTTGAGCAATGAAACGTTAATCCGCTTGTTAAGTCATGACGTAAGGAATACTGTTTCCACTATTTATTCATATCACAAATTTAAACAAAAAAAATTATAAACTGAGAGGGTATACTGCAGTCTTCAGGCTTACAGAAACACCGACAGCAATATATTAATAATTCTTAAATAGTCCCAGATTTGTTATGGAGAGAAAAATAGGTGTTTTTGATCGTTTTGCATTATGATTCGAGTGTATATTAGCATCAGTTTTTGTTATTTACTTATGGCATTTAAGATTGGTTGGACCCAGAAGCGCTCTGTGATGTCAGACTTAAAGGTGCAGTGTGTATAATTTTTTTAAAAGATCTCTTGACAGAAATGCAAAATAATATTCAAAACTATATAATCAGGGGTTTTATTATTCATGTTTTTATTACCTTAGAATGAGATGTTTTTATCTATACCGAGGGTCCCCTTACATGGAAGTCGCCATTTTGGGCCGCCATGTTTCTACAGAAGCCCTTGACAGACAACATTTTTTTACTAAGTTGTCCCCGACGATGACATGTTTGTCTAGTGGCGGCTACCGTAGCCTCTCTATGTGTTTCAAAAGTGAGGGGTGAGCAGTGGACTGAGCCGTTGGTTGCAATTCACAACTTCACCACTAGATGCCGCTAAAATTTACACACTGCACCTTTAACAAGCGGTGCTGCCTCGTAATCTCTATTTATTTGTTTCCTTCCCGTTAGGGTGGAATTGGGCTACAGACTGTTTACAGTGCACCTATTTCATTGCTAAAAAACAATGTTCATTTGTGTATTTTAGAACGTGTTGGTGTGGTTTATGGTTTAAAAAAAACATTATTTTCCACATACCGTACATGTTTGTAGCACTAGATTTCACTCTCTTCCTGAAATGCACGGATTTTAAAAGCTCTGTGTCCCTTATTGGCCAGCTAATATGTACGTTAGGATTGGCTTGAATACCTCTGACGTCAGCCGGAATGTGACTCCGGCTGACGTTACAATTCAAGATTCGGTCACAATTCAATGCTAACAGGAGTTAACTTACAAGCTAAGAGTCCGAAGCTGGAGGAATTATGATAAAGTCGTTCTTGTCTACATCACCAATCCCAGGAAGTAAACTGTTGCCTACAATCCGTGTATTTGTTGTAGTCCAAGAAAATAGATTTACGTTGTAGACGATAACTCGCGTCATCGTTTACTTTGGGGTTTGTACATTTTGCATATTGTTAACTAATACAAACTTACACACCAAAGGAAATGTAAAAACCTGAATCGGACAATAGGTGCTCTTTAAGGAAAAGTGACTTTGCTTTGGTGCCAAATTATTAGTATTTCTTGTAAAATGTGCATTAAAGAATAGCTAAAATATAAATCTAAATAGACAGCCTGATCTCACAAATATTTGTACGCTTTTTATGAGTTAGCCCATTTGTATTAATTCGTATGAAGTAAATTGTACAAAAATGAACGATTATCTTAAAAAAGCCCCTAAACTTGCCCATAACTTGAACATCATAAGGGTGAAAGGAAATTGTACAAAAATGTTTTGAATGTGGTCGTACGAATTAGCCACATTATAAAAAACTTACAAATTATTAGTGTTGAAATATAAAGACAGATGCATTTTTATTGATGCATGTGTGCATTTTTGCATAAAATCATTATGCACTCTTAAAAAGAATGTGTTAATTTTTTAAACATCTTTTTGTGTTAAGCTTTTAACACATTATGTGTCATTTTCTGTTGATTTTGTGTTAAAATAAAACACAAGTTGTGTTAAAAGTAACACAAAATGTGTTGTTTCAATAATAACACAGAGATGGGTGGATTCTGGGACAATGCATTTAGGGCCCTATCTTGCACCCAGCGCAATTGACTTTGTCAGTGACGCATGTATCATTCGTATTTTCCACCGGCGCACAGCGGGTTTTTCCCTCCACAGACGCACGTCGGCAAACTAGGGAATGAACTTGCGCTCCCTGGGCGGTTCAGCGCAAAAAAGGAGGCGTGTTGCGGCGCAAACCATCCCTGATGCTATTTTGCAGTTTCAAAAAACAATTGCGCCACTGACCAAAAAAACTAGTCTAAAGTCAGTGGCGCGTTGCGCGTGGTTCATTATGCTATTTTAAGGGCGAATGCTTGACCATAATGTATAGCATGCACAACGCGCACACACTTTGCTTATCTAATCTACACAGATGCAACAGTTATTTTTGCAAATCATAAATTGTTACAATAAAAAATATTAACACACGAGGGATAAGGGGAATCATAGTGGTGAGCATTGTGGTGATAGTTTTTATTTATTATGTGGCTGTGTTAAAAAATTCTCATGCAAATAACGATTAAAATATTTTCATAAGTTTGTTGTGTGGTTGTATTACGTTTATTTTATGTAAATAATAATTAAAATATTTTCATAAGAAACCTTAATGTATATGAACTTGATTTGTAAGTGTACTTTGGGGTTGGACCTTGCTTGCGTTTCTTGGGTCCCATTTCAAAGCCCCAAACCCTTTCAGCGTTGAGGGTGGACGCAGCGATGTCCTCTGCTGGCGTCTGTGTAGAGGCAGATCCACCTCCCGTTACACGGCGTGCCCGATTTATGCTGGCAAGCTTAGGATTCCCCCGTCTCCTGACATTATTGTAGCGCTTGGCGCAACGATGGGGATGCCACCTGATGAGACAATTGTGGCTATTTCCTCTCACGCCTGTTTAACCAACGCTGATTTGGGCGGGTTTCTCCCATCCCCATACAAAACAACTTCTCTGTCTTTGACTGCTCTTACAAGAACGTCGGTCTCCTCGGCTATGAACCGCTCCTGGCGTGCACCTGGTAAATCCGTCATAATAATAGCAACCCGCCATGGAACTTGCGCCCTTGCGTTTAAAGGGAATGTTGGATAGCGTTCTGATTGGTTTATTTGACGTTACGCCCAAACCACACCTATGAATAATGAACCTACTTCAGACAAACCCCTTATTGATTTGCGCCTGGCGTAAGAGTTATTTCTCCCGCCGGGAAAATAGCAACAGCGCCCAAGATCCGCCCACAAACTCACTTGCGCATTGCACTTCGCACTTGCGCTTCAGATCGTTAAAATAGGGCCCTTTGTGTGTTGTCCCAGAATCAACACAAATATGTTGTTTTAAACACATCCGTTCTAAGAGTGTGTAAACAAAACTTTTTCAGTGGTCGATGTCAGACTCAAGTTTGCAAGTGCACAGTTAAGTTTTGCAACTGATTTATTGAAAATGCATGCAATATTTACACCGGCAGCACTAGAAACTCATTTAAGGGAGGTAGCTGGCCGACCACGATTCTAAAAAAGAACACAATAATAATTTATACATTCATTGCATGCATATAATTAATACTTTATTATATTATGTTATGACTTCAATGTACCCCTTCCTGTTAAGAAGGGGTACACTTTAAGTCATATTTCACCCCAAAATGAAAATTCTTTCATAATTTTCTCATTCTCATGTTGTTATAAACCTCTATGATTTTTTTTTGAAAATATTTTGATAAAGATGGTAAGCACACAGCACAAATATTTTGGAATTCAACGGGTACCCTCAACTGGGTGCTTACCATCATTTATCAAAATATCTTCTTCACCATTTATCACAATACTTCCATAATATTTGTTTTCCTACTATGGAAGTCAATGGTTTCCCCCATCTGTGTGTCTACCATTATTTATCAAAATATTTTATTTTGTGTTCCTCAGAAAAAAGAAACAGGTTTAGTTAAATGATGACAGAATTTTCATTTTGGGGTGAACTATCCCTTTAATGTACTTTTCCTGTTTTTGGACACTGTCATTTACACTACATTGTAAATAAACAACGGTGGTATACTGAACTGAAGAGAGAGGAAGAAGTCGATTGTAAGCCCGCCCACAGCGAAAACTGATTGGTCTAGTTTTCAGAAAGACAGAGCAATCAGGATATGCTCTCCGTCACTTTTTTAATTGTATGCACCGATCCAATTTTTCTGATTTAAGTGTCAATCTCTGGAGTTTTGCTAGTCTTTTACCTTTGTACATTGTGTTAGAAATGAAGAGAGATAAATTAGGCAAGATGGAGAAGATGTGCTTAACTCCGGGTCTCTCTCCTCTTAGTTTACGAGCTCATTTGTGCGGCGCTTGTGGACCAGTAACTCAAGCACAGTGAGGAGACTATAAGTAAAGGGCCGATTATGAATGCAATATATTAAACGCGGTGGCAAATATATTAAACATACTGGGCCGATCTCAAGAGGCAGGCCGGATAATGCGCTGATTGATTTTTACTGAGCTGTTAACTATTAATGCAGCTGAAAGAGAAGAAACCTGCGGACATTTGTCAGAGCCGTAACGGCGAGCGTTCAGTGGTTGGAGACGCCTGCGAAGGATCCATTTAGTAATTATCAAACGGCCCCCTGCGACGTGCCACGGCTCCCGCTCATGATGAGATCTCACCGCGGGTAATGCGGTCGGTAAATACTCGGCGAGGATGTGTATTTATTTGTTTTGTGTCCTCCAGGAGCTCTTTGCCCTCAGCTTCAACCTTAATAAAATGAGTATGGTTATCTCTTTTCTTTCTGCAAGCATCTGCACTTTCGCTAAAATGACCCGTGGGGGCTCGGTGAGGGAGCCTCGTGTGCCACCGCTGTTACTGGAAATTTGCCTGATTATCAACAAACAAAATGGGCTTATCTGGAGAGAAGTGAAGTGCGCTCGAAAGATTAATTAGCCTGAATGCTTCGGACGCTTTAATGAAGAGGACTAAAGCCGAGGCGGTGGTGTGATTTCGGCGGAAGTGCTCGTATGCAGGTGCGGATCGCGGCGGGGTCGCATGTAGGCTGCGCATTTTAAATGATGATGCTGTTATGTCATAACACCTTATCGTCGTTCTTTAAAAAACAGTTGGGCAGCTTTGGTCCCCTAAGGATCATTATCTCATGGCACAGTTTGGCTGAATGTACTGTACTTTGGACATTTAAAGTCCCCATGTAGTCGATAATTGTATCACTTTAAACTAGATACCTCTTGAAAGACACTGGACAGTTTAACGAGATTTGGGACCCATTTGTTACCTTAAGGAATTGTATTTCATAATGTAATGTACGGTAACTGAACTGAACTGAAGTGTTGTGTATTACTGACAATATCAGGGCGGGTTAAATTTAAAGGAGAGGTTTTTTATCTAAGAAGATTATACACTGTAAAAATGATATATCAATATATATCAATATATATATATCTGTTACCTTAACTTAAACAAATTAATTTATGTAAACTTATCACTTGATTTTGCATGTCAATTCAACCTACTATTTTAACATAACTTCAATACTATTGACTTATAAAACTCGTTGAAGTTAATTTTGTAAGTAAAAGTCGCAAAAAATATATATGTTGATTTGAGAAAAATGCTGCATTAAAGTCAAAACTTTAAAACATTGACTTGCATAATTAAATTGTTTAAAAATGCATTTTTACAGTGTGGATTATTCTATTATTTTAAAGTTGAATAAAAACTTATACAACATTTTTTTTATCTTTGAGCATTAAAATAGCATATGTTAAAGTATTTCCTGTGATAATAATAATTAGGAACTGCAAGAAAGTGAAAGTGTTTTTATTATAGCAAAGATAAACAATTAACAAGGATAACAGTATAATTGTTTGGTTAAATATAAAAAAATGATCCTTTTACTTACAGGCCAGCGATCATTTCTTTGCATATTCATTATTAGCTCACTCATTTTTCTAATCAAGTTTAGTTGTGCTTCAAGAACTCGTTAAAAAATTGAGTTTCATATTTGAATTTATTCATAGCAGATGCTTTATCCAAAGAGACTTACAAGTGAGAATAATACAAGCAGAAACAATAACAGTGCCACCAAATTTTAATTTGGTGCTAGAATAGTGTAGTGATAACAGGGGATTGAATATTTATTACAGTGGAATTAATTCTTAAGTGCTTTTGGAAACCATTCAGCATTTTGGAAATACAGTAAATGATGGAAGATCATCATATAATTGTTTAATGATTATATAATGCATAATGAATGTCTACATTAAGCTTAAAAATTTATGTTATGGAAGACAAAAACTGACTTTTTTTACCTACAACGGGGTGGTTTCCCGGACAGGGATTATCTTAAACTAGGACTAGGCCTTAAATTAATTTGGAGATATTACTAGTTTTAACAAACATGCCTTACTAAAAGCATTACCTGTGTGCATTTTGAGGCAAAACAAAGGGCACTGATTTATTTTAAGATATGTCAGTGCAAGTTGTTTTCAGTTTGGACAGCTCTTACATTTATTTTAGTCTAGGACTAGACTAATCCCTCTCCGGGAAACTGCCCCAATAGGATTAAAAAAGAGCATACTACTGTATGTAGTACACCTGGCCTTGTACTGTACACACCAACCACAAACAACATTTCTTCTGTGTGAATGATCCAACATACAAATTGTGATTATTTCCAGGATGGACTACCAAATGCACTCCAAATTTGGAAAACCTTAAATGCATGACTTCCCCAATCATTGTACAGTAACATATTCGTGTCTTTAGTGACTCGGGGTGCTTATCTAACATGATTGGGTCTCTAAACTGCCCAAATAATACAAAACTGTATTAATATTTTATTAACAATTCCAGATTGATAAATTAAAGCATGTTTTGTTTACTTTGACATTTCAGTTGTCATCAAAATAGGTGTACCAGACGTACCAGCAGGACACGCTAATACCCCATTTTCTTAAAGGGACACTTCACTTTTTTCGAAAATAGGCTCATTTTCCAGCTTCCCTAAAGTTAAACATCTGATGTTTACCGTTTTGGAATCCATTCAGCTGATCTCCGGGTCTGGCACTAACACTTTAATCATAGCTTAGCAAAATCCATTGAATCTGATTAGACCATTAGCATTGCGCTCAAAAATAACCAAAGAGTTTCGATGTTTTTCCTATTTAAAACTTGACTCTACTGTAGTTACATCGTGTACTAAGAATGACATAATAATAATCAAGGACTTTGCTGCCGCACCATGGCTGCAGCAGGCGCAATGATATTACGCAGTCCCCGAAAATAGTCCCCTTGGTAACTTTCAATAGCTGGGGACTATTTTCGGGCACTGCATAATATCAAAAATATCAAAACTATTTGGTCATTTTTAAGCGCAATGCTAATGTTTTAATCAGATTCAATAGATGGTGCTAAGCTATGCTAAAAGTTGTACTGTAACGCCAGACCCGGAGATCAGCTGAATGGATTCCAAAAATGGTAAAAATTAAATGTTTAACTCTATCGTAGCTGGAAAATGAGCATATTTTCAAAGAAAGTGGAGGGTCCCTTTAATAATGTGTGTTCTCATTGCCTTGCTATTGCATGTTTCTGTTACAACAATCGTGTGATACGTAAATATGAGGTAATTGTAAGAAATGAATTTAAGCAAAATTCTTCTGTGCATGTGCACATGGATATTTTTCAACATGATCTCACAAAGTTCCGTGGTATAGTCACGGAATATTTTGCTAATTTTTCCGTGTCCGTACCACAGACATTCTTTTCCGTGTCAGGTTCACGTATTGGTTACTCAATTGTTTTTCCTATTTTTAAAACATTGTTGCTTGGGTTTGGGTTAGGATGTCACTTTAACTACTGGTTTATACTATTTTTTTCAGATTTTTAAACAATTGTCGCCTGACGTTAGGGTTAGGGTTGGTTTTGGGAAAATACTATGACTCACGCCTTTACATGCGTACTTTTCTCCTGATGATCAGATCACGGACTACACGATCGAAATTTGCATCCGATTGATCTCAATCGTTTTGATTAAGGTTTTGACTTCTTTTCAATCTGATTGAGCCACCACTACGATAACAAACTGATTATTTGGTTGCATGTAAATGTACCTACTGACAGCTTATTTGGTATACAGTGATGCAGATCACAGAGGCAGAGGTACTTTGTCGGACTTTGTCATTAAAATGTATTTCTTAAACAACAACAAAGAAAAAAAAAACTGCTAACAAATGGTTTAAACTATTGACATTTACTTTAATTTCCTGCCTACAGTCACGAGACACCAAAAGGTAAAACGGATTAAGTGCAACAAACTTTTCTTCTGTATTTACATGCACCTGTCCAGCCTAAAACTTTGCATTGTGTATGTGCACATTAAAAGCTCTTGATTTACAGTACAGCATGACGTATTATCCATCTGGTTGTAAACACGCAGAAAAAAAAGGTGCAAAAGTTGGCACTGGGATGGTACCTTTTAAACCTAAAAGGTGCACATTGGTACCTCAAAGGTACATATCTGAACCTAAATTAAAAGGTAATATAATGTATGTCTGGTGATCTTTTTATGCAAGTTTGTATGCTTGTGTCTGTGCTCAATGTCTTATGAACATGGCCCTCTCTGTATAAAGTCCCTGAATAAATGATGACTAATAATCAAGCAACATACTTTAATGTATATGGAAAATGCTCTCACAAACACACACAGATTTATATAATCGAGTTGTCAGCATTACCTGTCCATCATACACGCACTTATTTACCCTCAAATCCGCAAGGCTACTTGACCGAGAGCAATATTTTCCCCTTAATCAGATTCATAAATTGGTAATGATATTCAAGCACTCGTGTGATATATGGCAAATTATAATGTCAGCGTGTCTTAGTTATGCCGCTGTCATTTGAGTACAGGCTCTATTGCTTTAATAAATCATGGTGGGTGGGATATGGCAGTCATCAGATTGAATGATAATAGAGAAACGCCATAAATAAGTGCATTTGGTGCTCAATATGCATCTTGTTGATAATCATAATATGACTCATATTATAATAACAGACCCGTCATTATTATGACATGCAGATATAGACAAGAGGACTCATTACCAGGGAACCAGGATAACCAATCCAAGCCGGATTTAGACTGGACAACTTTTTGTGGTAATGTAAAAATAAGATTTAGGCAATTGTATCACAAATTATGCAGATTGGGTCTTTAAAGGTTTCTACCCCAATAGAATCTGGACCTTCATTTGATAGACCCGCCCCACACATACGCAACCCAGACAATGATGTCGGTTAGTAGACACACCCCTTACTGCTGATTGGCTACAAGTGTGTTTTGGTACTCGGCCCGACTCTCTTTTCCAAAGCGATTTTACGTATCGTCCACTCCGCCTTTAATGACCCTATACACTTTTTAAAATTAATGAATTTGAAAACATTTTTTGTTTCTTTCGAGTTAAATTGTTGATAATAAATAGACCGAGAAATATTAAGAAGCTAGAGGTCACTTCAAAAAAATAAATGAGGGGGGTGGATCATGCCCAGGGTCACTATAGGGTTAATGTCACTTCAGATTGTAATACACACTACATTCGTTTTATGTATTATTACTATATATTAATTTACTAAGTATGGCAAACTACATTTTATTAAGTCTAACTGTGGGTTCAAACCAGATGCGAGTTCAACGATTTGTGCGAGTAGATTACATACAAAGTCAATGCAAAGACACGATCAGACGCGTGCTCGCGTGGGACGGTGCGAATGACGCGATATGGGCGACACGTTTGCAGCGAAAATATTTAACTCGACTGAAAAATTCGCATGACATGAAGTTATACCGCGAGTAATCTAGCGCGAGTAAATCGATGCGCTGCATTTTTTTTAAGTAAACAATTTGTTATTTTTTTTTCTTTTAAAATCTTCACCTGAATTTCTAAACCTCAGTGAATGACACAAATGGTATTGAATATATTGTATTTGATGTTTTAGTTTCTTGCGTACTGCATTTACCAAGTTTAGGTCCCTGCATAACAAATGTTTACATTTAATAACTTGAACACTGTAAAAACAATATTTTCATAAGCTGATTCATATTTAGGGGTCGACAAACAATTGCTTTTGCGATTTAAATTTCCTCTGCATAAACTGCGCATCTATTGCTTTTAAAGGTACAATCAAGGTGATGCAAGCAATGCTCAAAACCTTATAACCAGATCTTACAATTATTTATACTATGTGTCCGTTGAACGCTTGAATCTGATTGGCTGATGAACGTTCCGATTTTCTGGGAAACGCACGGCGAACGTAGTTCCAGGCAGCTCTCTTGATCGCATTACAGTTCCATATCACTTTGCATTGTTAACTCTTTCGCCGCCATTGACGAGATATCTCGTCAATCAAGAGAAAACGCTTCCCTGCCAATGACGTCTTTCCGCAATGCCGCTATCATCCACCAGGTGGCGCCCTTCCGCAACTTTTTAAACCCGGAAGTATTGCCCTATGGCAAGGGGCTGCATGTCCGTGTCTGTTTTAAAGATCGCTCTGAATGGGATCTCTATGAAAAGTCCGTCACAAAAATGGAATTATCTTTTGCAGAAACCTACCCATATTTAAAAGCTGATTACAAAAGAACTACTGAAGGTAGGATGAAACGTTTTTTTGTTTTGTTTTTGAAAGTAGAGGGTCTGTTCTTTTATTTGGTATATTGTATGTTTATATATTTAAAGAAGAACATTTTCTGGAAGGAATTAAACTTTGGTGAAAATCATGAAAAACGCTGGCGCTGGCTGGCAACTTTTTTTTTTTAAAAGCTGGCGGTGAAAGAGTTAACTGTAATAAGGGACTAACATAAACAACATGACAGACGATTTTCCGAGGCAATAACGGCGCTGTTTAGAGACGCACAGAGGTAGCCTTGTTCACACAATCTCTTTCTCTCTCGCCCTCTATCTCTCACACACACTCTCGCTCTTAGTCTTATTTTCTTTCTCTCTATGTGTCTCTGTCGTTCTATCTCTCTTTATAATAACTTCATTAATAACTGCATTAGAATGCTATCAACGGCTCAAGCCTCCATTACCAGCTTTAAAATTACATTTTGGAACAAGCAAAAGAGCTGTTGGATGAGACGCGTCAGAGTCCTATAGAGATTTAAGTACAAAAAACGGACGAATCCCTTTAAATATATCATGTGATTGATGTCTTGAGGTGTGGAAACCGTAGTATAAGCATAATAATTGACTCCGGGTCATTAAATTATTGAAAAATAATGCACACCCGAGGTGTAAAGCAACTCCGCTCCGTGTCGTGGCCGCATGGTGTGCATTATTTTTCTAATAATTTAACGGCCCGTCGTCAATTATTTCTTACACATAGTTAGTCACATTCCTATACACAAACATTACTACACTGTACTACACTTTTGGGGTACAATATTATATTCTTAGGACCTGTTGTGTACCCTAAGGGACTTTTTTGTACAAATAAAATTTAAGGCGTACAAAACTGTTAATTGTACTTTACTTTAATAGATAAGCTACAGTAAAGGATACATAAACATTGTAATATTTTGTATGCCTGTAAAAGTACAAAACAGAACCATAGGGTACCACCCCAGTGACAGAAATGATACAGTTTTGTACCTTTTTTTCTGACAGTGTACTATAAGCCTGTAGTCTTTAAATGTCGGGATTTTAACAGTAGAAATAGTTTCTGAAAAACTTTAAAGGTCAATGAAAAGGTTCCGGATAAGCTATAGGTTGAGTCCATATATCAAACCAAAAAACAGAGGCAACCTAAATCGTGGTGAGCTGATCTGGGTCATATCATCTGTCTACCAATCCCAAAAATCAATTATTTGCATTGCCTTAACCCATCATAAATCATAAAATCTTATTACCTTGAAGTGCTACTCAGTACAGTAGGCAGGCCCACTTTAGAAATAAAAGAACATTAATATTTGATTAAAGAAGAACGTGAATCGCCATGCACCGCTTTCATTTATGTCATGTGAATTATATCGCAGTGTGGTTTAATTCGACTTAAATGGCGGCAGACGCAGACAAGGCCGTGGAGAGCTTAATTGAAACTCCTGTTGTGTAGAGGAAACCTATTACAGTTATATGTGGCCTTATTAACGGCAGAAATGAGGTGCTGGAGAAAGCTGAAACTTGCGAGTTTTGATATTCATCAGCCATCGAAATTGCGTTCCCAGGCATACGATTTGCAAGATACCCATTTTGTAAACCGAAAATCATCTCATTTTAGGTGCTGCAGTTGGAAAACAGATCACATACGGCATCATTTTAACATTAAATGCAATTTAAATAAGTGCAGACACATCCATGCCCATGATTAAGTTTGCAGTGATTCGCCAGTTTTTTCTGTTTAGCTCAGTGGTAGAGCATTGCATAAGGAGTGCAATAGGTCATGGGTTCGAACCCAGGGAACACACACATTATAAAAAATGCATACCTGGAATTAGGGATGGTACGATCTGAGTTGTCACCATAATGTTCTTTGTTTTCTTGTTGTTTGTTCTAAACTTTGTTTGCAGTGGTGGATCCGCTACTTTTCTTCATCTATTCTTTTTTTTAATGCACTGTAAATGCTGCAAATCAGTGCTGCACTGATAGCCTGGTAGAGTAATAATTTGAATTTTTTTGTATTGCGTATACATGTCCAATGCGGCCATCCGCGTGTAGCTGTGGGGAGTATACTCAGAAAGGTGCGCGGACGCGTGCGCGCGAGCCGGACGCGGATGCGCAAAAAAGTACACCCCGGCCTTAAGATTAAACTGCACAAGCGAGTGTAGTAATATGTAACGTATAGAAGGGGTGCTACGTTAAGCCAAAGTCGGCTGACTCCCAGGGGTGGAAAAAAAACCTTCTCATCCAGTGTGCGACCCCCTTTAGGGTTTTTCTTTTTTTTTTCGAAATAATTTATATATGTCAGGTATTTTTGGAAAATATGGGTTTTAGTTGTAAACTGCATTGGTAAATAAAATTTGCCATAGCAGAAAGATGAATTAAACTCATTCTCAAATGTTACGATAATGTACCGTCTAAATAATGCAAAACTACAGCAACAGTGTGCATAGGAGAAAAACCGAAGCACTCAAGGTTTCTATACTTAGACTCCATGTACAGTACATTTCTTTCTTATTGGATAACACAAGCGATCTTTTTTGCTTTTCCTTACAGCTACGGAAGTGTTGAGTTCAGTCGAACATGCTTTGAGGAATGAAAGACAGACAGCTCTTAGTTTTTATGGATGGAAACAGCTTCTGTCTGGCTTTGATCACACATCTTGCTCTCGAGAAAGCTCTCAAACACAGAAACCTCGTTCCTAACACTGTACACGCTCCTTGTACGCGCCAAACTTAGATTACAGTAAAACATGTAGAAATCAAAAACGATAGTAAAAATATAAGCCAGCGCTTTGTTTTCCCTGCCTGCTCGCTCACTAATGGGTAGAGGAGAGATTCACGCTGGCATTAAGCGACTTTGCCAACTGCCAAAGTGTGTTGTCCAGGTCAACGTGACATTAATTAAAACACAAAGCGTAGGCAGCACTAGCTCCCAGACAAATACTCGAAATAAATATATACGGTGGTGGAAAAAAGACTTTTTGATGCCTTGGCACAGGACGGATAACTTCAGATTTCACCACGCAAGTGTTGAGAGATGATGAGAGAGAGAAACGGATAAATATCACATGTAAGAGGGAGAGCGAGAGCGCTCCCCGAGGCATTCGGGGGTTAGAGACAGTGATATATGCCCTGGGCTCTCTTCGGCCCTGGCTCATTACTGGGTGGCCATTTTGTAAATCAACAGATAATTACGGTATACATCATACGCTGCTCGCATCACCGCAGTTTACCATATTTGGTTAGGTCCGCCGCTAAGGGACAGGCAGAGGTGGAAAATGAAAAACTGCTCATTTTGAAGCTTGGTCACTTGGTTTTTATAATGGATTGAGGACATTTGTATTGTTGTTTTCGGGTCATCTGTCTTTTGGCCACCACTCTTTTGGTGACTTGGAAATTTATGCAAGCCGTATTTTACTTCAATGTATTTGTTTTTCGTGCTTAGATATATAAGAATGAATATATAAACACTTTTATTTGTTTTGTTTGTTGGTTTGTTTTCTTTCAATCACGTAAGCATTTAGGTTTTAATTCACGGCTGTGCAACGAGCAATATGTTTCGACTTTTCTTTCTTTGTTCTTGAATTTCAATGAGATTGCCAGGGCTCCGCCAAAGCCTTTTTGATTGCTTTTCCTGCTTGAGTATCACTCTAATATCAGCTGAAATGTCACCACTCATATGTGTTTGTTTCATATGCATCTCTTTGTCTATTGCATGTAAAATAAGAGAGAGAGAGGGAGCGATAGAGAGAGAGGGGGGGAGAAGCAGATTACTTTACAAAGGGCAGACTTGATTTGAAGGCTGGATATTTTGCTCGGATTCTCGGCAAAAGGTTTGTCAAACACAAACAGCGTATGCTTATAAAGGCAATTTCATTTTCAAAGGAGATATAATCAGTCGGGACACAAAATGCGGAGAAGAAAACATCTTCAGTTCCGCCTCACCTCTAAAAGCTTTGGGTAATTTGCCGGCTTTCGAGTTGACCAAGTGTTTGGAAATTGAGAGCCCTGTAATTTTACGCTTACTTGTAAAATATGAGACACACAAAATTTTGCATAAACCTTTTTTTCTTAGTTCAGTTTTTAGAAGATCATTCCCTGTCTGTCTTTATTTAATGTTTCTTTCAAAGACTTTGAAATTTAAACCTAACTTAAACTAGTTGTCTTGCCACAGTTGACGTATTTCTCTATGGATCGAGAAAGTTGAAACATATCAGTGTTTTATTGCCAGTGGTTTTTAGTTTACATCAAAGTTATAAACCACAAATCACCAGCCCGTTTCAAATTGCATAAATCGTAAATGCGCCCAATGGAAACACGGCAATTTTGCATAAACTCCTATAGATGGTTTCATCGGACGCACTTGCGGTAACGCAATACACGTCTGGTCCGAACTTTACTTCTGGTTTCGTTTTTTTTTATGGTCTTACTAGTTGCTAAACTGAACTCTTGAACAAATGCCTCATCGAAATTAACAAATGTTTTGGTTTCCTTGGTAATCTATGTGTTGTCTATTTTGCTTGTTATATAAATAAACTACGTTTAAAGATATTTATTCTTAGCAGAGTTTACCGGAAGTCACCTGATGTATGCAAAGTCATATGATCATTCTTTAAATATAACGTGGTATGTTTAGTTGGAGGACAAGACCTTAAGAGGTGTGTATGACTTCATGTGGTGTCACAAGAACCAACAAGCACATGACATCAAATATACTGTAGTATGCTTTCAAGTCACTCTTGCTAAATTTTAATGTCATCCGCATGTCGGTCCACGCAGCTCTGTATATAGTACTCACTATTAAGCCGGTGTTTTGCATGGAAGAGTTTCCGTGATGAAAGCATTGCTGACTCTGATGAGGACTACACTCCGGAGACAATACCGCTACCGCATCGTCGACTCGAGGAAAAGCCACGCGATATTTACTCTCGTTTGATTGCTTTGTTTTTTCCGTTTGCCTTGTTTGCCTTCGCTGACTGCATATGCAGGTACTGTGAGTTCTGAATGCTCTTTTTCTGCCGTAGTTTTGCTCTTCCTAGAGTGCCTCGTGCACGTTCAAATCAATCGGGTGTGCGCATGTGTGGGCAGATCCCGTAGCAACAGGGGTGTGCCATGGTCGCGAGAGAGAGTGATAGTCGCGCAAGCCAATCATTTGTTTCGTCCCGAATGGAGAGTTCTAAAGACACTCGAATTTTATACTCTGTTTTTCAGAGTACTTACATTTTAATTATGTATTGGAATATAAAGACAGTTTAAATAAATTTGTAAAACAGTTTTTTTGATAATTCCTGCCTTTAATGCAACCTGATCTCACAATTTTCCCTGTTATAGTCACGGAATATTTTGCTCATTTATTCGTGTCATTGTCACGGATCTCCGCATTTTTCTGTGTCAGTTTCACGTATTGGTTACTCAATTGTTTTTCCTATTTTCTTACCCTTGTCCCGTGGGTTTGGGGTTAAGCCCGATTTATGGTCATGCGTAAACTCTACACCGTAGCTATGCTGTAGGTTATCCGTAGCCTGTGCGTAGCTCTGCGTAGCCTGACTTGCACCTCGCAACAGCGCGTCAGTTCTACGTGGACCGCAAGCGCCATGAATGGTCCACCAGAACCCCCTCGTCAGGTAAAAAAACTGCGTCATAGGTATTTCCGCTTGCGGCGGTGAAAACAAAGATGAGCCAAGTTGAGGACAAAAGTCGCTGTTTATTTACTTCCATCATTGCTGGTCTTCTCAAATCATACACAACAAGTTGCTGTTTCTTCTTCGTTTGTGGGTTAACTTGCCAAGCTGCTTCTTCTTTGACGGTCGCGCTGCTACTGTGGTTACACGCGTGGTTACTGCCTACCAGCGGTCTGTGCGTGTGTTGGAATGTCGACGTGGAAGACGCAAGTATAAATGAAAACCGACACGGAACCTACACCATCGACGCTACGCCATAGGACCTATGCACAACTATAACGAGCCCTTTAGAATGACTTTCTGTTACATAAAATGACACCCTAACCAAAACCCAACTCTTAACCTTACGTCAGGCGACAATTGTTTAACCTGATAAGGATCACTGTGCTGTACACGGCACATCCCCTCCTTTGGATGTGAGGTTGCATAAACAACATTGTAACTTTGAAGCATTAAATCTTCAAAATATACGGTCATGCGGCACATCGTTTGAAAGCTTAGACTCTCAGGATTCCATTAAGCACAATTAATCCCTTCCATTACTACACAAAAAGCATAGTATGATTTATAGCACTCATAAAACTGTAATCTAGTTATTAGTTACCAGAACCCAGGCGGCCCCGATTTAGGTTATTTACTTACCCTCAAAATCTTCCCTTTATCCACTTCAGTGAAATTGTCCAAAACAAATTGTTCATAAATCCCCAAAAGTCCAAGGAAATGGAATATCCAAGCCTTTTAATCCAAACGATTTGTTCGCCTCACAATCTTGACGTTTCTGACCGATTTACGATATAAATACTGTAAACAATTAGTTCACTACTGGACATTCGTTCAACTCTCTCTTCTCATTCAAGACTTGTAAGGCTACATTTGGGTGTCACATTTATTGTGCAACGTCTGAGGAACAAATACACCCCTTGTGGAATTTCAGCCATTTTGTAAGAGGTTAAAAATCCCCCCCAAAAAAGTATAAACCAATAGTTAAAGTGACATCCTAAACCGAACCCAAAATCTAAACCCAAACCCTCGCGACAATGGTTTAAAAATAGGAAAAACAATTGAGTAACCAATACGCGAAACTGACACAGCAAAGCAAGTCTGTGGTACGGACACGGAAAAATGCGGAGATCCGTGACTATACCATGGAACTTTGGGAGATTATGTTGGGTTAATGTAAACGTTGTCATTTTGTAATTGTTTTTTTTTTCAACATTTAGAAAACCGCAAAAATTGTGAGCAAATCTTTACTGGAAATGCAGCTTCTGACTGATTTTGAAGTTCTTGCTTTAACAAGTGCTTTAATGGTGTTTTAGACAAACTTTTGATAAACCTGTAAGTGCAGAAAAAGTGGTCAATACTTTTGGTTCTTATCAAAATAAAGATCAAATATTATACATGTATCACTTAAAAGGTAATAAAGCCAAGCAAACAGCAATACAACTCCAATGTTAAATTCATGGACTTGCTTTAGGGCAAATCTGTTTCTTTGTTGGACATCTTGACAACACCCTCAGGCAGCCATTTTATATCTAAGCAACAGACAACATAAATAATTTTTAGCTCAAATCAAGTACATTCAACTCCAGTTTTGAACCACAACTTTACCAGGATTACTTTCTTACCACTTTTATACATCTGGTGTCTGAGTGGACCTGTACGCAACTAACTTTTCTTGGTTTTTAAGGGAACGCTTACCCGTGCCCGTACCGAACTGAACCCCGACTACCTGGACCTTCGTTCCAGAGCCGAGCTGAACCCGGAGTACTGGACGCCCTGTACACCTCTGGTGAGTAACCCATGTTTAAATCATTTCAATGGCCAACGCTGGCATCATTAGAGATTTCCAGAAACACACCTTTCACCTGCTTGTTTATGTCTTCTCTGTTTATGGTTTTTTTTGGAAACCTCTAACAAGCGAATCTTCACCGTGCATCATTAGAACCGAGCTACTCTTGCATAAACACACATAACTCCCATAGCTCCCATTACCTGAGTATGTCCTGGAGTTTGGGATTCTGGTCTTTTGGGAATCGAAGTGGTTCGGTTGCCATAATGATGCTTGTTTTCCTAGGTTTCTTTAGTTCTCAGCTGTTATTAAAATCTCAAGCTTGAAATCTTAATGTTGTGGTCGCTTTTGAGAAAAGCATTTAAAACTCCAGATTCTGAGTCGAATTGTTTATGAGGCATAGTCTTGACCAATTACGTCAGCCGATACTTGTCTTTTGCAAGCACAATGTTCTGTTTTGTAAAGTGATATTTATCTGGAAATGGACATTTTAATTATTGGCTGTTTGGTAGGGTCAACATAAGAGCATTTTAGCAAATGACCTTTGGTGTTGAGAGATGTTCGGATGATGTGCACAGTACAGTGGCCCTAAAAAGTATTTGGACACTAATTTCTTTTTATCACTATAAATTAACCACATGACATTTAAGATTAACAAAAAAGTTTGAGTTTAAATGCTAAAAAGATTCTAGAGAGAAAGTTATTTGAATGACCTGCAAAAATAAGAGTGAAATTAAAATCTTGTTTGCAAATGCCAATTGGTTTGATATTTCATGCGTTTCGATTAAATTTGCACATTTTTAAGTGTGACTCAGTTTCCAAAAGTGCCCAAATGCTTTTTAAGGATTTAATTCTCTTATCCGACAGCTATGTGTTTAAATCAGATGCATTAGATGTTTGGGTGATGAAAGACATTTCTTGTCATTTCTGCCTTGTTATCGACCAAGCGATCTTAAGACTCTCATCACGTCCGCTGAATGGTCACCATGCCACGCTCCTTCAGCCTCTTTCTCAGTATGTGCGTTACATTCCCAATCAACATTTTGCCACGTCCGTGCCTTGCATGTCTTTTTTCCGTGTCACTGCTTCCCACTGCCGGAGGGAATATGGATCTGCTCTGCCTGTGGTAGGAATATTCTCAAGGGACAGGCGACCCGTATGCTGCCAAATGTCACAATGTATAAGAGAACCTGACAGTGCGGCCAATCCCAGTGGTGTTTCAATGGGATCTCTCCTCATTACTGTAGTGTGAATGGACACTTGCCCACGTTGTCCTGGGGTGAACGGGCCAATCACAGAGTCGTTCACACAAATGCACAAATACACACAGATGTCTCAGCATCAAATCTAAACATATTTACAGAGTGAAACTTGGAGTACATTTTGGTTGTTTGTGATAACACAGAATATAAGACATGGTAAACAAATTTGTAAGACATTAAAGACAGTATGCAAAATGCACATACATATGCAAATGTAATAACACAATTTGAAGATATTAAAATAATGTGCTCAACACATATTATATGTGTATCAAAATTTTTGCTTTAAATCAGCTTAATCCCAGGCTAAGGCTTTGTTGTCAGAATCTGCTTAACCGATTTTTCAGCAAAATCCTCTAAGTGCACAGAAGATGAAGTCAATGACAGTTTTTGCGTTTTTTTGCTCCCACCCAAATAGGGGCAATTTTTCAAATTCAAGTAAATTAGGTGGGTATTATTTAAAAGCATGCAGTGCACAATACTTCTTATGCAAATACGTATGGATTTATCTATAGCCAGTACAGTGTGTATGTTTAAGGGTCTGTGGGTTTGTAAGTGCAACAGTACCGTTTTTGTGTCTAAGTTGCAGTATTGACCGTTTAGCAGGAACGTTGGCCAGCTGATAATGAAAACGACCGCTCGGTGAAAGAAGAGGATGTACTTGTTCTGAATCTCTTCAGTAAGGTTAATGCCTCAAAGGGGTGACGATAAGGGAGTGAGGGATTGCTAACTATCTGTTCTGAACGCTTTCTGGATCTCAGTCTATAAATCTGCTGGCTCTGCTGTTTGAATATTGGTTTGGTGTTTACTATGTGGTGAGCGACCTGATCAGATTGCTACTAGAGATGAAATTAAGTAGATTTGATAATTGCATTGAAATATGTATATACTACCCTGCTGAAAAAACAGCATCAAACCAGCATGAATTATGCTGGTCTATGCTGGTTTGATGTTGGTTTAGCTGGTGGTCACCAGCATACCAGCACCAAAACACAACATATGATGGTCTTGCTGGTATGCCCAGCATGGGATGCCAGTGC
Source organism: Paramisgurnus dabryanus (assembly GCF_030506205.2). Lineage (NCBI taxonomy): Eukaryota > Metazoa > Chordata > Actinopteri > Cypriniformes > Cobitidae > Paramisgurnus > Paramisgurnus dabryanus. Next base: position 3,871,971 of record NC_133343.1, read on the forward strand.
TTATTCTGGTTTGGTGCTGGTTTAGCTGTGCTACTGCTGTTGCTGATGCTGGTTAAGCAGGTGTTCTCTAGCAAACCAGCACCAAAACACAACATATGCTGGTCTCGCTGGTATGCTGGTGCTAATGGTGGTTTGGTGCTGGTTAAGCTGGTGCTACTGCTGGTGCTGGTTTAGCTGGTGTTCTCTAGCAGACCAGCACCAAAACACAACATATACTGCTCTTGCTGGTATGCCCAGCATGGGATGCTGGTGCTTATGCTGGTTTGGTGCTGGTTTAGCTGGTGCTAATGTTGGTTTGGAGCTGGTTTAGCTGGTGCTAATTCTGGTGCTGATGCTGGTTTAGCTGGTGTTCACTAGCATACCAACACCAAAACACAACATATGCTGGTCTTGCTGGTATGCTGGTGCTAATGCTGGTTTGGTGCTGGTTAAGCTGGTGCTACTGCTGGTGCTGATGCTGGTTTAGCTGGTGTTCTCTAGCAAACCAGCACCAAAACACAACATATGCTGGTCTTGCTGGTATGCCCAGCATGGGATGCTGGTGCTTATGCTGGTTTGGTGCTGGTTTAGCTGGTGCTAATGCTGGGGCTGATGCTGGTTTAGCTGGTGTTCTCTAGCAAACCAGCACCAAAATACAACATATGCTGGTCTTGCTGGTATGCTGGTTTTTTCAGCAGGGTAAAACTATATAACATTCTGTTGCTGGTCACAGTCAGTCATGGATTATTTTTCCAGTGGAAGGAAGGCTTATAGTAATTTTACTTCATGAACGCACATTTTTATTTTGCTATAATATTTGTATTGTGTAGTTATAAAAGCAATTTGGTTCTTGAGGCAAGTGTGAATAAGTCACGAGTGAAAGGGTTGCATTGACTTCATGTCATGAATAACAACACCCTTTAGCCGTGACTTCAACCTCTATGGCTTATTGCTTTCATATATATGTGTCTGAATATATATATATATTATGCGGTCGTCAAATTTCGACTTCCGGACGACACACCCGTAATCCTGGCCAGGACGTGGTTTACAATTGATGTATGTGGTTAACTTGGTCTTCCAGCATGGTTAAGCTGGTGGGTTAGCTGGTCTCCCAGCCTGACCAGCTAAAAAGTCACCAAAACCCCTCTAAAACCAGCCTGCTACACCAGCTAAGACCAAGCTTGTATTTTCAGTAGGGCTTTATAGGCTTCCAGATGGTTGAGTTGTTGGAACATGAGGTAAAGCCTCATTTTGACCCCTGTTGTCAGCTGACCAGTTAGCCCTGTCGAAGAGTTACACGGGGTCCTGTTGGGTCTCTGGGGTCGTTTCAAGGTAGGTCACCATAAGTCACTTAGCCTACTTGTCAATATGACCACCAAAGGGTCACGGGTTATAGTCATTTAAGTTTGTTATTAGAACAATAGCTGATCTTTAAAGGAAGTTGAAGTTGGACAAAGATCAAGCCGGTGACTAAAAGAGACAGAAAACTCAATAGTTAACACTCTGGGGTCGGCTGCGGCGCGGGCGCCGCAAACTCTTTATTTTTCGATCATTCCACAAAGAGACTTAGATAAGTCTGCTGATTTTTGACATACAGATATGATTTATACATCATTTAAAACGTAAAATTGTCTAGTTTTTTTCTGTCCACTCCCAATAAAAACAGCATGTTGTGCTTTTCGCAAAATTAAGAAAATAAACATGATGCGCGTTTTGTTCTCTCTCCCTCAGTGAAGTCCTTTCAGAAACACGTCAGAAAAATGAACTGTCACTTAACGAATATTTGTCATATAAACAAAAGATAAATGTCTACATAATGCTTGGAATGTCTGCTTTTGGAAGATGTAAGTGAAATCGAAAACAAATATTGTAATTCGTTGTTAACTGTATTAGAAGAGAGAGATGTACCGTCTTTCTTCTGTTGCTTCATTATCTATAATGAGCCACGCCCCGCTCCATTGAAGAAAAGAGCAGAGATCATCCATATTCATTAGTCAACCCCACAGTCAATGGACATTCCATTCCGTCTCTGCAGCCAGCCATTCACTGCTGTGTTGAGTTTTAATCCGAGTGCTGGAAACATGACATCTACTTGTTTACTCGTGACTGTAACTAAAGTTATCTCCAGACGCGAGTGTGACTCGATCGACGTCCAAACGCACACACAAACAATGCCTCATATTTGAAGCGCTTTGTGGTATCATTATAAAAGATGCGATTGCACACATCACATACTTGTTTACTCGCGCCTAAATCTCCAGACAGACGCGAGTGTGTGTGCTTCGTCAGTGTGACGGGATCGATGTCCGACATATAAATCCTTATTTACTTGCGGACAGGGGCGTAGCAGCCATTTTAAAAGTGGGGGGGACAGTAAAGCTGCTGTTCATAATAATACATTCCAAAATAGAATACCAATTGGCATTTTACAGCACCCTAGTGGCAATTTTGGGAACATGCCATGATAGCTTACATGAACCTATATTTGTGAAATCATACTCACAATTTAAAAATACTGCAGGACTTTGAAACCAATGTGAGACCATCTATAGCCTACTTTATTTTTATGAAATAAAGATATTTTATGATAGTTACAATATTTCAGTTACACTACATTTGTATTTTGATGAATATACAGATTACATCTACACTAATTTTATACAACATACATTTTATGAAAATATAGCAATAAAACCTAAATCAATGTATTTACAAGTTTTTAATATTTTCAAGATGGAAGTAAGTTATTTAATCATACATGGCCGTGGGAAGTGGAGGTGCTGTGGGTGCTGCAGCACCCACTGTTGGCGAGATGGAGATTTTTTTAAGTAAAAATATTTTGCACAATTTATATATTACTTATGAATATTTTAGGAGATTATTTTTGACACACGTAGGTTATTACGTGTATTTTGGATTTTAATTTCATTACTGTCTGTGCCTACCCATCTCCGTGGCCTCATCCGAGCGCACTTTCTCCGCCTTGCGTCTTTTGAAGACATGGGTAAGCAGCACCATGACCCAGAATAGACTCACACACCTTTGGCTAATGCATGCCCACACAGGAATTCTGAACTCCCTGGGCATTCGTCCCCTAGCTCATGAGAGACTTTGGACTCTATTATACAACCGGCGCAATGCGCGACGCGAGTGTCTTTTGCTATAGTAAAGAGCGCGTTGATATTATGCGCATACAGTATTAACGGGATGACAACGCGGGTTTGCTTATCACATACATGAATGCGAAGAAGCACAAAAACGCTTTTTAATATGAAAAATTAAAGGATTAAAATGTAAAAGATTATTATTGAGTCTCTTGGACATAAATGATGACCGATTATGAGACGTTAGAAGGCGTAAATAGCTGCTTCATCTAAGTAAATAAATGCTTTACTTTAAACGAATGCATCTATTTTTTTTTATTTAAATGCTTCCCCACGAATTTATTGTATATAATGACTATGTACCTGTGGATATGGTGAGATGAGAACGTTTGTAAATTCTTTATCTCTTGTTTGTAACAAATAAAGAATTTTTAGAGTACAAACCTTATATAAAGCCTAATATATTCTAAAAATGTAATTATACACCATGTATTTATTTTATAAAAGTATACAATATCAGAACTAAACCCATTATTATTTTTGTTCCATTTATGAATTGTAAGTTAAAAAAGACAGTAATAGTATTATTTAGTAAAAAAAAGATCTATATAAAAATATACTAGGTATGTTTCTGTGAGAATATTTTACCACTGTTAATCGACGTGTGATTTAAAAACGAAAGTAAAATATTTTCGTCCGCATGGATATTAAAAATTGTGAAGTTTAATTATTATTATGTTGTTATAATATTATATGTTGTATTAAAATATGTTCTATGTATGTATATCTGAAGTTATAATGAAAGTAATTTTCCCTGGGATTATTCAAAGTATTTCTGCTTCTGATTAATAGCGCATATATTTATCTTATAACTGATGATGTCTGTATGTTTCAGACCCTGGCTGTGTGCACTGAAGTGTATATGACAATAAAGTATTAAAACTCAATGTATTTCTTTTTAAAATGTATTTAAAATAGGCCTATAGGCTCATAGGTTTTTTGTTAAAAAAAAAATTATTTCACAGCACCTCCTGTTCAAAACATCAAAACTTCCAAACTTTTTACAATTAAACTAGATTATCTTTAATCCTGTTGCTCCATTACTTTAAACTTTGTTTTAAATCTCTGATTAACTTTAATGTTTGATGAGTTCAAATAGATTTTCTACAATTAAATATGTGGCTAAATCATCAGAAACAGACACCGCGAGCGTGGTGGCACTATTCAAAGATGCGTTTATTATAACGTCTCAACAGAGTGAGTTTGACGGCTTAAAAATATTACTTAACACTACCAGTGACAGCTCCCGATGCTCGTATGCGCTTCTCCTCTGTCATGCGCGCTCCAGTCAGAAACTGAGAGCAGTGAATAAACGGACACACGGCGGTGCTGCATGACAAATGCGTCGCGTCGGAACATCTTGTTCATTCATTATATCACAATAACTGAGCTTCGCAATATTTCCTGCCACATTGCTTCGTTAATCAATACAATTGATTGTTTTAATGATGGTCAAATGTTTTTATTTGAATAAGATATTTAGATTACCGATGTATAGTGATTTATAATATAGGCTACAAAAAAAATATATTACATTTGCCTGCATAAACTGTTTATTTTCTTTATGAATGACAACGTCAACATTTGTTGCTGTTTAATTACACCGGCAGATTCATCAGCGCAGATGATGGGTTTAACATAAATAAGTTTTAATCTATATTATAAGGTTTGTAAGCTGTGTTTAAATGTAAGTGGTGCAACACAACTCGAATTAAAATTAAACTGAGATAAACAAACCATATTTTAGCTCTAAACTCTGCTTATTTTAATCTGTGCAACCCACGCTGAATCCTGCGCAGCGTGAGGAGGTCCGACTCCATAGTGTATTTTAACTACAGTAGGTTAAATCATAACATGAAAACTTTATCTCGTGATTTGTGTCATCACGACATACTGCAACATTATCTAACGTGTGTTTGAAAAAATTATGTAGGCTAATCGTCCTTTGCTTTTTTCTAGGGGGCATTTTATCCCAGACGGCGTAATAGCAAAAGTAAATGAACAAACGAAACTTCACAAGAGCAACAAGAGATTTGAAGCTCATGCAGACACGCTCTGTGATTGGCTGAATGTTAGTTCACTCAAATCTAAGTAACAAATCAGAGAACACTGTACATGACGCACTGCGCTGTTGCTCGCCGGAGCTCGCCTCCGTCTCTCATTAAAAATTTATGACTTCTGGCCACTTTGATGCTTGGTGGCCTTGTGAACGCACAGTAAAAGTGGGGGGGTCGTGACCCCCCCGTCCCCCCCGGTTGCTACGCCCCTGCTTGCGGATGTGTGTCAGTTTCTCCAGACGCGAGTGTTTTCTTTGTCTTCCGTCAAACAGCTGAGGCGACGGGAACGCACATACACAAACACGCGAGTCAGGAAACTCGACGCGCTTTTTGGTATTCTTATAAAATACGCGATTGCAAACAGTACAATCCTTATTTATTTGCGTCATATCTCCGCACAGCAAGTTTATTAAACACAGGATCACTCGCATGTGCACACATTCACTGCTTTCATGATCAACACGTGAGGTAATGGCGGCGGCTGTAAACAAACATTGATAAGTTTATCACGCGTGTCCCTGGTTGTGTTTCTACTATAATGATTACAAAAACACAAATAGGAGTCCAGACAACGATATGCAGTTGTTCTTTTGAGCTTTTTACTGCACAAAAGTAAACCTCTCGCTGGCCAACCAAACACTAACCCTGTGTTGAAGTGTGTTCATTTTACGATGGCCAAACAGTATCTTTACCAGGATTAGGCTACCATGGATTTTAAAAGGTAACTTATACTTGTGAAATGAATAGAAAATATTTCAATAGAATATATATATATATATATATATATATATATATATATATATATATATATATATATATATATATATATATATATATATATATATATATATTATACAGTATCTTTACCAGGATTAGGCTACCATGGATTTTAAAAGGTAACTTATACTTGTGAAATGAATAGAAAATATTTCAATAGAAATATATATATATATATATATATATATATATATATATATATATATATATATATATATATATATATATATTATACAGTATCTTTACCAGGATTAGGCTACCATGGATTTTAAAAGGTAACTTATACTTGTGAAATGAATAGAAAATATTTCAATAGAAATATATATATATATATATATATATATATATATATATATATATATATATATATATATATATATATATATATATATATATATATGTGTGTGTGTGTATTTACATTATGTTGAAAAGGAAACCTTATCATGGTTTTACTACAGAGGTAGTTACATTCCTGTTGAACATCCCCACAAGGCTTATTATGTGGCTCATTATTCAACTCTTTTGTCTCTCAGCTGTCAATCACTGATTATTCAGGAGCTTTCCCGCCTCCACGCATACAGCCTCTCTCAAGCAAAAGTGTCTTAGAAATTGTAAATCAATATCTCTAGACTACTAGATCCAGTTTGGAAAGTCTTGGGAAACATGTTAAGAATGAGTTTTGTGGAGTTATATCAGTGACTTAAAAATTTTGCTTTTTCAAAAACCACGCATAAACATTTTTCTCTCAAAAATACAAACATGTACATACATGTTGATCATATAATATTGTAGCCCAGTTTGTGCTGAACACAGTGTTATGAGACTTTTGCCATTAATATGTTTTTAAGCAACTGAAAAAAGCACAAATGTCAGTGCATGTCAAAACTTCCCCAGGGCCCTAAAAACCCCTTAGACCCCAGAGGGTTAAACTGTCATCTTTTCAGCTCAGTAGTGTTGGGGACGGACGGCCTCCTTTTTTGTTATTTCATTTATCACAAATTTATTCTGGATAGTTGTGTGTGTTCCAAATGAATATCAATACGTAAAATGTTTTGATAAATGGCTTTGAAAACCATCCTGAATCGAATTCTGTTGAATTGCTAATCGGATTATGCGCATATTATGAGCAAGGTTGTATTCAGGGAACATATTGCTTGTTGTCCGGAGGTCAGTGTGAATGCGCAATATATCTTGTTTCTTCATTCGTCCTCTTTCAAAGGTTAGCATCGTGATTAACCTCGGGTCAGTTGCACCCAAGACATGGCATATTATCTATTAGAATGCATTAGTTTTGGAATAAGTGCACAATATCCAGAAAGGGATCCTTTAGCTACAAACCCTGTACCACATCGAAGCCCACGCGCTGTTAGTTATATCTCCCGTTAACACACTACAACAAATATTTGTTTGTCATTTTAAATCATTTTCCCAGTGGAATAAGTTACATTTGTCATTGGCATGTGAAGAAACTCCATGTCCTGATGGTTCGCAGAAAAGCAGGGAATCGTGGGATTGACGTTCACATTTCCAGCTGCTTTGTCGCCCAACATGTCCGCGAATATTCATGAAGCAGTGCTAGACTGTCTGGAGAGATCTGTCAGCAATGAAGAGAAATGTTTCTGAGCTTGTAGGGACATGCTTTGGGATGGAAATGGCAACTTTGAATTGCTTTTTCTTGTATGTGCACGCATTATTGATTTATTGACCTGCTGTCGGGATAGGCTGGTGCGAAGACAGGCAAGACCCAATTTATTTATACCGGTAAGAGGGAAATCAGCTAAGCTGCGTTACTCTGAGCGATCCGAGGGGTTACATTAGTTACGATTAACAAGTGTGAGATCTCAACGCTGTGAGGGATTCGCTCATTAGCAGATTTGAGGAAGCTGTTTGGCATTGAGAAACCAGGAAACCAAATAACATAACATGTGGCATTTGGTTTCTTTTAACAAAAGCACTTTTGCGTAAACACCAAAGCCTTAGCCTAGTTTAAGTCAAAGAAACATTGCATCTAAGCGTTTTCGAAAGTTGGTCAATACCCTCTTTATAAAGTAAGGTGTATTTACTGTAAGAAGAAAGAGACCTCGTGAATTATGCATGTGCGAAGAGCTACCATTTCTGTTCAGAGATGTTGGATAGGAAATGGATCCTTTTCTTAAGTAAAGACTGTGGATACTCCAGGGGCTGAATCTCTGCGATTACATTAGCTCGACCATATGTTTTCACCGAGTTGAACTTTATATGTAAAAGTTAGAATAAAACTTGCTATAGTATTAAATGATTAGTTCACACAAAAGCCCACATTTACAATCCGTAGCTTTCCATAGCTACAGTATAAATGTAAATGTCTCCTCCGCATAAAATATTTGCATATTTCCCAGATCACAAAATTATAAACATTTATACAGATCATCCTGATCGAAACTTTACATAACCTTAGCTCTTAATGCATTGTGTTTCCTTCTAAAAGGCGTTCTAAGCGAATCTGCGAGACGTTAGTTTTTGTTGACGTTTGAATTGTTTTCAAACAGACGGAGCGTAGCTAACTCCTCCCCCTCCCTTCCGTGCTTTCATGAATGCGCCCAACCCCCACCCCCAAATCCGTTTTGTCGTTTATTGGCTGGAACACTTTGTTTTGTTTTGTGGTGCTAGGTTTGGCCACTGTGTTGTTATTGCCGTTTGTGAAGCCTGGGCTATCTACAGAGATCGCGTTTTTTTACAGTTTTATCAGCGGACAGGCAGCAAGCAGATAGTGAGGAGATGTTTGCTGTATGTAACAAAAAATGTTTTATGGTCTAAAACGCGTCAATTCGCTTAGAGCACCTTTAAGTTGGATGGCTCCAGAGATTCTAATAGAAGAATAACAAAACATACAATCACTCATTCATCATAAAAGTTGTAAATGTCAACTAACGTTTTAAAACGTTTAAAATTTGCATAAATTCTGTTATTTTGACTATTACGTGAAATCGTTTATTCAGGGAGTACTTTTTGTAACTTTTCGACAATTGTTATGTAATATTGCAGTGTTTATTGTAAACAATTGATCCATGCAAGTTTAAAATGCATGTGCCCTTATAAACTTATAAACTCAAAATCTGAAAATGTATTTCAGTGATCCTTTTCTGATGATGTCAGCTAGAATGCTTGGGTGGGAGCATCCGTTAGCTCCGCCCCCTAAAACTGTCAGTCTGCTGCCATTTCTAAATGAAACGCCTACTTTTCTATACAGTATGCAATCAAAGCACAGTGGAAAACAGAAGCCACGCCCACCATTTTTATTATGAGATTTTTTTTCACATGGAAATACGATGTCCTCCTTGGAGACTTTAAATCGTTTTTTTTTTCCTGCAGAAAACAATGCCTAGTTTCCCATTGGAAACATTGGCATTCATCTACATAGTGATGCTTACACTAGAGGTCTTCTCGGGTGTAAAGAAATGTACCCGACCCGAAATGACCGCATACATGCATACAAAATACATGCATACATTTTTTTTCAAGAAAGACCAGACCCGTAACAATTCAACTGAATCCGAATGTAAACAGACACAGTCAGACAGAAAGAAACCATGCTGGTCTCGCAACCAATTTGGCCCTTAGCTTCAATTATTTTACTTTGTAATCTGAAGGTAACCACTAAAATGTACATTTAAAATGTATTTACAGGTCTGGCTCAATGAAAATTAACCTACCGCCAACCACACGTTGTCGCAAACACTCTTGGCAAACAGAGGAGTGGTCAGAAAAGGACATTGATGTACAAACCCAAAATAGTTTGGGTCATTTTGGGTCTGTTCGGCAAAAATACATTAATTTTAAATAATCCAAGGCTGCTACCTGTCCGAGGCACACACGAAACGGTTAAACCCAAACTCGCTTGGTTCTCGGGTCAGACCTCAGGTTATTAGATCTAAGCGGACCCTTAAAGACCTCTAACGTACGTTGGATCAACTTAAAATTACTTTAATTAGTAAAAAAAAAAATTTAGTTTATTAAACTTAAAAGTTTTACTTTAGGTGAAAAATGTAAGTAAAAAAATTTTGAAGTGTTACCAAATTAAGTAGTTTCTTTAAATTTACAATGTATGGGTACCTTTAGCGTTTTCAAAGTGATGCAAAATCCATGTCACAAAGCTTCGTTTTTTGATGCTTTGGGTTGAAAAATTACGTTTTACAATCCATCGTTGGTTTTTGCAAGAGGTATGTAAACTTATGAGCACAACTATATATATATTGTTGGCTTTTAGCGGCATACGTTAAAACCCTTTCAAGGATTTTGTTGGAACTAAAACCCCTTTAGTTGTTTCAACCAAGTTTTGTCATTATTAAGTTGCAGACGCTGTTTTCAAAGCCTCCAACCTCATTTTCTGCCATTTTCTTATTGCCTCTCTCTCTTTCTTATTTTTTATTGTCAATTTCTTCTTCAGTTTTTATTCTTGATTCTTTTACCACTCTTCCCTCTTATTTGCTCTCTCTTTCCGTTATTAACCGAGGAGCTGGTTATTTGAGATAAGTGGTCACTCCTGGAGGCATCTACAGGTGAAGGGTGCTCTTTTATTTGGCGAAGATGGATGGTTTGAAACATTTCCCTGAAAGTAGCATCGGCATCACATGCGCCAGACCTTTAAAATGCTTTTTTATAAGAGCTCCTGCATTAGTGTAGAAAGCAGGGCCCACAGGTGCTACCCTTAAAATATCTCGCTTCTCGGTTCTTTCAGTACCATAAAAATCGTGTCGGGTCATTCGACTTTTAGCTCCACGCTCCAATGACGGCCTATTTTGTGTGGTTATATTTTATTATCAGATACTAAAACTTGCATTTTACGTCTCTCTGACTGCGCCGCATACTTTAAAAATCAATGTCAAGTCGATAACAGCATGATGGTATTTTGCTTCAGATGAAGTGTATGTGAGAGAGAAAATGTCATGTTGTTTGATGGCTATAAAGGACAAGGGTTGCCAGATTGTGACAGTCACAATCCCAACAAGAGAAGTTGATTTTATACATGTTGTCATGCTTGCCGATCTTTGATGATGCCATATCGCGACTCGTCACCGCAAACCTGTCAGTCGCTCTCGCGTTTGTTGCATCTCAATCCTTTAATAGACTTCACGACACCCGCGTAAACATCCTCCATTGTCTATTTTTAAACACATGCAAGACGCAGAGAGAACTGCACATACAGTCTTTTGGATGGAGTCTGTGTGAATGATGGTTGGCAGGACGACTTGAGAATTATTCGCCGCTTGTCGTTTACTGTATCTCTGTGTATAGCAGCCGGTTTTATAGCCAGTCGGATTTTTCAGCCAGTTTGCTTGTGTCAATGTAAAAATTCACCCTTAGGTCTGAAACAAATTCAATGCAAGCGTTAAGTTATTAACATTGCATTAGAGAAAGCCAGAAGGTCAAGTGTGTGTGTCTTTGTGTGTCAATATACGCTACTTCTTTGAGTCTATCTATTACAGAAACATGGGTACTGCAAGTATATATTTGCTATAAATGGAAATTTTGGACAGATTCATTGCCGTGTTGTTTAATAAGTGTGGGTGAACAGGGAATTTTTTTTATTGTGGTGTGAAGAAACTTTTAGGTCAACTACCATCGTTTGAATAGGAAGTTGATTAACGTCTACATGTTTGTAGCCGGCTACCTTGCGTATTTATTGTGTGTTGATGCGTTTGTGTTGTAGATAAATGTGTGTTTGTGGCCTGATGTACCAGCTGTGGCGTCTGGCTGTCACTGTTATTCGGATGAAGAGTTCAGATAGTAATTATCGAAATAATTAGCTTGTCCCATAGGAAAGTAAGTTTGTTCTACTTCAGGCAATTTCTGTCTCTTTTGGTCTGCGTTGTCTGCGAGGCATCTGGCCTGATGGCACAGTTCCATATTAAAAAAAAAGAGTTTGTTACCTTGCCAGGTTTTTAATCTGACAAATAGGTAAACTACACTTTAACAGATATCCTGGCAAAGCCTGTATGTCCAGTATCTGTATAAAGTCAGAATGAAAAGTCGCAAAGCATTTATTGTACATTGTATTAGCTTCGCGACTAATGTGAAATTTTAAAGAGTTTGAACTTTCATACATCTTGTATCACAATGGTATGTATATGTTGGTCTGATTGTTTATTTGGAGTTGATATTGATAATATACTTGTATTTCAGGGGTTGTTAACCTTTTTTATTTCAAGGCCCCCTTATTGTCCACAATAATATTTAAAGGTCCCCTATTTACAATTTTTACAAAAAATCTTAAAGCTTGGATTCAATCAAAAACACTGTTTTAGCTTATATTAATACTTGTTTTGTTTTATTATGAACAATTTTAAGTCATTTTCAGGCCCTATTGGAAGTTTAAGGAGGCCCCTGTTGTTAAGGGGCAATAGTGACTTAAACTGCAATTCATTGACGTGCCATTTATGACACTTTTTGTCCCACAAATGAAAACAACTCTAATGAATTTTGAAGTCTAAATGCGTTTACTAGAAATGAAAACACGCTGCAAAAAATGATTTTCAAGAAAAAAATCTTAGTATTTTTGTCTTGTTTTCAGTAAAAATATGTAAAAATTCTTAAATTAAGATGTATTTTCTTGATGAGCAAAACGACCCAAGAAAATAAGTCTAGTTTTTAGACAAAATAAAAAATCAAATTTAAGTGATTTTTACATAAAAAGAGCAAGAAATCTGCAAATGGGGTAAGCAAAAAAATATTGAACATTTTTCTTAAACACTAAATTCAAGAAAAAAAATTGCTTACACAATTGGCAGATTTTTTTGCTTGTTTATGCACAAAATCACTTATATTTGATATTTTTTGGTCTAAAAACTAGATTTATTTTCTTGGGTTGTTTTGCTCATCAGATTATAGATATTTTTACTGAAAACAAAACAAAAATACTAAGAATTTTTTTCTTGAAAATCATTTTTTGCAGTGTAGACTTGAAAAAATAAAATCATAAAAGTCTTGTTGGACAAAATGTGTAAGTGTCATAAACTTTTGTGATAAACAGAGTTTATTTTTTGCATTAAATTCAAAGGTTTGTGAGAAAAATGAACGGGGTTTTTAACCAGGAAACCAGTGTCCTGCTAACCTGCAAAAATACGTAATCACTGCGGCACTCAATAGCTGTTTTTGTATTTTGTAATGATACCATATTTTATATTTTTTATGTAATCACCTGTACTACTCTGTTTTTAATGTAAAGCAGCTTTGCTAAAATGCAAAAAAGTGAAAACGCTTTAAAAATAATTCGAGATTGATTGTTAGGTGAACTCCGTGTAACAGGTTGTTACAAGCAAGAGTTGGGTGATGTCAGCCAAAAGCCATTTAGTTAATGACATTGTCATGAATTATTAATTACCCTAATATTATGAATTATTAATAAATGTGTTGTCATCTGTGGAAACAGATGGTGTCACCTAGTTGTTGTTATTGTTGTTTACAGAGAATAACAATTAACTAAAGAAGAAAATAGCTAAATGGATACAAGATCTGAGATGGCATCGGTCCGGGTTGATGCATTAGCAAATCAAATCGATCGGAGATTGAGGCACCTGGCCGGCCCCCTATATCCTCCCAGTCCTTCCTAATGATCTTTATCAACAGGAGATTTAACAGTGACTTATCACTTTGTGGTTTTCACCAGAGCTTTCTGACACATCATCATTATTTTAAATAAAGAGAACATCTTATAAGAAGTGATGGGGATTACAAAGCTTAACATAGGACACAAGTGCAAATCAACTTTCTACAGGCCTGTCCGTCAATAGTCCTTAACCTCATAGATCGTCTGCTTTCATGCCAGGTTGTCTTATATACACACACATATATATGGTGATTTTAAATAGGTAGTCCTTCAGATGGCCCATTTTTCGCTCACTTTGCTGTATCAGTTTTGCACGCATACACACAGCATGGTGGCCTTTTGAGATTTGGGCCACTGCTTTCCAAATTGACTTTTATCAGGCTGTCTCAGCGAAGTTGTCTTTGTGGATGGGCAGTGCTCCATTTTTCCTCTGCATGAAGTGAAGTAAGAGATGCTCTGTATATTTTCTGCTATCGCCAAAAAGTCTTGACTACATAAGGCGAAATTGTTTCCTTCACCTCACCAGACAGTCAGCATTCAAAGTAGATCAAAAAAGTTCATCAAAGTTGTCCTAAGACAAGAACGGTATTGTTCAATAAAGGTTTTAGTATATGTATATATACAACTTTGACTGAAATAACCACTCGTTACAACCGAGGTATGCAGCAAAGCATTTGTGAAGCCACAACACGCACAACCTTGAGGCGGATGGGCTACAACAGCAGAAGACCCCACCGGGTACCACTCATCTCCACTACAAATAGGATAAAGAGGCTACAATTTGCACGAGCTCACCAAAATTGGACAGTTGAAGACTGGAAAAATGTTGCCTGGTCTGATGAGTCTCGATTTCTGTTGAGACATTATGATGGCAGAGTCAGAATTTGGTGTAAACAGAATGAGAACATGGATCCATCATGCCTTGTTACCACTGTGCAGGTGGTGGTGTAATGGTGTGGGGGATGTTTTCTTGGCACACTTTAGGCCCCTTAGTGCCAGTTGGGCATCGTTTAAATGCCACGGCCTACCTGAGCATTGTTTCTGACCATGTCCAACCCTTTATGACCACCATGTACTCATCCTCTGATGGCTACTTCCAGCAGGATAATGCACCATGTCACAAAGCTCAAATCATTTCAAATTGGTTTCTTGAACTTGACAATGAGTTCACTGTACTAAAATGGCCCCCACAGTCACCAGATCTCAACCCAATAGAGCGTCTTTGGGATGTGGTTGAAAGGGAGCTTTGTGACCTGGATGTGCATCCCACAAATCTCTATCAACTGCCAGATGCTATTCTCTCAACATTTCTAAAGAATGCTCTTAGCACCTTGTTGAATTAATATATATATATATATATATATATATATATATATATATATATATATATATATATATATATATATATATATATATATATATATATATATATATATATATATATATATATATTAGAGGATATATATGCTTTTATATTATTAATATAATGCAATATAATTGCCAGGCTTTTTCGTGATATTCATCCTTATAGTCACTCATATATTTTATGTGATATTGTTTTAAATCAGATTGTTTTGTACAGAATTAGATATTGGAGATTACTTGTCTCAAGCCTTTCATTATGCTAAGAGGCTTTTAAGAAGAGATGAATCTATGAAAACATACTGCTCCACTTTAAACCTCTTGCATGTTCATCTCAATATTATAAATCTGGAGCATTTAATCACTAGTCTCATGTACTGTATAAGAAACCATTCCCACTAATATCATAAGCTGTACCGAGACCGCACAATAAACAGATTTTTTTAGGAATATTATTGTTTGATGGAGACTATACTGTAATAGCCAGACGTCCTGGTTTACTCGAGATGGCTCTGATTATTTGAAATGTGTGCTGCAGTCCTGAAAGTAAATATGGGTCATTTATGTTATGCAGCATCTTTTCAGCTCTGTTTATGATTTCGTATGAAGTGAATCGTATAAAAGCATACGATTTTAATAAAAAAACAATAATGAAACCCTGCCCCAACCCAAACTTCACTGGGGCAAAAGGGAACCATACAGAAATGTATGAAAGTGGTTGTACAAATTAGCCGCCTCATAAATTACATACGAATTGCCATGAGATAGCGTTGGGTATACCTGATATTAACTCATTCCCGCCAGTCAATTTTTGAAAAGTTGCCCGCCACCATTTTTTGAGATTTTCACAAAAGTTTCACAAAATGCCTTCCAGGAAAATGTTCTTCTAAAAATATATAAACATACAAATATATCAAATGAAAAAAACAGACGCTCTGCTTTTAAACAAACAAACACAATGAAAAAAAAGCGTTTCATCCTATCTATATATTTTACTCTTCTTATAAACGCTTAAATATGGGTATTTTTCTTTAAAAAAAATAAATAAATATCAAAAAGCTAAATAATAGCATTTTTTTTGAAGGAAGTTTGTTAGAGATCAGATTCAGGATGATTATCAAACCATACGTAGAGTTAAAAATTAGTAAATAACGTTTTGGCTTCAGCGTTTTCATAAATTGGGTAAGTTCGCCAACTAGCTGATAATCGCGGTATTGCAGATTAACATAAAAATTCATCAGTGACGATTTTTTTCATGGAATTTTTTTCTCTTACTTGACGAGATAACTTGTCAATGGCAGTGAAAGAGTTAAGAAGTACACCACGATCGAGCAAAGTATTTGCACAATAGCTTGTTATTGCTTGAAATACATAGGTGAAGACTGACTTTTAAATGGCGTAAGAACATTTATGTATAGAAGTGAAACGTGTTACCAATTGAAATGTTTTTAATAAAAAAGGGAGAAAACGATGAAACCTGAGATATTTATTAAACTGCTCGTTTTATCCAGCATCCAGGCACATGCAAAAATGTCCAAATCTGTGGCAAAAAAGCAAAAATTCACATTTTGTGATGAAAGAAATAGGCTATCATTATTAATATCAAGTGAGTTTAATATTTATTTCAGTATAATAAGATAAAAATTTACATGTATTGCATTATCAGAGATGACCCTTGTGGTTTTTATGTTGCATATTTTGTGTTTTTAATAAATGTGTAATAACTGTTAATGCAACTTAACCATAAATGCACATGCACTGTGAACTTAAACTAAGCATACGACACCAATGTGATTTGCATCAGCTAGTCGGATGAAATCTCATTTTTGATTAAATAATTTCCCTGAAATGGCTCTTTTGTGTTGGAAATAATTGTTGTTTGGTTTTTGAAGTAGAATTATTAAATCTGACAGGACTTTTCACTTAACTACTATAAATACATTGATTTCCAATGCTAATCTCCTTATTATTAAGGGAAAAGAAACATGCAGTCTTGAGATCAACCTCGATGTCATCCAGAAGCACAGGCTGAGCTTTAGTTGTGTGATATGATGGTGTCTGCAGGTGTACCGTGATCTCTAACGTACGTCCACAGAAATGAGATCTGTACTGGATTAATTGGCTCACAGGGAGATATGCAGAGCGGTGAGAGACAGGAAAGGTTCACCTGCTCCTTTCATACTGAGAAGGTTTGGACATGTTGTCTTGACAACCTGGCAGCCAAGATCCAGAAGTGCTGTAGGCCACCATCTACCTACTGAGTCAACTTGGCAATTAGTCTACATGGGTTATCTGCTCTGGTTACTTCAGCAGGTCAGAAAATGAATTGTACATTGGCGCTGAAGTCGTTTAATGGATGCATTGCAATTTAAATCTTCATTTTTTGCCATCTGATTGCGTTTTTCTCAAGTATGTAGTTTACAGTGTGTCACGTTAAAGGCACAATATGTAGGATTTTTATCACTAGAGGTCGCTATTTTACAATAACATAATAACAAAGATGAAGCATAATGACGTTATGAATGCACTGCACTGCAAAAAAATTATTTTCAAGAAAAAATGTCTTAGTATTTTTGTCTTGTTTTCAGTAAAAATATATAAAAATCTTAAATTAATATGCTTTTTCTTGATGCGCAAAATGACCCAAGAAAATAAGTTTAGTTTTTAGACCAGAAATATCAAATTTAAGTGATTTTGTCCATAAAACAAGCAAAAAAATCTGCCAATGGTGTAAGCAACATTTTTGCTAAACACTAAATTCAGGAAAAATTCAAGATAAATCTGCTTACCCCATTGCTTCTTGTTTTATGCACAAAATGCACAAATTAAATTTGATATTGTTGCTCTAAAAATAGACTTATTTTCTTGGGTTGTTTTGCTCATCAAGAAAAAGCATCTTAATTTAAGAATTTTTAGATATTTTTACTGAAAACAAGACAAAAAAAGTAAGATTTTTTGCAGTTTGAGGGTGAAATGATGTGATATTTTTTTACCATCCAGAGACGTATGGGATTCACTAATCATCTTCATGGATGAGGTAATGAATTAATGTTTGTACATTTGATCACATTATTTTTGGCCATCGTAATGAATAAGCTGCAACGCACAACAGCTGCGTGTTAAATGCTGCATAACCGCCAATTCCGCATTTGTCCACACGTGTTGCCATAGTTTATACAACCGGAAACTAAGGATAGCATGGATATCAAGTCACTACAAGGGCGACAATTACAAGGGAGACAAGGGACGAGCCATTTTTTAAAAGGAGGATTTACAAATCCTTTGTAACTTTTGGGCTAATGTAAGTACAGAGCTCCATGAAATATATCACACTGTGCAAGTGGTTTTGTTTTTTATTACAAAAATATTGTGGCCTCAGTTTAGCCACTAGCCAGACCGATAAATAAATACAGACTGGAAGTTCACTTCGGTTCAGGCACATAACTGCAACACTGCGTGTGCATTCATTAAAAATGAACGTGACAAACTAGTAATCACAAATTCAGATGTAGGAAATGTTGATGGGAACATACGAGTACACTTTTATTCGGAGCTGAACGTTTAACCAAGTTAGCAAAATGAACTTGCAAGTGGTGCATTTGAAATTCGTAGAAATCTATGAAGAGGTGCATGCTGGTTGTCTCACACTCCACTGTCTCAGAGTGCCCTTGTGTTGAAATGTTTAAAGATGGTAAGATTTTCTCAATTCAACACAGCTGTCTTAGCATTCGCTCCCATTGGCCCGGTCTGTGTGCTGTTTGTGTGACAATTGTTTGTGATTGTATTACATCTACATGTAATGGCATCAAAATGGCACCAGTTCACACAAATGCCTCCATCTGTGCTGTATTAGCATAGGCAAGCGTGATCATAAAGCGCTATTCAAACCGATATAAGTATGTGCACACAGAATAAATCAGAGAAGCTCTTTCTCTCTTTCACACACCAGCAAGTCAAGCCTAAATAAATATGCACATAAGCGTCAGCCCCAAAAATAGAAATTTTATTCACAAAAAAAAACTTTCTTACTTAGTATTTTTGTCTTGTTTTCAGTACAAATATCTCAAAGATTTTTTATTAAGATTTTCTGATGAGCAAAATTACCTGAGAAAATCAGTCTAGTTTTTAGACAAAAAACATAACATTTAGGTGAATTTGTACTTAAAACAATAAAAAAAGGGGGGTAAGAAAAAAATCTTTAATTTTTTAATTCAACAATTAATTAAAGAAAAAATTGGCAGATTTTATTTTATTTGTATTGCTTGTTTTAAAGGGACACCATGAAACTTTTGGCCACTAGGGGGTGCTAGACACATATTTTTCACTTCTAGCGCCCCTAGAGCCCACAAGCGCCGCAGCACTGTCGCAAAGGAAAGGAACTGGCCAACCTTAAAACTAAACTAAAAACTAAACATTTAAAATGCTAAACGATCAACATTTTGAGACAACAGGGAGAAACGCAGTCATGTTACAACTTTCTGATGAGGAACTCGTCGTGGCAGAAGCCATTTCTCAATCTGAAGGTTGCAGCCTCCGGATGTCGTATTTCTAATACGTCATCAAGACTGTCTTATTTCACAATATTAACAATTACAAAGTTGACTATTATACTTAGTTAATCGTAAATTGTTGCAGTATGCTTATGACTTGCGAATGTAATGCTCAGTTTACCTTAATAACCCAGGCTTGATGACGTGTGCAGCCTTCCAATTCAGAAACGACCAGACGTACACTGAAAAAAAAAATCCTTTCAATTTACGTAATTTTAATGTGTACATCGGTCCCACATAATCCGATTGTGTTAAACCAACATAATTTTCCTCATTTAATTTTTATGTGTCAGACCAAAACATTTTAATTGTTTCAAGTAGTCTAATATAAATATGTTGACTCAAAGTGCTATTTCTCTTTACTATAACACATTTATTTTGTAATGTTTAAGTAATTTTATTATGTAAGGGGACTAGATTTTCATCTGTAATTCCAACATGCTTTTTTAATGCTTATATTATGGGATTATGTAACTCTAAAGCAATTTCATTATGTTTCTGGCACCAGAATAATCATCCATAATTATCCAAATGTTATTTATTTCTTTTTTAAATACAAAATACATTTGCATTGGCATAAAAAGCAAAGAGTTTTAAACAAAAGTTTAGTGATATTGAGGCAAACCACTGCTTTCAGATCATCAATTCATTTAAATCACTACACATTAATTCAACAACAGTCAATAACTATTACAACAATCAGCACATGCAGTACATACAAAGGGGCAATTTCCCAAACAGGTTGTAGATTAATCCATGACTAGGCCCTAGTTATATTAGGATATTTTTTACAAAAAAAGTTTACAAACAAACCTACCTTACAAAAACAACACTGGAGTACATCTTGAGACAAAACAATGGCACTGATATATGTCAAGATATGTCAGTGCAATATGTTTTCAAATTAAGGCATTGCAACAGTCTGGGACTAGAAAAAGCCCCATCTGTAAAACTGACCCAAATGTTTAAAATAGTTACTATCACAGTAGATTTAGAAGTGCTAAAGCACAAACACTGCATTCCAAAGAGACATGCAAAACAGTAAGTACTATTATTTTTTAAATGGATTTACAAACTGGAAAATATCAATCCTTCAGAAAGTCAGAGCTACAGCATTTGTATAAACTGATAATCAAAGATTCAACAAAAACAAAATACAACAACCATTTCCAAAATCAACTCTGAGCAGAAAACTGTTCATGTTTTAATAAGGAAAAAACACTTAAAACAGATAAATAAAAAGAACATAAATGAGCAGCACAGTCTTTCTAATCCTTTCACTGAAAGAAACGGTTCGTTAAAGTTACGCTCAATGCAGTTCCATTAAAATCTTTTGGATATTTTCAAAAATAAAGCAGAGATCAGGATAGCTCAGGTTTAAGGCATACATCAGCTCAAACAACATGGCACGATGTTGCAACACCTTCATGCCTTCCAGGACTATACAAAGATCCTCTTCTTCATCACAAGAAGCATGTTGTTTGAGAGCACAAATCCCAACAGTGGTGTCTTCAAATGACCTCACTGATGCTGACTTCATCCATGCCCTGTACAAAACAGACAAATGTAGTTAAAGAAACAGAAAAAAAGTTACTGTTACAATAAAAGTGTCATTGGAAATTAGTACAATGCAAACAAATATAAATGTAAGTATACAGACCCATGTGCATTGCCACAGCATGTTACAATTGGTTACAAATATATGGGTTACAAAGCAAGGCAGCTGCACGGTCCACTGCTCCAGGTGTGTGTGCGCGTTTACTAGACTGGAATGAGTTAAATAAAGAGGCCACATTTCGAGTGTGTGCTACCATACCTGACAATCACAGCAAAAGTGAATTATGTCATTTTCTCACTGTCATGTTGTTATAAACCTGTATAAATGTCTTTGTTCTGATGAACACGAAGGAAGACATTTATTTTGAGGAATGTTTGCAACCAAACTGTTCATTAGCCCCATTCACTTCCATAGTATTATATTTCCCCACTATGGAAGTGAATGGGGCTTATGATTGGTTTGGGAACAAACATTCCTCAAAATATCTTCCTTAAGTGTTCATCAGAACAAAGACATTTATAAAGGTTTGTAACAACATGATAGGGAGTAAGTGATGAGAATTTTTATTTTTGGGTGAACTATCCCTTTAAATCTTCCCAGGTGTTTTAATGACCCTTGTGCCAAAAGATGTAACTAAAACATACTACATTTTCTGTACTTCCAACAATGTTTACACATTTTTATGTCTATGAATCTATATTACTTACTTCTGTCATTTGATCATTCATTGTTTGAAGTCTTTTTGCTAGCTGTCCTCCTTTCTGATAGAAGAGTTTCGTCAGGTTTTTGGATTGGAGGTCCAGGTGACACGCAGGAACATAAGACAGTAGTGATTCTTTTAAATTCAGCATTTATCTGAAAACAAATTAACCAACCATTGTATATTTGAGTACTGCGAGTCAAAGAATAATACATGTATATTAGTTACAAAAATAAGATTTAGCTCCTAACAGCAGTAAAACAGTGATAGGAATTACTTACCAATGCTTTTGAGTGTGTAGCGCATGCAAGGATGATGGACCTATAAGAGGAAATATTCAGAGGTGAAATCAACACACAACCTCAAATGATGAAGGTCACACATACACAGAGCAATAATGAAATAAGTATTATATCTGTCATAGGACGCAATTTTGGACAAAATGAGATCTTAAAACAAGGTGCTCTTCTGAAAACGTCAGCTTTAAGGTGTGGCACTTCAAAGCAATTTTTTCAGTTAATATACCAGACGTCACGCGAGGCATTTAAAAAAGCTTTTTCTAATAGAATCAAGTGTTGCTCGTGGCGTAGTGAAGTCACGAATAACTGACGCGGGTCTGTTCATCTGATTAAGCAGACAGTTTGTTTCATACGCAATGTCATTATTAATGTAGTCAATTGATATCATCTGGTAAATTACTTACATGGATAACGTTACTCTGGACAGAATAACGTTTGGTTAGCGTTTTATTTGTCCTGAACCGTTTCCATAGAACAACTGAGTAAAAAGTGCCTCAAAAGTCAACTCAAATCTGACAGTTTTCAACTCGGATAAAACTACCAAACGTGAAATAACGTTATACAGCTGACATTTTTAAAACGCTGTTTTTCTTTATGAGCCTTACACTTACTGACTGACTGACTGACTGACTGACTGACTGTAACGTTAACTTATTCCACCAACATCCTCCAAACTCATTTTTACTACAAGTCATTGCAATGGCTACATATTGTAAAAAAACTGTCTATCTAGTGAAGATATATCACGTATAAAGTGAACATAAATAAATAATAGAACTTACTTTAATAACGTGATGTCCGTCTGAGAGAGTTCTTCTGACTGACTGCTGCTGATGCCCTGTCCCAAATGGCACACTCCGGACTTGTGGTCCTCCTCAGAGTCCACACTTTGATGACATCACGTAGTCCAGACTTTAGGGACCCTTGATGCGAGTCCACGTGGGTGCACCGGAGTCGTATTTTGGGACAGACTCGAGCATCACACGGGAAACAGGTAGAGAAGTTGCCCGTCAGTGTGAACTCCTCCCTTCCGTCGTCTGATTGGTCCGATTGCCCTTTCGCAAGGACTTCTGGGTTGGCAAAGTGCGCGAAGCCTGCTGCAGTGCGGGCTTCGCTGAAGACCGCATCAAGGGGGCAAAGGAGGCGCTGACGAGCACACTTCAAAGCGTAAAAATGTCAGATGGGACACCCTACGGACTCGTAGACTAAGCGAGAACGCGCAATTTAAGGCCACAAGACCGAAAGTCCACATGAAGTGCGCCATTTGGGACAGGGCCTGAGTCTTCATTTTGGCGCCCAAAACAAACGATCTTTATTCTTCTTTTATGGCGATTGACGTCCTTTTTATTGAGCGTTACTGCCACCTTCTGTTTAGGAGGTGCCATTTTGTGTGCAAACTCAGTTTTATTGCTTTAAGTATTCAATTCAATCATTTTTAATCAATGTGAGAATAATGTGTTCATTTTACATTCAAACAAAACATTTTCATCATAATCAATTAAATTATGTTTACACAAGGAATATAAATATTTTGTGTTGCATATACATGTTTATTTTATTTAAATTCAAAGACCCACCAAGTCCATTTTTTTCAGTGTATTTCCTTGCCTTTTTCCAAACAAATATTGTTGCATCCTCTCTCTCTCCCTCGCCACCAGGATTTTCCGCAATGGCGCTCGTTATTCCTCTTTTTTGTGTGAAAATCGCTCCAAATCCAAGTAAACCGATGCGTTTAGGTCTGCCGCTTTGTAATACGTCACGCGAGTGACAGCGGAACGCAGCAAATGAGGAAGAGAGAAGAGAGAAACGCTCGGATCTGATTGGTGAATGAGTAGGGTTTGGTTTTACACTGTGAGCAAGTTTGAGTGCTATAGCATCCTGGATTGTAATGTAAATATCATAGACACAGTAAAAAGAAAGGTAAATACGTGAACACAGCATCTGAATACAGGGAACTATATGCAATATAATCGCCGTAATTTATAAAGAACATCGCATTTATGTATGAATCAACAGTTTATATAAAAAATTGCCTTAAAGGGGAATCGAACCCGGGTCGCCCGTGTCATAGGTCCGTGACACTAAAGACTGTGCCACAGAGTCACATATTAGAAACCGCTCTCTACACTCCTTAAGTAGCCTCCAGCAAAATTCACGTTAAAAACAAATTGTGTGGAGGAAGTGACGTATGCCGTAAAGCAGTCGAATTTTGTAGTTTTTTTTTGTGCTCTGGTTACTACCACAAACCCTAAGTTTTAAAATACGAGTAAAAGTGATACAGACCCCGTCAGGCTATGGTAGACATGTCATTCAACCTATTTAAAGTCGATGTACTATCACAAGGGTCTTGAAAATGTATTATGAAGGTTGAAAAATTACATGGTGTCACTTTAAGCACAAATTATCATTTTTTTTTATTTTGGTCTAAAAACTAGACTTATTTTTTAGGTCGTTTTGCTCATCAAGAAAATACATCTCGATTTAAGTAAACTGTGATATTTGTACTACAAACAAGACAACAAACTAAGTAAGTTAGTCATTTTTTTGCAGTGTAGAGGCCTTTTTTTTAAAAGTCTGATGAGTCTTTTTAATATCATCATAAGGTCTATTGCACTTTTCAGCATATTCTGGACCAAAATTGCCCACATAGACAAAATGAGACCTTTTGAAGGGGCAGTAAAGTGGTATATAATGTTTTGGTTTTTATGTGACCTATATATCCAAAAAAGTCCAAAATACTGCTATAATAAACCCGCGTATAAAACTCAGCAACAGGCTATAAAGGAATAACAGAATAAATGGATGTAGATTTCGTAATAGGTGTAATACAGTAAATATTTGTAAGTGTGTGAGATTTGGTATTTAGTCGATACAAATACTGCAAAAATGAAATTTGTCTCCCCTTGTGATGTCAGAAGGGGATAATACCGCTCTTTAATCTGCACTATCCAACCATGGCACTGCCATTTAGTGTGGAAATAAGCTAATTTACATTTTAAACACCCAAAACAGCAAATTTTTGCTCACACACTGCAAAAATAAGGACTTTCTTACTTAGTATTTTTGTCTTGTTTTCAGTAAAAATATCTAAAAATTCTTAAATTAAGATGCTTTTCTTCATGAGCAAAACGACCCAAGAAAATAAGTCTAGTTTTTAGACCAAAAATATCAAATTTAAGTGATTTTGTGCATAAAACAAGCAAAAAAATCTGCCAATGGGGTAAGCAAAGAAATCTTGAACATTTTTCTTAAACACTAAATTCAAGAAAATTTCAAGAAAAATTAGCTTACTCCATTGGCAGATTTTTTTTGCTTGTTTTATGCACAAAATCACTTAAATTTGATATTTTTGGTCTAAAAACTAGACTTATTTTTTGGTGTCGTTTGCTCATCAAGAAAAGTCATCTCAATTTAAGTATTTTTAGATATTTTTACTGAAAACAAGACAAAAATACTTAGAATTGTTTTCTTAAAAATAATTTTTTGCAGTGTAATAAATGATCTATACTGTATGTTTTTTTGAGCTGAAACTTTACATACATACCCTGGGAACACCAAATATTTATTTAACATCTTAAAAAGTGCCCCCCTTTAAACTTTTACACTGCAAAAAATGATTTTCAAGAAAAATTCTTAGTATTTTTGTCTTGTTTTCAGTACATCTTAACAATATCTTAACAATTCTTTAATAAAGATGCTTTTTCTTGATAAGTAAAATGACCCAATAAAATAAGTCTAGTTTTTAGACCAAAAACATCAAATTTAATGATTTTACCGTATGCATAAAACAAGCACACAAAAAAATTGCCAATGGGGTAAGCAAATAAAAAACAGAATTTTTCTTGAATTTAATGTTTAAGAAAAAAGTTCAAGATATTTTTGCTTGTTTTAAAAACTACACTTGATGTAAAGAATACTAAGAATTTTTTTCTTGAAAATCATTTTTTTGCAGTGTAATTCACCCCATTGGCAGATATTTTTTGCTTGTTTTAAAAACTACCCTTGATGTAAAATACATGTTAAGATTTTTTAGATATTTCTACTGCAAACAAGACAGAAATACTAAGTAAGAAGGTATTTTTTGCAGTGAAAGTGTTTAAGGGTTAAGGTGCGTAACCTGAACCAATTCAGTGATTTCTTTCACTCATTTAAAGCCACTAACTTGTCAAACTTTGGCAAATCCAGATATCAGAAGCTATTGTATTAGCAAGATACATAATTCGACTGTACCTTTAGGACTAACCTCTGCCTCTGTACAGGTGTTGATATGCAAATCTGGCCTGTCGTATATTTATGTGCTCGTGTGTGTGTGATGTCATAACCATGGCAATATCTGTCCCATTTTACAGACCAGTTTCATCATGAACCATCTGGTTGAACCAAGAGAAAGCCAGTCTGCATGGCAAGATCAAGGAAAATCCCCGTTTTCTGTGATGTTTCCCCTTTAAGAAGCTGGGCCGAATGCCGACCGGGGTCCAGATTAGCAAGTCTAACAAGGTCACAAATAGCCTTTTATGTGCCGTCGTTTCCTTTTTTTGACATCAAATGGCAACGACCAAGCAGAACTAAGAAAATTAGATGCTGTTTACAATCTAGCGCATCATGGGATCTGTTCGTACCTAATAAGTGAGTCAAAAAGAATAATTGCTAGCTGGCCAGCTGTCATTATTGTCCATTAAGTGTATTGTGGTCAGCGGTACGGCGCGTTCGAAGGCTTCCCTCGGCGTAATGAGCTATAATCCTATCTGGCGTATCCGTAAGCGCTCGCGGTAGGTTTTGGATCCACGGAAAAGTGCGTTCCTGCGCTAATCAGAGGCGAATGTGAGGGGTGAGGAGATTAGTCAAGGTGCAGGGGGCTTGTTTAATAAATAAACAGCGGCTAGAGAACGAGCAGGAGAGAGAAAGAGAAATGCGAGGAAGGAGCGAGCGGGTCTCGGGTGGTCAACCCCGTACTCTTTGAAGGCCTCATTAGTCGGTGTTATCCGTGTATTGACACTACCACACGTATACCTGAGGGGCTGCCGCGCAGCTCGCGTCTTGGCCGAGACATACAACACTAAGACTTTGAAGTTGATTTTCCATCTGAAGAACTATCCATCAGGGATTTGATTTATTTCCAATTTCTCTTTATTTCTTTCCTTTCTCGGCTCCTCAAGGCTACGTGCGTCTATGTAGGAGGTGAAGAAGATCACTCTATTTATTTCGATATGATCTCCTGCTGATACAATCACATCTGCTGGGTGTTTAGTTAATAATTTAAGTGTCTAAATCAATGTCGAGAACTCTGAGGCAGACATCCCTCACAGAGAGGAGATGTGAAAGGATGGAGTTAAGGTGGTCTGATGCTCCCAGCTCACCCAAACTGTTTCGAGTGGTTCGCCCAACGGTTGAGTCAGTCTACCAATTAAAAGATGGCACGACCTTGTTTATGCATTACTGATGAGTTCTGGTGCAATGTTGCGGGTCTCTCGGCATACACGGTATTCGACTTTTTTAGTTTGTTTATGTGTTAGAAGTTCAATTTAGGACTTTTTTTGGAGAACGTTGCAATTAATGAATCTTCTAGTGATTTTATGAGACCACCGGTAGAAGTCGTCTTTGCATATCCATGTTTTATTTACATTTGCAAATGTGGCCATTTCATGCTCAATAAACTTCCAATTTTTTCCTCTGAAGCCGTCCTTTTTCAATTGTTTTCTCGCAATATCTGAGGCGTAATTAATGTGAAGCGTATACTGTACTTGTGTAAGCATGTACTGTATATCAGATCATCGTGTGTCTAATCTCAAACACAGGGTTGAGGGAAAGTTGTTCGACTGAAGAGATCCCCAGTGGTGTTATTTACAAGAGTCGTTCGTTTGAACGTACCGAGAACTTGCATATCATACATCATAATGTTAGATGGCACTCAAGATTCAATGAGATGGTTGGATGAGTGCAGTGTTGTTGTATTCAAACAACCGGTAGCCTTTAGTTTATTTTACGGCTGGCCAGAAGCACATCTGACAGGTTGTACAAAGACAAATATAAACATTTGACAGTTTGGAAAGGAAATAAAGTGTTAGTGTGACCATGTGCTATAGTTATTTGGAGGCAGGTTGTAGAAAATGTATAATTTACTTGGAAGGAATGGTTTCATGCTTGAGATACACAATATATATATTTTTCCGGTTTTCGACTTCACAGGGTTTTAAACTATTACATTTCCCTATAGTTGTCTTAAAGGGATATTTCACTGAAAATGAAATTCTTTCAATTATTCACCCTCGAGTTGTTTCAAACATGCATGTATTAATTGAATACAAAGAAAGATAGTTAGAAGAAGGTTTGTAAGCAAAATGATCTGGGGCACCATTGACTTTCATAGTAGTAAAAATAATACTATGGAAGTGAATGGTGCCCCAGATCTGTTTTGTTATCTAACCAATTTTGTTCAGCAGAACAAAGAAATGCATACAGATTTAAAACTTTTTAAGGGGGAAATGACGAGAGAATCAATTAAACACTGCAAAAAATGACTTTGTATGTATGTCTTGTTTTCAGTAGAAATATCTAATAATTCTTAAAGATGTATTTTCTTGATGAGCAAATAATAGTTTTAGAAAAAAAAAAACTAAAATTTAATTGCATTTGTGCTTAAAACAAGCAAAAATATCTGCATATGGGGTGAGAAAAAAATAAAAGACCTTTCAAGGACTTTTCAGGTCCAAATCCTCAAATTCAAGGACTAAATGTGGGGACACATTTCAAGTGAGAGCAAGGTTACATCGTGTTACCTTTTAAGATACATTGTTACAGTTCCCTATAGAGGGAACTAGCGCTGCGTCACTGCAGTGACACTTTGGCGATGCCTCCAGGTTTAAGTGTGTCTGAAATTCAACCAATGGTGAGGCTTAACGACAAAGACAGGGTGTCGCGGGAGCCAGGAAGTATTTTGCTATCTGAAATATTGCCAAAGACGGCGCAGGGACGCAGGAAGTATGGCAAGGGAGACGCAGCGTCTCGTTCCCTTCTCAGGGAACAACAGTTACATACGTAACCCGAGACGTTTTCATGTGTCAAACACAACTATGCAAAAAAGCATTTTGGTATGAATTAACATTTGCATACAGAAAATATAAGCATTCAAAGTGAACAGTTTAGCACGTGTGCTTAAAAGTCTAGAATTTTTATGATATTATCCTACACTACACAGGGAATAATATGGATTTTTTTCCCAGAAAACTTAGATTCATAAAATAGATTCAAGCACTTTCAATGACCTGTATCTATGTATGTATATTTTCAAAAACTTCCGAGGGCCTTGAATCCCCCCCCAAATTCACAAACTTTCAAGGATTTCAAGGACCCGTGGGAACCCTGTTATAACAATTAAAAAGTAAACTTATATCAAGATTTTTGTCTTACCTTTTTGCAGATATTTTTGCTTGTTTTAATCACATTTTGCTAATCAAGAAAATACATCTTGATTTAAAGAGCACATGTTGTGTGATTTACATTTTTGTACATTGCCTTTGGTGTGTAGGTGTGTATTAGTACATGTTAACGATATGCAAAACGTACATACCCCAAAGTAAATGATGACGCAAGTTTAAAATTCTGTCTTTTTTACCCTCAAGTTGTTTCAAACCTGCATATATTACTTGAATACAAAGAAAGATAGTTTGAAGAATGTTTGATCTGGGGCACCATTGACTTTCATAGTAAGAAGACAATACTTTGGAAGTGAATGGTGCCCCAAAAATAAATTTTAAATTGTGTTTAATTTGTGTTTAGCAGAACAATGACATGTATACAGGTTTGAAACAACTTGAGGGTAAATGATAACAGAAATTAAATTTTTTGTGAACTACCCCTTTACATCCTCATCCATTTTTTCATAAAACAACCGTGTCCAAACATGAGTGAATGTAAATGTGAGACAGAAATAATAATTCCAAAAATTGTCTCTGAAGGAAAACATGCATTGAGATTTTATGCACACGATTCTTTGTACAGTAGCCAATTTCCATGACAATAGGTTTGCTGTGCGGAAAGGCATTGTTTTGGTTTACTCGACAGCAGGTTATTGTTGAAATATGCAAATTAGCCTTTTCCTTCTTTTGGGAATGCCCTCTTTGAAGTTTTCTCTGAATTTCTGGAATAATCAAATGGGCAAACAGACTCTTTATATGAAGTTTCCTCAACTGGGCACTGCACATCTTACCTCGAGCCTTTAGTGATGATCTGTTTGACCTGACTATATCCTGATGAGATAAAGATTTAATCTGCCACGCATATGCATGTGATGTCAAATAATCAAAGCTTTCATACAAACGGATGTGACTGTCAGGCTCTCTCTCTCTCTCTCTCTCTCTCTCTCTTTGGTCCTCACTAATACCCGAGCATTCTCTCATTTCCCCTCTTCGGTTTTGCTTTAGACATCCAGAAATACAATAACAACCGTATGAGAGGCAGGAAGCAGAAGAAATACTCTAGAGCCAGCAGGAGAGGAAATGGATTGAAGAATATAATCCATCTACTGCACTTAAAAATTCACTCACACACACTTAGAAAAACACACATGGGTCTCACCAAAACACTTCCAGATCGCAAATCAACCCAAAACAAATCAAAAAGCAAGAAAGAAATTATCTTCATCATAATCTTTATTATATGAAATCTATTTTAGGCATTTCATGATAATTAAGCACATTTTCATCCCAATTTCTCATTCCCGTAATGCGTCACACCAACACTTCCAGGTCAAGATTCATTCCGAAACAAAACAAAAATGTGAGAAATAATCTTTATTATAATAAACCTTTTTTTTTAGGGTCGGTAAGATATTTTGTATTTTCATGACGATTAAGCACATTTTCCTCTTGATTTCTCATTACAGTAATGCGTCCAGATGTTTTTTATTTTGACTTTTTAATTCCTACTATTCTCAGTAGTGATCCTCATTAGATTCTCATTACTGTAACACAGCATAACACTTTAATACTGTAACTGCTGTTTTCTTTAAGTAAAATATCATTTTTCTTTTAAAGTTTGATATGATCGTGAAACTTTATTCAAAGGTTGTTTTGTTCACCCATAATTAACAGACTAGTTTAACGCCCTCACAATTGTCTTTGTTCCGTAGAAAAAGTTAGTCTGCGTAAAGTCAGATATTAAATGTGTTTTCAATTTGTCACACCATAGAAAAATGTGTAATAAACCACCCAAAGCCAAATTTAAATTGATAAAACAGCCAAGTAAATAAAATAAGTTATCAAAATATTGAAAAAAAGGATGGGGTCAGCATTGAAACCACGTCCACTCACGGGACAGCTGCCGTCTCTCTCAACTTTCAAATACAGCTACAACCTAAATGGATGCTCGAGATTGTGTTAGGGGCGGGGCCATGCTCGGTGACTGCAGTGTGTCATCGAGCCACCGCGTTAGCCCCGCCCCAAAATAATCCTGAACACAGAAATGTGCAAAAACTGTACTGCATAGTTCACAATGTTTCAACAATACATTTGTAACATTAATAATGTGTTTAGAAACAATTTTCCGTCATAACTTTACACAGACTTTAACACAAATACACATGTTGAGGAAACGATTTAGGAGGCTACTTTTCATGTCCATGAAGAAGTTAGTGTGTGTTTTGTGAATTTGCAAATCTATTCAGCTGGTTTGTTCAGTCAGTGATTCATTCGAGTTCTTCAAAGCTCCTCAATGCTTCCATTTCTCATTCCTAGAATCTGTTTTAGCTGTTTTGGAAATCTCTGACGTCTGTAAAAGCAGAAGAGCCGCTCATGATAGACCTCTGAGCTTAAAAAGCCTCTTTACATGGAATTGTTCTGCGTTAATTGCTTGTAAAACACAAGTGCGAATGGTTTTCTTCGTGTCTTAAGGATGTCTGGTGCTCTGAAGACCGTCGTTTTGACAGCTATAGTATTAATAATGTATTGAAAAGCGATGCAGAATGTTATTCATTTATATCATGATACTTTTCTCCGTTGTATCCAGTATCCTAATTTAGCAGACAATGAAAAGTAATTATTGTACTTTAGGAAAACTATCACTGTGGCTTATGTTGCATACATTCTTCATGTTAACTTATCGGTGTGTTAAACCGCTGTAATTAAACAAGTCTTCTCAGCTGAACATGAGTTTTGCGAACTTCAAAAAGGTTTCTTTACAGCGCAGTAAAAAGATAAATAACTGGAAAGAGCACACGGTTGTGCTCTTCCTTTTTGTGGGAAATTTGAATGACTTGTAGTGGATGTGGTTTCCCAGCAGGGGTTAAATTATAAACACCTGAAAAGAAAATTGATTTGTCTTACAAATGTAATGTAGGATGTAGAAAATGAAATTAAGGTTTTCTTAAACATTCCTTTTAAATGATTGAGGAATGATACGGTATAGAAGAGAACTGGGGTAAGTTGTCACACAAGGGTAGGTTTATTTTTATTATAATACTTTTTTATTTGTTTTATGTTTGGATAAATTGCTACGAAAACCATATTGATCATTTTTACCTAACATTTATGTCTATGGAGTAAGCTGTTCCAACGACATCCTATTATAGGTATTTCAGCAAACGTTTAACAGAATGAGATTGGCAAATCACAAAACAATTCATTATAATCTTGCATAGCGCATATGAGTTGTTTTGATGGATGTATATTGGATTTATTTTTTATCCTGTTTAGTTTGATTTTATTTTTCTTTTAAGCAATTGAAACGACAAATCATATTACATTTTATATTTCCGATTTAGCCTAATGTATTTGATCCCTAAACGTAGTTATGATTTCATTTCACCAGATGAAATGTTTTATTGTAAGTAATGACTCGTGATCCATATGACCTTGATCGACTTTAAACTAGATACCCCGACTTACCTATCCATGATTGGATCATTTGGACAATTGAACAAATCCCCCATCACCGACTCTCCAGAAGACTCCCATGCTAGCCATCACCAAATGGCTCTCGTAATAAGATCTCTGGTTATTTTTTCTTTGTCTTGTCCTGATCAATCTGATTTCAATCAGGTAAATGGAAAGATCATACAGATTAGGGTTTATGGTGAACGACCTCCAGCTTTCAGGCGTATGATCAGTGGAGATGTTTAAAATCTCTGAGTGTGGATGATATCAAAGACTTGGAGGACGATTTGGGACGCATTGTTACGAGGTTTCTAAATATTAATATTTCATCTGTTGCGGCCTCATTAATGGTACTTACGTTGATGTCTTTAGATTAGAGAGGAAGTGCTTTTCTAGCTTTCCAAAAGTGGACGTTTGATCCCGAGAGAAAAATCCCTCGTATTTATGTCGCACTTAGTGGACATTTTTGGATGCTTTTAAGCTCTGGCAGATATTTGATGGGAACAGTGAGGGTACCGCTTGGAAAATACTTCAAATTTATCTTCTCCAAAAAGAGCACTCGGAGAAAAATCCTAAAATGTATATTTAAGGACGAGTGGCCACAAGAGCACTGAACTGCTCGAGATGGGGATATTATAGTGACATCACGGAGATGTTAGCTCTCCATTCATTCTCGCAGGGCACGGGATGCGAATTACATGAGGGTTGACTCGCTACTTAAAGCTTGAACACTTTAAAGAAAAGTCTAATGTATTCTGTTTGCATAGTCGTCTACGTATTAGTGTTTTCAAACAGTGTTACGCGTACCACAAAAAGTCAGTCAGTTCACTAAATAGATAAAGGTACTGTAGCTATAGCAACAGCTGGCTGCTGGCACGTTTTGTTTTAGGATCGCCATTAGACCAGCGGCGTACCGTCTGGGCATGCAGGGTATGCACATGCAAATGGGCCCGGACCAATAGGGGGCCCGGCCCTGGGCCCGCCAAAGCTAAAAATAAAAATATTTGACTATCTTATTAAAAGTATATGTTGTTAACAGACCTGCGCAACACAGTTAACAGTGCCAACGGGCAAGGTTGGGGGGGGGGCTTTGGCTTAAGGGGGCCTGTAATTTTTTTGCATATGGGCCCGGGACTGACTTGCTACGCCACTGCATTGGACGGTACGTCTACTTATGGCAATCACTGCCATTATCACTTTATCAAATATCTACACATCAAATACTACACCAAAGTCATTTTAATGAAGACATAAAACTTGGTGGCCATGTTTGCAACGCAGTTATTTCTGTACTGCAAGACTAAAGTCCTATCTACTGTACTTAAATTCGGAAAGATAGATATCTCAAAAATCGCAGGCTAAAATCATTTTTAAAGCATATATTTCCGACTATCATTTGAACTTGAAACCAACTATAACTTTTGTTTCTCAAAAACACGTTCTCTTGCTTCAAATACTTCCCATGCGCAAAGGCTGGCGAGTACCGTACATAGGGTTGCAAATTCCTGGGAATTTTCTGGGCTGGAAACTTTCCATGGGAATTAATTGGAATATTTGGGAATTAACAAGAATTCACCTGCAAAAATGCAGAGTTGTCTATAACAAGAAATTTAAATGTAGCTAAAAAATCTTGCATGATAATTTTGTTTAAAACAAGATTTAATTAAATTTGTGTTGAATTTCTACACTACACATTCCTCAGTCACATGCACGCTGCTTATTAAAATGATTTCTGAAGGATTTTTGATCAAATAAACCCAGGCTTGATGAGTGCAAGTATAAAAAGTAAAAAAAAGAACAAATTTATTAAAACAAATAACAATTTATTTAACCTCCCAAGACTCGAGCTTTGGTTTGTCTTTTTTCAGATTTCTTCCACCTATTTTGGGATTAGAAAGAACCAATAAATATAATAACTCAATATTTTTCTTTAAACATGAAGCTGTGTAATTGTCCATGTTTGTGTACAACAGGTTCCAGCTACACAGAATTAAATATTTTGGTGCAAACGACAAAAAAATTTATGTCCACGTATGTGTATACAAAAAATATACACTACCGTTCAAAAGTGTGGGGTATTTTTTTTAAACATCATATTTAACATTTGTATTAACTTGCATGCATGTCTGCTTATGACCAAATAAAATGTTTATTAATGTTTATATATAATATAGTTTATAAAAATTTCCCTAGTTTTCCAAATAATTCCCATAAATTTGTGTTATATTTCCAATTTGGAATTTTTCCAAAATTCCATGGAAAGTTTCTTGAAACTGACATTTTTGTCTCCGTTGCAACCCTAATTGTTCAACAGGCACGTGCACAGGTAGGGCACGTGCCTGTTTGTCCTTACACTCCGATGTACCCTTTTTTCTTCCATAAATCAATGCTATTGGTCACCCTTTACAACTGTTTGTTTTACAAATATATTTAGCCAATTAAAGGCATTAAACCTCTTAACTCCGCCCTCCTGAGTACAGCGAACTGAAGTTCCACAGCAGAGCAGCTGAACGGCTTGCAAAGGTAAATAAATATCTAGTTTGAGTAAAATGTTGTCTCTTTACAAAATAAACACTAGTGTGTCTATAACGGCTCATATTTTATGAATTTGAGACCGGATCGATGGTGGAGAGAGAGGGAGGGGGCTAGCATTTGCCAGCTAAGTTAGTCATAGCCAATAAACCTACAAATAGCCTAAAATAGCCTGTGCATATTAGCCTTGGTTTCCCCTAATGCTGCCTTGGGCATACATGTATTAACGCTGCAAGTCTAGCATGGAAACCATGGACCAATTTTTCCCCTGAAAAAGGGAAGCAATCATAGAATGGGGAGGGGGCAGCAAGACGATGACGACGTTTATGCGACACACCGAAGCAGTTTTGTTTATCCAACATGGCAGCAGACTTAAAGTTACTTTTCGATGCAGCCTTAGATAGTGTTCTAAGTAATTTTGAACGCAAAAAAAAAAAACTTTTGCCGTTAAACAATTTCATATCCAAGAAGGATGTTTGGATATGGGAAGACATGATAGCCACTGAGTTTTATAGGACCAACCTGCTAGGCATTGTCACTGACGAACTCCATTTAACTATTTACCCGCCATTGACGAGATATCTTGTCAATTAAGATAAAAAACTTCCCCACCAATGACAAGATTTTCCGTCTTTCCGCAATACCACTATTATTCCGCAACTTTTTGCCCTATGGCAAGCGGCTGCATGTCCGTGTCTGTTTTAAAGATCGCTCTGAATGGGATCTCTATGAAAAGTCCGTCACAAAAATGGAATTATCTCTGCTTTTTGCTTAAAATGTGGTGTTTTTGCAGAAACCTACCCATATTAAAAAGCTGATTGCAAAAGAACCACTAAAGGTAGGATGAAACGGTTTTTTTTTGTTTGAAAGCAGAGGGTCTGTTCTTTCATTTGGTATATTGTATGTTTATATATTTAAAGAAGAACATTTTCTGGAAGGCATTAAACTTTGGTGAAAATCATGAAAAACGCTGGCGCTGACTGGCAACTTTTTTTTAAAACGCTGGCGGTGAAAGAGTTAACTTATAAATGGTAAGCGTTATTTATGAAAATCATATTGTCATTATGCCTGTCATTATGAAATTCACATTAAAAGCCGATCTCTCTGAAACTCGTTGAACATTGTGGCACGCTGAATTGGCGGCATACATCTCAATATTGATTTTGATGGAGAACAGTGCTTTGGTATGACCCGTGTGGCATCCATCTTGCTTATTAAAAGCCTGTTTACGTTGGCATGTTCTTTGACCTTTTATCACGCTGAGTGATTGCTGCCAGCGTAGCGTTAGCAGAACGTCCACTTCTGACCTTCAGACGGCTCGTCCTTTACCTGCTGAATTATTCCCGCCTCGCGCAAGAGGACCGAAGTCAAATGAGTGCTTAAGTTAATGGAAAAGAATGCTGACAGGAAGTTGATGTACTTTGCGGATTCTTCCATTTGAGGGAGGCAATGTTAACACTAGAGGTCAGACACCTCATAATGAGATTTATGGAGGTAAGAGAGATGCTCCGCCTCTCCCACAAGGGACCGTGTCTGTCTTCATGTTGTTGAAAGGACGTAAGCAAGCTCTTGACCCAGCAGTAATGAAGGGCCTGTTTGGTAAAGCCATGATGGGTAGGTTTCATCCAAACGTTTGGAGAAAATAAGAAATTTTTGTGTTGATTTTTATCACTGATTGTGCTGTTGAAGAACTGTATTTCACATGAATAAACAGCACAGCAGCTTTACTTTGATTCTCCTACATTTGTTCTTCGCTTGCGTCTACAGTTCATTTGTATTCCATGTCTGTGCCTGCATGCGGATTGTAACCACCTCTAAGACAATTAATTGGACGATAAATGGCTTTTGTCGATGATTATCTACCGTATATTCCTTCATTTCAGTGTAGATCAAGCATGTAATAGTCCAAATACTTTCATCTGCACGATTGTAGCAGATAATGTTGCTTTGTCCTGGATTTGCCGCCAAACACGTATCGAGCGTGTGGGTTTGTCCGCGTGTAAATACATCACACGTCGTGGCGATGGCTTTTCTTTCTCGCAATTTCATGCCAGCGTCTCAATTGAGGTCTTTTGTTAGTACTTATGCCCACTGCATTCAGGGTGAGAGAGGGGAGTGGTGAAAATCTAGACAACCGAGATGACCCACAGAAACACAGAGAGCAAGACAAATGAAGCATCCATACATAATGATTCAAGGTTTGGCTATGCAGCACATAAAATATATGAATTGCACTAGGAACACTTGTGGTGTACCCAGACACTCGTTTTTCTTTCAGCAGGAGTTCTGTCTTGTTTAAGACAAAAGTTCATTTTAGGCTGGGGGCAATGCTTAGATGGGGGGGGGGGCTCCAATTTTATTGTATTGTGTGGTCACTGTAAAAAAATATTGTTGGTTCAACTCCACAAAAGTAAGTTACCTGGTTGTCTTAAAAATTTGAGGTAATTCAAATGAAAAATATTAGCTATAAGCTTTAAGTTGAATTAACTCAAAATTCTAAGGTAACTTAAAGGTGACATAGAATGATTGAACGGGGTATTTATCCTTGTTCTGTGATGTGACATGTAGACAAAAATGTTTTTGTTTGGGTTTGTAATGCCTTAGAAGCTTCCTAAAAACCTCTCTGAAATAGCTCGATTAGGGTGGGGGATTTTAAACAAGTGGTTTTGCACCTATTTGGCTCCCCCTACTGGCTTAACTTGCAATCTCATTAGTGATTGGCTGACTTTGATGCCGTTCTAAAAATGTAGCCAATTATTTTAAAGTGGAGGGGCAGTGAGATGCCTGTGATGTCATAAGCATCAGTTTTTCAGATTGGGCCGTTTTCTGGCTGACATTTCTAAAAGAGGAATTTCTATGAGACTGAGATGTTTAGCATGTTTAGCACTTTTTGTATGTTTGTGAATGCGGGTAGACTACCATTATTCAACAAAGACAAGGTAAAAATGGTTTTTCATTCTCTGTCCCCTTTAAGTTTTTACATTTAACCAACTTTTTATTTTTAACTCATTCCCTCCCAGTCTTTTTTTGAAAAGTTGCCTGCCAGCATTTTTTTATTTTCACAAAAGTTTCACAAAATGCCTTCTAGGAAAATCTTCTCCAAAATATATAAACATACAAATATATCAAATGAAAAACAGACCCTCTGCTTTCAAACAAACAATAAACAAATAAACAAAATTAATCTATATTTTTTTCTCTCCTTATAAAATCTTGA
Organism: Paramisgurnus dabryanus; assembly: GCF_030506205.2. NCBI lineage: Eukaryota > Metazoa > Chordata > Actinopteri > Cypriniformes > Cobitidae > Paramisgurnus > Paramisgurnus dabryanus. The sequence goes on from NC_133343.1 coordinate 3,910,622, forward strand.
ATATGGGTATTTTTCTTCAAATTTTTTTTTAGCAAAATCTGAAATAGTTGCATTTTTGTGAAGGATTTTCTTAGAGATCAGATTCAGAACAATTATCTACTGAGCCCCTAAGGTGACATTGGAGTTAAAAAATCTAAAGTTTAGTTTCATGTGCTCACGCGAAACCTTCATGTGCAGAATTGTTTTTAAAGTTTAGTTTTGCGCGCGCACGTGAAACTTTCTTGTGTGCACATTTAACTTTCTCGTGTGCACGTGAAACTTTCGCTTTCATGTGCGCACGCCTTACTTTCACGTGTGCGCGCGTTAGTTTTACATGCGTGCACGATAGTTTCACGTGCGCACGCGAAACTAAACGCGATAATTTCACGTGGGCACGCAATAGTTTCACGTGCACACACGAAACTAAACTATAGTAAATTTTTGCTCCATGTACCGTTAAGGGCTCCGTAATTATCAAAACATAAACGAAGTGTAAATGTAATAAATAATTTTTTGGTTGTTTTTTATAAATTGGGTAAGTGTATTCCGCCAACTAGTGGATAATCGCGATAACCATAAAAACTCCCCAGGAACGCTTTTTTATGCAACTGTTTTCGGCAGGGAAAATGTAACAATGTGTACTGTACATTTAAACGATTCAAAACTTTGATTTCGACTCGACAATGAAAATGTAAGGAAAATTTCAAAATACATGTTAAATATAATAACATGTTTTATATAGAATTTTAACAAGATGGGTGCTGACCTTTACAATCCACTGCAAACTTGTCTGATAAAGTTCGTTCCTTTATCTTCTCAATAAAAATACAGTTTGATGTAGAAATACAGCACATGATGAAATTAAAACGAATTGCGACTGGTGTTTCATGTTGACATGCACCTGTCGAAGTATTGACGCACTTCTCTCGGACCCTTAAGTTGATTCTGTTATGGTGCAAAAAAGCCTTAATAAATAAATCGGTTACTTCACTCAACTGTGTTTTTCTCTTAAAAGCTGAAAGATTTTCTCTTTCGTGTCTTATTACAAACCACCCAGCGGGCGAAAAATCAATTGCTGAAACTTAAACCGAAATGCCAATTTCATTTTCTGCTAGTGAAGAAATATGTTGTGGGGAAAAAAATCAATCAATTTGTGTATGTTTAATGCTTATTTTTGGGCGGTGGCAAACTCAGATGGGGGGGTCTGTCCCCCTGACACCCCCACATTTTCGCCTATGGCTATAAGGAAAACCGATCATTGATTATATTAATGTACTGGTTTACAGTATTATTTCTTCATAAAGAGCAAGTTGTTTTCTAACTTTTTAAAGTCGGTGTGATGGTGGTGAACGCAGAACATGCAAAAGACATCATGTCACAGTTTGCCTTCCAGTCAGAAGTGTGTGTGCACATGTGTTTGTTGTCACCCCTACTGTGAACTACAGGGTGCCATCTTGAGCGACGAAACTTCCTTCCTCGGATATCTAAACATTCCGGTTTGCTCTGTGCAACCCGCCTGTCTACGTCTGCTCAGGCAGGTGTCAAAACATCACAACATAAACCCTTTAGTTTGTTTATCAAAGTAAACACATATTGTAACAAATATGAAACTTTGTCTTTGCCTCACCTCCAATATCCAAATCGGGGGAACTCTTTCGGAATACATATCAATCTTTAACGATTTTGTGGCCGGTCTCTCCGCTGAAATATTTCATTTCTCTTGGAAATGCTCCCAGAATGCAGACGATAAATCAAACGGCCCACACTGCATCAAAGAAGACTGGAATTTACAGACATCATCATTCCCAAGTGGACGATCTATTCTTCAGCCTTAAGCAAAGAGCTCTGGGTATGACCAGAAGTACTGACGGGGTCACAGCTCATGCATTCAGCTCATGGCATCTCTTTGGCCTAATGATGTTAAGATGGTCGAACCTCTACTTTACTGTGTCACACTTCTGACCTTAAGTTAAGTTTCATGATGTGAAGATGTCCCTTTAGTTAGCAATCTTATTCTATTTTATTCTATATCGCCAACTATCGTCATGAAAGCCCGCTATCGTCCATATGTCTGACGATTGTCGATACACAATACTATTGTCTACCGACACAACCCTAGATAACGTCAAAATACAGCAAAAGCAACGTGAAAGCATACAGAAAAGTCAACTTCTGAATTGCTATTGTGGTATTTTCATGTCAAGTGACCGGTTTCTATTGGAATTTTGCGATATATATCTTTTTAATAGCCTGAAAATAACTAATCATAAAAACTTTATGCGATAAATGGGAGTTATTGCGAAATTGCTGTCTGTCCATTTTAAGGTTGCTTTTTTTACTTGCGCAATTTGAAGCATAATGGAAACAAAGCTAGTTATAGTTGTTCTTTTTCTCTTTCCCCGCCATTGGCGAGTTATCTCGTCAATTAAAAGAAAAGATTTGCCTGAAAAAAACGTGTTACTGGTGAGTTTTAATGGTAATCTGTAATACCGCGATTATCATCTTGATGGCTCTTACCCAATTTCATAAAAAAAACTAAAGCTAGCAAAATATTTTTGTATTCATTTTACACTCCGTGTATGTTTTGATAATCGTTTTGAATCTGATCTCTAACAAAATTCCTTCACAAAAATGAAATTATTTTAGCTTTTTACTCAAAATCTTTATTTTTTAAGAAAAACCCATATTTAAGAGTATAAAAATTAAGGTCGGTGACGTGAAGAGATGATACATATAAAACTAAAAACAAAGTTGTGACTGCTGAGTTAGCGCTATATGCTAGTTTATGCTATATGCTAACGTTCAGGCTGAAGTTCTACTATTGACGTAACATTTACGTTTCACAAGTCAATACTGAACAAAAAAAACGTACCGCTCAGAAACGTCTATTAAAGGGATAGTTCGGCCAAAAATTATATTAAAACCATGATTTACTCACCTGTGCGAGATGCATATGTCCATCGTTTTTCAGAAACGTTTTGCCTGAAAAAAACGTGTTACTGGTGGGTTTTAATGGTAATCTGTAATACCGCGATTATCATCTTGATGGCTCTTACCCAATTTCATAAAAAAAACTAAAGCAAGCAAAATATTTTTTGTTATTTTTACACTCCGTGTATGTTTTGATAATCGTTTTGAATCTGATCTCTAACAAAATTCCTTCACAAAAATGAAATTATTTTAGCTTTTTACTCAAAATCTAAAAAAAAACATATTTAAGAGTATAAACAGAAACATATGATAAAACATTTGTTTGTTTGTTGGTTTGAAAGCAGATGGTCTGTTCTGTTATTTTATATATTTTTGTGTTTATATATTTTTAGAAGAAAATTTTCCTGGATGGCATTTTGTGAAACTTGCTTTGAAAAATGCTCTTCAAAAAAAGGCTGGCAGGGAATGAGTTAAATGTCTGAGCAGGATTTGTGGCAATGCCAATATAAAATGAATCTCATTGCTGTTTATAGTTAAATCAATTTAATTTTCCATCTTTCTTCTCTGTTGGCCTAACAGTGGATGTTTTTAAAGTATTCTTGTATCCGATATTCTTGGAGACGCGTTGAGGGATGGGTCAGGCATGTGGAAAACCGCTGTCACTCAGCATCTCTGCTCCACACATCCAGCTGTCAGGCTACTTACGGCCTCCTCAAAGTTTACACTCTCCTCCTCAGCGTGTTCTTAAACACTTCGTCAACTTCCCGCCTTCGCACGTCAAGAAATATGAAATAAGAGAGAAAGAGGTAGACGCGCGTCAAAGGCACTGAGGCGAATTTGGCACGGACCGCGTGAGAGAGCGTACGGTCCGGCATATGATGGCACATGAGGAGACGGCAAGATGGATGCAAACTAAAACGTCTAAAGTAAATATGCGAAGTATGGACAAACTGAAGCACCAGGAAAGATGCCAGTTAGACAGCTGTGGTGGAAATATGTAGGTCATATTCATTTGGAGAGGCGTTCATATCCTGCTCTTAAGTGACTCTCACTAAGCAGTCTTGCTAATTTTGGGCTCTCCAATGACATCGTAACCTCAGAACGTGACACACAATGATTTCTTGACTTGTTTCTCTACATTCATTTGATATATTTATTTGTTTGTGAAGTTGACGCAGTGCATCATGGGTGTGAATATCCATTAGGAGTGTTGGTGTGGGAGTGAAGCGGCAGGGTTTGGTACCGGAGTGAGACTGATTACTAACGCCTCTGAACGGTACTTCACCGCGCTCAGCGGGGACTCGTTCCTCTCGCGCCCAACACATCTATAACTTTGATGTAAACAGGAAGGCCTTTATTGTGTCTTGGTGGGTGAATCAGAACAAAGGCTCTTAATGCAAGCCATAAGCATTTAGAAAAGAAGAAGATGCCTAAATTAAGGTCGGTGACGTGAAGAGATGATACATATAAAACTAAAAACAAAGTTGTGACTGCTGAGTTAGCGCTATATGCTAGTTTATGCTATATGCTAACGTTCAGGCTGAAGTTCTATTTACGTAACATTTACGTTTCACAGGTCAATACTGAAAAAAAAGCTTACCGCTCAGAAACGTCCATTAAAGGGATAGTTCGGCCAAAAGTTATATTAAACCCATGATTTACTCACCTGTGCGAGATACATATGTCCATCGTTTTTCAGTTATTTTAGAAAATGTTTTAGATCTTTCAGTTACTCAAATGTAAAGTTACAGGGTCAACAGCTTTCAAGTCCAAAAAATGTGCATCCATTCTTCACAAAATAAATCCAAACGGCTCCACGACGATAAACAAAGGCCTTCTGAGGGTAATCTGTGCCATTTTGTTGTAAAATATCCCAATGTAAAACTTTATAAACAAAAATAACTAGCTTCCGGTAACGCCGCCATCTTAGACTTTTCTAAGTGACTTTTCTTTTTTTTATAAAGTTTTACATTTGAATATTTTCTAAAACAACACGTTTTACTTTGCAAATGTTTTCTAAATTTTTTTTTTCTAAAATAACAGAAAATGTATCTCTGGCTGCTTGGGGGTGAATAAATCGTGGGTTAAATATCATTTTTGGCCAAATTCCATATCTTCTTCTGATAAAGGCTCAAGCATAATGTCTGCACACACACAGAGCTACTGAACTGAACTGCTCTGTGAAACAGCCAATCAGAGCAGAGCTCAACATTATTATTCATTGCCCTTTCAAACAAGCTAATAATCGACATTTTTATATTGGGGGCAAATTTATAATATATTTTATATTGCACTTAATAAAGCCACATACCTTCTATGTAGACATCAGATAATAATTGAACATATTATTTCAATGCATTTTTTTACCTTTAAATTATTATTTGATATGTATATGTTCTCCACATTCTCATTACTACAAAACTATGTGTTATATGTGAGTCATAACAGCATTTTTTGCTGATTTAAATGAACAAAATATACATTGCATTGCAGTTTTGTAATGAGAATTGCCATTGAGAATTGCAAAACATATCTGAGAAAAGATGTCCGAATGGATGCACCAATACGATTTTTAAAGAAAAATGTGTTTAATTGTTACGAACACAACGTTACAAAGAAAACAATCTTAGCAGCCTTGCAAACAGCCTTCGGATTCTTCATGCAAAATATGATTTCATTTTTTTCCAGGCTGGGCTCCAGCATTTAAAGTGATACTTCAACCAAAATTAATCATTTATTCACCCTCCTGTATGTGTTTCTTAATGCTGTTAAGCACAAAAGTAGAAATTTTGATAAATAATGCTAACCACACATTACTTATACTCTCTAAAAACAAACGGTGCTAAATAGCACTAAAAGTGGTTCTTGGCTCATAGAGGAACCATTTTGCTATATAGCACCTATGAAGAACCATATGGGGGTCATATATAGCACCACTGTAGCACCACATATGGTTCTAGACCGGTGCTACACAGGTACTTCATCGGTGCTATATGGCACTTAAAATGGTTCCTCTATGATTAGGAGCCAAGAACCACTTTTAGTGCTAATTAGCACCGTTTGTTTTTAGAGTGCATTACTTCCATAGTAGGAAAAAACAAATACTAAGGAAGTCAATGGGTACCATCAACCAAAATATCTTCTTCTGTGTTCAAAATAAGAAAGAAACAGGAGGTTGAGTAATTAATGACACAATTTTAATTTTTGGGTAAACCATCCCTTTAAGGGGTTAATTTAGAGGCGTTACCAATTCCCTGTTCAAGTTCGAACTGTCATGAATTATAAAGGATGCTTTTAGAAGCGTTCATATGTGCATATTGCCTCGCTCAATCTCAGGCTTCTCTAATTAGAAGCACAAATGGGTGTCAGAGCGCATGTTTATGTGCCGCGTGGATGTTGGCACTTTTGATATGCAACCTCTTCAAGTATTTATGAAACAAACCCTACATACTAAGTGACTCTTGGCTCATGGCTTTCACACCGAGCACTTCCCAGGCACCCAGTAGCCTCTTTATCGTTCTGAAGACCAGCTTGCGGGTCTGTCCGGCGGATCTTATAAAGGGGGGTCCAATGAATTCCGTTTGAAGACGGTTTGATATTTTGAGGCACTTTGAGTGGATTAAGCTGAAAATGTCAAGCCAGTGAGGTGGTACCGGGCAGGACTGCTTTCAAGCTCTACCCACAGTCATCCCGAGGTCAAAGGTCATTTTATCTGGCAAACGCTCCACGGGGGTAATCTGTGAGACGCGAGCTCACTCAGTGGATATGGCATCGCTTGGAACACACTTGTGGGTACGTTCAAGTCCACTTCAAGTGCACTGTGAAGTGGACTTCACGGGGTGTACGGACATCTTGAGTTAGAATCTAAATTGTATGGAGTGTATTTGCTCTGTATACTTTAGTGTCACTTAAACATAGTGCTTAAACATCAACAAGTGTGATTTGATATAACAAGTGCAGAGGACAAGACAAGAAATATGTACCCAAAACAGTTCACAAAAGATCATACGGCTTATTGTAAACTGACCAGATCAGTTAATCATTTCTATAAATGTAATCTATTACACTGAAAAAAGTTGGGTTGGTTCAACTTAAAAGTTACTTCAATTGATAACTTGAATTACTTTAAAGATGCAATTTGTATAATTCGCACCGCTAGAGGGCGCCAGATCAAATCAATAACAATGACGTAGATTAATGATGCTCTGAAGCAGCGTGAACTTAAGTACAGAATTAAGTGTTCAGATGAAAAAATTTACCATAAAAGAGCGAGTGGCCCGACAGACGCCATTACTTCCGCATTTATCCACGACAATGTTGTCATGTGTTTTTTACATCAGTAAAGGCTGTAACAAAGGGTGACGTATATTAACGTCATTTACAGACGAATGCACTGCCCCGTGTCACTGTTTAGGGCAGCAATTTTCTCATAATTTACAAGTAGTTGAAGTAGTAATCAGCTGGACAAAATATATAACTCCGGACTAGTGGTTTTTGGATATTTTACTGCAAATATCTTACAAATTGTACCTTTAATTGAAATTTTTAGAAAAAACTAATTTTTTAGATGTTACCAATTGAAGTATTTTTTTTAAGTTGATCCAACTTATAAATTTTTACAGTGTATAAATTATATTCCAAATGACCCATGTGAAAAATACTGTAGTATACTTTAATGTTAACTATAGTGAACTGTACACTCTCAGAAAAAAGGTACAAAAGGCGCATTTTAGAGTTTACATTTAATTCAGACAGAAATCTTTTGGATTAGTTTACTGCGAATTTGGGGCAAATAATGAACAGTATTTTTTTGTGTAGTATTTAAATTTGAATAAAAACCAAGGGACCCACCATATTTATATTCTAGTACTTTATAGGGTCGCTCAATGCTTATAGGGTGTCTGGGACCACCCCAGCCCCCCCTTAATTTGAACACTGCATTTAGCGTGTTTCCTTAGATGCGTCTTTCTCTTTTTTAATCGCATAAGAAAGTACTTTTAAAGAAAACACCATGAAAACATTAACGGTAAACATTGGATGTATACACTGTATGTACTTTACTGTATATATTTATGTATATCTCAAAACCTAAAACGCATAAGGATCTCTTTTTCAAAGTGTTCTGTAGGATCAGATCCAAACTTTGACTACGGAAGTGTGATAAATATGACTGTTACAGTACCATTATTTTCCAGACCCGATGCTGTTTTTCTAATCATATTTCATTTTCTGTATTATACTGTAGATGCATGCATGACTATTATGCTATTATGACTATTTTTAACCAAAATCTGACTGTCATTTGTCTGCAGTGTCGCTCGGTGGGATTGAAGTCTTCTGAAAGCTTTTGTGTGTTTGTAAGCAGGCGTGCGGTAAATAATTCAGATTTTTAACACGACATCTGTCAGGGAGAAACGAAGCACAACATTTCCTTCGCGTGTTCTCTTTTGATTGAGAACTTCTTTCAAATAAACAAAGTCAGTCATACAAACATGCAAACAGAGAGGATATGTACAATTTTCCCAGAAAAGGCAGCAGGTTCGAAGTGCTGACACATGTACAAGAAACTGAAGATCTTACTGAATTAAAAGAATAATGACTATTTTAATTACAAATATTAGCTTTTGACAGCTTCAAAAGCAGTGTCAGACAAGTTGTAAGCCTCCCATCTCATCAGTAGGACAATGAATCTGTCCTCAGATGAGAAATGCTGATGCTCAAAGGGTTGGCTGTTATTTCCCAAAGCTTTGCAGCGGTACAGAAGTTGCACTGCGAGGAGATGGTACGGATGGTTTGTGTGGTCGCCTTGGAAACTGGTCGTCACCGTGTTATGGGGTTTATCTGCTCGCTTGCAGTCACTTCTGCTATTTTTTTAGCGTCCGATTACCAGAATGCCTTTGAATAAAAATATGAAAATGAATAAATTCTAGGTAATTCCACAAGTGGAGCTATGTCCATGATATAAGTGACTGGATGTCTGCATGGTTTGAAGTAGTGTTGTTTTTAAAACAGGGGATAGGGTCAACTAAGGCAGGGGTTCTCAAAGTGGGGTCCGGGGACACGCAGTGGTACTCAATGTTTAGCCAGGGGGTCCGTGAAATAGTTTTTTATAAATAATATGACTGTCTTGTATTATTAAGAATGGGATATTTCTTGTTTTTAAACCAGGGAATGGGGTCCACCAGGGCAGGGGTTCTCAAAGTGGGGTCCAGGGACTCCTGGTGGTCCGCAATGCTTAACCACGGGGTCCGTGAAATAATTTGTTGTACATTATTTGATTGTGTTGCATTATTAAGAATGAGATATTTCGTGTTTCTGGACCAGGGGATGGGGTCCACAAGTGAGGGGTTCTCAAAGTGGGCTCTGGGGACCCAGAGTGGTCAATGTTTAGCCAGGGGGTCTGTGAAATAGTTTTTTTATAAATAATATAACTGTGTTGTATTATTAAGAATGGGATATTTCTTGTTTTTAAACCAGGGGATGGGTCCACTAGGGCAGGGGTTCACAAAATGGGGTCCAGGGCCTCCAGGTGGTCCTCAATGCTTAGCCAGATGGTCTGTAAAATAATTTGTTATACATTATTTGATTGTGTTGTATTATTAAGAATGGGATATTTTGTGTTTCTGAACCAGGGAATGGGGTCCACTAAGGCAGGGGTTCTCGGGGACTGCTGGTGGTCCTTAATGTTTAGCCAGGGGGTCCGTGAAATAATTTTTTTATAAATTATATGATTGTGTTGTATAATTAAGTATGGGATATTTCTTGTTTTTTAACCAGGGAATGGGGTCCACTAGGGCAGGGGTTCTCAAAGTGGGGTCCAGGGACTCCTGGTGGTCCCCAATGCTTAGCCACGGGGTCCGTGAAATAATTTGTTGTACATTATTTGATTGTGTTGTATTATTAAGAAGGAGATATTTCATGTTTCTGGACCAGGGGATGGGGTCCACAAGTGAGGGGTTCTCAAAGTGGGCTCTGGGGACCCAGAGTGGTCAATGTTTAGCCAGGGGGTCTGTGAAATAGTTTTTTATAAATAATATGACTGTGTTGTATTATTAAGAATGGGATATTTCTTGTTTTTAAACCAGGGGATGGGTCCACTAGGGCAGGGGTTCACAAAATGGGGTCCAGGGCCTCCTGGTGGTCCGCAATGCTTAGCCCCTGGGTCCGTGAATTTTTTTTTATAAAATATATGATTGTGTTGTATTATTAGGAATGAGATATTTCTTGTTTTTAAACAAGGGAATGAGGTTCCACTAGGTCAGGGGTTCTCCAAGTTGGGTCCGGGGACTCCTGGTGGTCCTCAATGCTTAGCCAGATGGTCTGTAAAATAATTTGTTATACATTATTTGATTGTGTTGTATTATTAAGAATGGGATATTTTGTGTTTCTGAACCAGGGGATGGGGTCCACTAGGGCAGGGGTTTACAAAGTGGGGTCCAGGGACCCATGATGGTTTTCAATGCTTAGCCAGGGGGTCCATGAAAAATTTTGTTATACATTATTTAATTGTGTTGTATTATTAAGAAGGGGATATTTTGTGTTTCTGGACCAGGGGATGGGGTCCACAAGGGCAGGGGTTCTCGGGGACTGCTGGTGGTCCTTAATGCTTAGCCAGAAGGTCCATGAAATAATTTTTTATACATTATTTGATTGTGTTGTATTATTAAGTAGGGGATATTTCGTGTTTCTGACCCAGAGGATGGGGCCACTAGGGCAGGGGTTCTCAAAGCGGGGTCCGGGGACTCCTGGTGGTCCGCTATGCTTAGCCACTGGGTCCGTGAAATAATCTGTTATACATTGTTTGATTGTGTTGTATTATTAGGAAGGGGATATTTTGTGTTTCCAAAGCAAGGAATGGGGGCCAGTAGTGCAGGGGTTCACAAAATGGGGTCCGGGGACTTCTGGTGGTCCGCTATGCTTAGCCACTGGGTCCGTGAAATAATCTGTTATACATTATTTGATTGTGTTGTATTATTAAGGAGGAGATGTTTCATGTTTCTGGACCAGAGGATGGGGTCCACTAGGGCAGGGGTTCACAAAATGGGATCCGGGGACTCCTGGTGGTCTGCAATTCTTAGCCACGGGGTCCGTGAAATAATTTGTTATACATCATTTGATTGTGTTGTATTATTAAGAAGGGGATATTTAGTGTTTCTGACCCAGGGGATGGGGCCACTAGGGCAGGGGTTCTCCAAGTGGGGTCCGGGGACTCCTGGTGGTCCTCAATGCTTAGCCAGATGGTCTGTAAAATAATTGTTATACATTATTTGATTGTGTTGTATTATTAAGAATGGGATATTTTGTGTTTCTGAACCGGGGGATGGGGTCCACAAGGGCAGGGGTTCACAAAATGGGGTCCGGGGACTCCTGGTGGTCCGCAATGTTTAGCCACGGGGTCCGTGAAATAATTTGTTATACATTATTTAATTGTGTTGTATTATTAGGAAGGGGATACTTAGTGTTTCTGAACCAGGGGATGGGGTTCACTAGGGCAGGGGTTCTCCAAGTGGGGTCCGGGGACTCCTGGTGGTCCTCAATGCTTAGCCAGATGGTCTGTAAAATAATTGTTATACATTATTTGATTGTGTTGTATTATTAAGAATGGGATATTTTGTGTTTCTGAACCGGGGGATGGGGTCCACAAGGGCAGGGGTTCACAAAATGGGGTCCGGGGACTCCTGGTGGTCCGCAATGCTTAGCCACGGGGTCCGTGAAATAATTTGTTATACATTATTTAATTGTGTTGTATTATTAAGAAGGGGATACTTAGTGTTTCTGAACCAGGGGATGGGGTCCACTAGGGCAGGGGTTCTCAAAGTGGGGTCCGGGGACTCCTGGTGGTCCTCAACCTAAGAACCATGTCAGCCTTACTACTGTTGATTTGATGGAAGCTTTTATGATAAATTAAAAGTATAGCTGTTGAGTCCAAATGTAATTAGAACAAAACAACCCTCTTTAAAAACACATAAGTGGAATTAACATGATTCAGGAGATTGTGTGTTTTTGTTTATCACTATAAAAGAAGTGTAAAATTATGCTTTAAGGTACAGGAAGAATGCTTAAAATTGTTAAGGGGGTCCTTCAAAATTTTGCTCCTCTGTAAGGGGTCCCTGGATATAAAATGAGAAACTTCAAAGGAGGCCCCAAGTTGACTTAAATTTGTTTTAAATAATCAACATGTATTATAGTATTTCCTGTAGTACTACATCACTATTTACTAAAGTAAGGTTAGAAACGCTATTTTATTTAGGATTTTTACTACTGTTTTACTAGCACTTGAGTGTTTTTTATATGCGGAGACAAAGCAAGCAATAAAACTAAGCTAAAACAACTAAAAATCAAGTTAAAAACCAGTATGTGGTATATTGGAGTATATTGAAGCAACATGAGACTCACTTGACAGAATAAAAATATTAGGTCTCGCATTCATGATTCAGCTATCGACAACCGACAGTTGTACAGATGATAAACAGAAAATGTGCGTTTGTTGTAGCATAAAGTATGTGTACTTCTGCATATAAGCGATAAGGGGTATAAAACGTCTAATTTGTACATTTTAATGCGTGCTCTCCGTGTCAGTATATCTCTCAAGTCTCTGGCTCCAGCGTGCTTGGCAGCATGCTTTATTGATCGCTCTGTGTGCTGTATATGATCGATGCCCAGGAGCCGTTGAAATATTTTGGCAATTGGCTGCAATTATACCAGTACATTAATCACATGTGTGAGCAGATACAAGCTGGTAATGACTGAGATATGAACTCTAGCTTGTCAACAACAGCAGAAGGATTTACATTAGCGAACGACCCGGAGCACGCAAGCGTTTCCTGGCCCTCGATGGCTTTTTAATGCAAAACAAAGAGCGGGTTAGGAAAGCTTGCAAGATATTTGAGCAAACACTTGATTTGGATTCATTCAAGTTAAAATAAATGTTTTAAGGGGTTAAGAGGTTAATCCAGGACTAGACCTTATTTATATAAGGTCATTTAAGAAGTTTTTACAAACTTACCCTACAAAAATTACTACAGGCAGTGCCATGGTTGGATAGTGCAGATTAAGGGATGGTATTATGATAAGATCCCCTTCTGACATCACAATTATAGCACTTAAATATGTGAAAAAGTCATATTTTCATGATACCCTTTAAAATTTGAGTTCATTTACTGTTAAACAAACTAAGTGAAGAATAGAAAATGTCAGGGGAAAAGAGAAAACATGCAGATGTTTGTTTTTAAACCGATTTAGGCTCATAAAACCAATTAGATGCATTATTAGATGCTAATTGCGCGTGAAGGTGGCCTTGTTGAGAGGATCAATATCGTAGAGGGAACAAAATACAAAAAGAGATCAGAGGAGAAAAGACCAAGATTTAGCACAGTTTGACTTCCATATAGGCCATAACTCTTTGGTCACACACGAAATGGATAAATCAATCGCTCACGAGCGCTGAATGGCGCTTGGATTGAATTAGCCACACGCACACGGAGATTCACGCTTTCACGAGACCAAATAAATCCACCTGATGTGGAAATGTGGAATATAAAAGAGGCGACCGCTTGGAGAAGGATGGCGTATTGATCTGGTGCTTCAAGAAATAAAAACACAGACACAGATCTCATTATGTTTATATGACCCTGGCAAAAACCACATGATTGGCTTCAATGCTAAACATGGATTTATGTTTTGGGCTCATGAGAACAGTCAAGAACATGTCCAGGTCATATCTCACCTCCAAATTATGAGAAATAAGTAAGATAATGTGGGATCAAGTAGTGCATCCAAACTCAAATGTCTGCATGTATTATTTTTTATATTTTTAAGTGCATCATTTCTTATGGCCGTCTTTTCTTAACTCTTCCTTTGATTTTTGTTTCAACTCCTGGACTTGTTTTGAGATTTACTGTAGCCTGTAAGATTTGTGTGTGTAAGAGAGAGAAATATTTAAAGCTGTCGCTTGCAGACCCACATACTGCTGACTAATGTAGTGTTAAAAACAGATACTGCTGACACAAGGGTCGCTGCGTACCTGATGCTGTTTCTCTCTGGATTGCACCTGGTTGCGTCATTCGCTGATAGTCTTAAAATGTCGCCCATTGACCACACGCTTACCACGAGTCTAGACGGCAATTATATTTGCTCTGCCCTACTTCTTTCCCACCGTTACGAGCCGGTGCTCCGGAGCGATCCTCACGCTTGATCAGTTTGCTTCAAAAACACATTCTGTTGTGGAAAGGAGTAAATCTGAGGTGATGCACTTCATGTGTGGCTTTAAATAGATACAGTTTGGTTTGGAAAGAATTTTTCAAAACAATTATGCTGAACGAACTCAACCTTATTGTGTTTTCGAAAACTAAATGATGCTATTTTATGAACCCAGCAAGCAATTTTGTGATTAAAAAACATCAAATAGGCGTCCAAATAACAGCCCAGATAAAAAACAAAAAAACTGAATGCATGCTGTTATTTTATGAACTCAGCAAGAAATTTTGTGATAAAAAACATTCCAGACGTCTAGAATAAAACAAGGCCAAAAGTGGGTTGTCAACTCAGCAAGCAATTTTGTGATTAAAAAACATCTAATATGCATCCAAACACAACCCAGACTTCTAGGATAAAACAAGACAAAATGTGGGTTGTCAGAGAAAATTATAGATGTCTTAAATAAAAAATAAAATACAATAAAATAAAATAAAATATAAATGAAAAATAATAAAAAAACAAAATTCTAAAATAAAATAAAAATAAATATAAGAAACTTAAATAAAAAATAATAAATAAAATGAAAAAAGAAAAGAAAAAGGCTGTGGTATTTTATGAACTTAGCAAGCAATTTTGTAATTAAAAAACATCTAAAAGTCGTCCAAACACAGCCCAGACATCTAGGATTAAACAAGACAAAATGTGAGCTGTCAGAGAAAATTATAAATGTCTAAAATAAAAAATAAAATCTACTAAAAAAAGTATTATGAAAAATAATAAAAAACAAAATCCACAAAAAAATTAAAGAAAATAAAGAAAATGAAATAAAAAATGAAATAAAAAGAAAAGAAATATAAGAAAATCAAAGTAAAAAAATAAAATAAAAAGAAAACCAATAAAAAAATTAAAATTAAAATTAAAATTAAAATTAAAATACAAAACAAAACAAAACAAAACAAAACAAAACAAAACAAAACAAAACAATAAATAATAAAAAAATAAAATCCAATAATAAAATAAAATAATAGAATAAAATAAAATAAAAATAAGTTATTTTATGAACTCAGCAAGCAATTTTGTGATTAAAAACATCTAACAGGCACCCAAACACAGCCCAGACATCTAGGATAAAACAAGACAAAATGTGAGCTGTCAGAGAAAATGATAAATGTCTAAAATAAAAAATAAAATCTACTAAAAAAAGTATTATGAAAAATAATAAAAAACAAAATCCACAAAAAAATTAAAGAAAATAAAGAAAATGAAATAAAAAATGAAATAAAAAGAAAAGAAATATAAGAAAATCAAAGTAAAAAAATAAAATAAAAAGAAAACCAATAAAAAAATTAAAATTACAATTACAATTAAAAAACAAAACAAAACAAAACAAAACAAAACAAAACAAAACAAAACAAAACAAAACAAAACAAAACAATAAATAATAAAAAAATAAAATCCAATAATAAAATAAAATAATAGAATAAAATAAAATAAAAATAAGTTATTTTATGAACTCAGCAAGCAATTTTGTGATTAAAAACATCTAACAGGCACCCAAACACAGCCCAGACATCTAGGATAAAACAAGACAAAATGTGAGCTGTCAGAGAAAATGATAAATGTCTAAAATAAAAAATAAAATCTACTAAAATAAAGTATTATGAAAAATAATAAATAATAAAATCCACTAAAAAATAAAATAAAATAAAGAAAATGAAAAAAAAATGAAATTAAAAGAAAATAAATATAAGAAAATCAAAGAAAAAAAGAAAAG
Source organism: Paramisgurnus dabryanus (assembly GCF_030506205.2). Lineage (NCBI taxonomy): Eukaryota > Metazoa > Chordata > Actinopteri > Cypriniformes > Cobitidae > Paramisgurnus > Paramisgurnus dabryanus. Next base: position 3,926,502 of record NC_133343.1, read on the forward strand.
AAAAAGAAAACCAATAAAAAATTAAAATAAAGTAAAGTAAAGTAAAGTAAAGTAAAGTAAAGTAAAGTAAAGTAAAGTAAAGTAAAGTAAAGTAACAAAACAAAACAAAACAAAACAAAACAAAACAAAACAAAAAAATCCAATAATAAAATAAAATAAAATATAAGTTATTTTATGAACTCAGCAAGCAATTTTGTGATTAAAAAACATCTAACAGGCACCCAAACACACCCAGACGTCTAGGATAAAACAAGGCAAAATGTGGTCTGTCAGAAAAAATGATAGATGTCTAAAATAAAAAAAATAAATCCAATAAAATAAAATATTATGAAAAATTATAAAAAATAAAATACAATAAAAAATAAAATAAAGAAAATTAAACAAAAATTAAATAAAAAATAAAAGAAATAAAATAAAATCAAAGAAAAAAGAAAAGAAAAGAAAAAGAAAACCAATTAAATAAAAAAAAAAATAATAATAATAAATAAATAAACAACACACCTTTTAATCACTGTTGACTTTGCTTACACTTTGCTTTGACGTGAGTTACTCATAGCCAAACTATATTAGTTGAACCTATGCCGGCTATTGCTTGCTGGAAAGAATTTATATTCAGTACTTTCTGGGTGATGGTTAGCTGTGACCACACATGTGAAGCTAAAAAATCTTTAATCTGAATTGAATCTCTTTTGGCAGGTAAATAAATGAGCAAGTTGCACTTCAGAGTGTTACTGGGAGGAGGTGTGAAACCAGTAAGTCATGAAACTAAAGGATGTATAGCACCGAGGATGAAGGCTCTGATACGTTCTTTACTCATTTCAACAGCTGAGAAAAAAACGAGGAGGCGAGAGTGTGAGAACTTAAAGCAAAAAACAAAACTACACCTTGCATGTTGATGCCTCCGAGATATGTTATTTAAAACCTTGGCAGTGAATATCTTGACGCTTTTGTTTTCAAGAATCTGGGCCAGGGGCTTATTTCCCTACAATATCCATGGCTAGAAACATATTAATGTGTAATTCATAATAATAAGATCTCCTGTGCAGATGTTGCGGGGTTATGATGACAGGAGGTTAAACGCTCGCGGATAATCTCCCGCGCTTAAATCCGAGTGAATTAGGCATTCTTTTCCCCTCAGAGGTTTTCTCATATTCCTCCGCCGATTCCCATATTGTTTAATCACGATTATACGCCCCAGATCAAGCAGTCGTTTAGCCGCTTATTATTTAGATAGCTTGATCTGAGTGCATTTATTATATTGCTTTCGTGACTTCTGTAGCTGCTCGAAGTCCTGTGGATAAACGTGACGCTGGTTCACATAGACAAACAAACTTGTACACTTTCCCCAACCACCCACCTGTAATTGTTCATTTATTTACATGCAGCCGATTGCATCAGCTCTCTCAAATGTGTTGCTAAAATGAAAATGCAACATAATTACAAAAGCTTATTAATATTTTGGCTTACCCCACATTGTTACAACTGCTGAAACATGGAATTAGCGTGGGTGCGCTAGCTTTTCCGACTTCGCTTTTCTCTCCCACCCACTTTTCCGAAGGCTGTCTGATGAGTCGGCAGCCTCTGACTGATTAAAAGTGACAAAACACAGTGGGTTTCAAGTGACTGTTGCGTCCGTCATTGACACCGCCGCCCTATTTGTTGCTCCCCTGCAATCCTCTCAAACAACACTTCTGTCTACTCGTCGCCCGCCGGGCGTTCATCTGCCCAAGACTCTGGGTCTCAGCTACCTTTGCTTTGTGCGTGAAACATTGCTTTTGAGAAAGAAGGTGAACTCTTTTGGCTTTTGATGACCATTTACCATTTTGATTTAATTGCTGAAGTGACCTTGAGGATGCAATTCAATTGCAATCAGTTCAAAAGCTTTTTCATTTTCTTAGTAGGACTTCTCAAAGGTGTTTACATTACAAGTACCAAAGCATTGACTGATCCGTAAACAAGATCGTCTGGCTTCATACAGTACAGCCACCACTAGAGATTTTAGAGAATGTGTATCAAGTTAATACGGACTGCCGTAATACCGAATGACATTTATTAAACCGAACGCATTTATGTCACAATTGTTTACGGATGCTCACCGATTTATATTCCCCATAGGATTCCTTACAATAGCTCATGCTGATAATACTGTACTCAATGCATTCACTATACATTCATTGAAATGAAAATGGGCCAGGCCTTAAAATCAATATGGATGAAATCATCTCTCTGTCTCTCTTAGGTCATTAGAAGATTGGAAATGTAGGGGTGAGCGGGGAACAAACTAATTGTAACACGGCAACTTTAAGTATTTATACAGGGCAGAGGAATCTGTGCTTTTAGTCTTTTTCTCTTACTGTCAGAAAATCTCCTGTGAATTTGTGAAATTGTGTTTTCATTAAGATATTGAACAAAGAGTGCTTTGGAGGCATGGAAGTAATTTTCCCTATATTATGATTTTTTTTCCCGATTTATAACTTGAGTGTCTAAGTCACCAAATCCAACTTTATATTATTTGAATCACTGTCTTGTTACCTAAAACATAACAGCATTTTGAAACATGTCTGCTAGTAACTGATAGCTGGGATTGGACAGCTATCAGACTGGAGATTTTTACATTGCGGGGTTAGTTGTCAAACAGTGTTACAGTACAATGAAGCCTCAGGTATACATTAATACTGAAATGAAAACAATGTAAATATTATTAATCAAAATGATAACTGTTGATACAATATCAGGGGTAATAACTCATATGTTTTTTTTTTGTCTTAATTTTGTGCAGCCCTTTCAAAAAATATATATTTATGGGTGATTCTCATAAAATCCAGACTTAGAAGGTATCCAGCATCAATTTTTTTTTTTGCACATATAAGATTAAGGTCTGAACTTTTCTGATTTTTTTTTTTATATTTCCTATATATTTAATTTTTTTTAGATTATCATTATCAAAAATTATCATTACCGCAACATGATATTACATTAAATATATGCATTAACAAACTCATGTTTCGGTAATGAGGACAATAAAAGTTGTCTAGGTACTATGACAAACAAAATTTCAACTTTTTTCTGGAGAGAAAAAATAAGAACTGCTTACATGGTAGCCATCTTGAGTGTCACAGTCAATTATGTCCCTTCCAACATTTTTTTTTTAAATGTTAGTTCCTAGAGGCCTTAAACAATGATTGAAAATTGTTGCGGAGGATGAGACACATTTATATTCCTTATTATTGTCTCTACATTTACCAATGATCACCAAATACCACATGTTTCTTTACCTTTTATGTTTATAGTATAACATGCACTGCTTTTGATTTTTTAGATTTTTTTATTATAAATATTTCCATGTCAAAGAACCCAAATCCAGTCATGGACACAATGCGGTAATGAAAAGCTTCCCCTTAAATGCGAAAAACAAAATTGGTTTGTATGTCATTTGAAATCATGTGCAAAATAGTACATGAAGAGATGTTTGTAACTGTATGCTTCTTATTTTAATACTCTTACTTTGCATTTACTTTTTTTATCAAAATGTTTCATGACCCCTCATAGGTCTTATTTCTTGAGAATCACCCATGCTTTGGTGCATAATACAAGGATGGTTAGATGAAGGATCATGGATGGATGAATGTGTGAATATCGATCATTATAGACAGATATATAAACAATACCTTTAGTATATAGATTGATTTTGATTGAATTATTTGTGTTTAAACAAAATTTTCAGGTGTTACAACAAATGAACCCCACCTATGGGGTAAGTTGTCACGTTTGCACTCCTGTCACTTTTCGTGTAATTGTACGACAACGGTATGTCCCACAAACAAACTTTAAGTGTTCATTTGTAGCAGAGATGTGTGTGTTGATTGTGTAAAAAAATTATTAATCTAACTTAAATAATTTTTGAATGATAGACCCAAAGCCAAAAAGTGTTAGTTTGTGCCTCGCTCTCCCCCACTGCATATACAGTAGTGTACTTTTATGGTAATTTCATGGTGTTTTACCTTTTTGGAGCATGACAGACACTGATGTTGTACACAGAAGTACATTCTGCAGATTTTTCAATTTCTTTATGTTTTGCTAAAAAATGTGGATTTGGAAATTATGAGTTTGAGCTGCTTTTTCAAGGCCAACAGAAATAGACTTTAAGTTCACATGTTACATAAACGCTTTTTAATTTTTAAGACAAAATCAAACTTTTAAAACAAAATCAAACTTCTTGCGCAATGCATTGATATACAGCTGTCATGTGCGCTACTCATAGATGTAAGGTGTCTGGTTTTCTGCTTGTGTCTTTCGGGACACATAGATAAAAATAGTTTTTTTCTAGTTTCGTTTTTCATTTTTTTCTATACAAGAGGTTGAATGTACAAGCAAAAATTTGAAATCTTTCTGTTTCGTGGTGCTTCACTTCTCTTCTATCCAGAGTTTCCTGTTTTTAATCTATCTGCGCTTTACTGTCTTTGTAAGGGTAACAGAAGCTCTTGAGCATTTGATTAGTGAGACGGGGCGCACAAGGGTACTGATTCATATCAGAGCGTGCATGAGAGACAAAAATTTGGAGGGGGGGTTCCTCATCAAGCCCTTTTGTGTGGAGAAAAGAAGGTTTAATTACTCCATGCCCCAATTTCATTAGGCATTTCAGTCCGGATGTAAATACTGAAGTTGTGTGGGTTGTGTTGAGTGCTGTAAAGACAGAGTGAGAGAGAATGAGACGCAGAGAGCTGAATGGAGATCATGTGATGATGTTTTAAGGTTCTATATTTGGCTGCTTCTATAATTGCAGAAAAATCTGAAATGGCTCAGGGTGCTAAACAAAGACGCAATTTAATATTGGATTTCTACACTAGCTTGCATATTTGCATATACAGTAGGGTGAAAAAAATAGCAGTGCAACATCAGTAATTTGATAAACTACTGTTATTAGCAGTAATATTTTTGCATTGAAATGTATTTACTTACATTTTTTAATGTAGTATAAAAAAGACCCTTTGGTAACGATATCCACACTATGTGATCTGAGTTATTGGCTCATTTATTGCATGTTTGAAGTGACACAGATCAAATATGACCCACAAACGTGTAAGCATGAAAAACGTATAGATTCTGATATTCTCCGGTCGATTTTAGGCCTCATTCATATGTGGAATAAATCGGATATGAATTGGATACATGCATTTGCGTCCGCAATGTAAGCGGACAGAGCGGATTTTCCCATCTCAAGACTTGTGTCATTGAAAATGCGACACTGGCAAATGACGTCAACGATCACATGACTCTTCTTAGCAGTGAAATGGAGGACGAGTAATGTTGAAGTTTTATGTCGTACAGAAATAAAGCTTTATAATCTTGTATAATCATTTTGTCTGTGTCCATTGCATATCGCGACATTTTACTTTCTCTGTGATTTAAGCTGTTCGGGGTCATTACCTAGAATTGTTTTGCTAAGTGTTTAGTGTAAATGCAGATATCGGATACGAGTCGCTTTTAACTGTTCCCCACCATTTACGAGATAACTCGTCAATTAAGCGCCAAGGACGAGTATTTCCGGCAATCCGTAATACCGCTATTATCCACCAGGTGGATAATACGCAACTTAGAAAACCCGGAAATATCGTCCTAGGGCAAACAGCTGTATGTCCATGTATGTTTTGAGGATCACTCTAAATATGATTTCTATTAAAAGTCTTCACAAAAATGAAATTATCTTAAGTTTTTAACACAAAATTTGGTGTTTTTTGAATAAACCTACCAATATTTGAGTGGTGATTAAAATAGAATGAAGGTAGGATGAAACTTGTTTTATTGTTTGAAAGCTGAGGGTCTGTTCTTTTATTTGATATATTGTATGTTTATATATTTTAAAAAGAAAATTTTCTGCAAGGTATTGAACTTTTGTGAAAAACATAAAAATGCTGGAGCTGGCTGGCAACTTTTTTTAAAAAACGCTGGCCGGGAAAGAGTTAAAAGATAATATCTGCGAAAAAATCAAATACAGGCAACAAATTGGAATTGGGCATCAAGATTTTCAGTGTAAACCCAGCCTTATTGAAAGTGGTGTGATCAAAATAATAGCAGTGTGAAGTTTAATTAGAAAATGAGTTCATTCTGTGAAAAAGCAGCTCCTTTGTGTCCTTTATTAAAAAGAGGGAAAGCAAATGTTTCGCCCATTGTTATAAAATATAACTGCTGCTGAATTAAATGAAGTAAAATAGGCCAAACATTGCTCGGAGAAACAACGAATTTCATTAAAAAGATTTGAGAGGTGAAATGCAGCAATGCTCAGCTAAAATGATCTCATGGCAACAAAAACCCGAAACACGTGGTAGAAAACAAGCAACTATGTTAAAACAGATGGAAGAATAGTCAAAATGCCAAAGATTCAGCCTTTCATCACCTCTAGAAAGATCAAACATGATCTAAAATGATCTGTAAGTACTGTGACGTCTGATTGAAGCTAAGCTGTTTGCAGGAAGCTGCCGTAAAACACCATTGTTGAAAAAAGGCACATGCAGAATCACATCAACACATCAACTGGCCCAAAGAAAAATGATGTAACATTTTGTGGCCTAATGGGAAAAAAAAATCGGGTCTAGTGGTTATCGACAGGACTTCAGGCAATCCCCAGGTAATGACTTCAAGCCACAGTAAAAATCACGGTATGTTTTCATATTACCATGTTGGGCATTTTTATCATATACACGGGAACATGGATCAGTTTGCAGAAGATGACATGTCCCAAAAATGGGGGTTTCAAGAAGACAACAAACCCAAACACACAAGCAAGAGGGCAAAATCTTGGTTCCAGACACAAAGGATTGATGTTAAAGAGTGGCTGGCTCAATCCCCTGATCTTTACCTAAACTTGTGAGGTGACATTACAAATCCAGTTTCTTAAAGGAACACGCTCACATTTGGGGAATTTAGCTTATTCAACGTATCCCCCAGAGTTAGATAAGTCCATACATACCTTTCTTATCTTCGTACATGCTGTAACTCTGTCTGACGCAAGCTCCGCTAGCTTAGCTTAGCACAAAGACTGGAAGTAAATGGCTCCAGCTAGCAAACTGCTCACAATAAGGGCCAAAATAACGCAAACATTTTCCTATTTATGTTTTGTGATTTGTATAGTCAGAGCGTGTACAAATAACAAGGTCATATGAGACACAGCCATCTGTTAACCGTAAACATACTGGGAACTATATTATCAGAAGGCGAAGAACTGCTACATGGGCGGAGTGATTTGCACAACTCTGACCGAACTCTCTGCTCCTCACCAGGAACTTTTCGGGTGCTGCGAGCAAATCACTCCGCCCAAGTAGCAGTGCTTCGCCTTCTGAGAATTCGCATTATTTTGTCACTTATTGGGAGCAGTTTGCTAGCTGGAGCCATTCACTTCCAGTCTTTGTGCTAAGCTAAGCTAGCGGGGGCTGCTTCAGACAGCGTTACAACACGCACAGAGATAAGAAAGGTATGTATGGACTTGTCTAACTCAGGGGGATACGGTGAATAAGCTAAATTCCCAAAATGTTGGCGTGTTCCTTTAAGCAAAACCTCAAAGTTGACAGGAACTGTGGATCCTGGACTGATTCTAGGTGCCAGAAGTTGTTTGACCAGATTTGACACAGATGTGCAGCAGTTATCAACAACAATGGTTATGAAATTTTGAAAGTTTTCTCTCTGGCTTGATACGAACGATAGTATGTACCAAGTTTGGTGACTGTAGGTAAACCTAACAAGCACCAATTTAGTCAAAAGGCGGCGCTACTGAATTTCACCCCATACATCACTTTTGGCCACTACTGTAAATATTTAATGTGATGTATAATCAAGGTAAAAATACAGCAAAATCACAGTGCTTAGCTTTGAATATCGGATAGATTTTATGATGGTGTAATCACGGCATCTACAGTGTCAGCAAGACTTGGTAACTGCCAAATGCATCCTTCTTTATCATCTTATAAATCTATAAAGAGATGTTAAATTCTCTACGTTGTTGTTTAAGGTCTTTTGCTCTGGGCTGTAAAGTCACGATGGCAGAGTCACAGTGGAGAGTTGAGGGTAAATTGGCTTTTGTGGGCCAATAATGTGATGGGGACCCCGGGGACCATCGGCAGATCCTTCAAATTGATAATCACCGTTCCTCATTACGCCAACTTCCTGCGTTTTCCTCGCTACTTCGTTTTCTAATTACTTGATTATATATCTAAGATGATTCATTAATGATCTGAGCTTCGTTTTGCAAATAGTTTACACCAGCCATTAATTACCTTGGGTTTTCCCCTTTCTGATAATGAGAGTTAGATTCTCCGTCTGATTCGCTCGCTCTCTGGAGTGCTCCTCTGTTGACGGCTCGACTCATTTTGGGTGAAGATTTGATTCATTATCCGGCGATGCCTCTTGACTTTCAGCTTGCTAATGTTATTTGTGTTGGAGCTAAAGTCTTTGGGGAGAGAGGATTTCAGACAGATTTCACTGAAATTGCTTATGTTTAAACATCTAAGGACATGCATTGGAATAAATTGGCTTAATTTCTAATCGTTTGGTGCTTTCATTGCAGATAAACACAAAGTGGTTACACTGAATAGCAATTCTGTGTTCAGGATTACTTGGGCGGAGTCTCGATGACGCACTGGAGCTATTGAGCATGGCTCCGCCCCTAACACTAATCATGAGCATCCATACAGGCTGTATTTGAATGTTGATCCTGCCTGTTTTTGAATGATTTTAAATGTAAATGTGCTAATGAGCCTATAACAAAGCAGCTTAAGTAAAGCGTGCATCACTATCAACACCAAATGCAACAGAATTTTTTTTTTTTTTTGCATGCATTAAACTCTCTTTTATCATCTTGGTTTACGTTTAATTCAAGCAAACACAATGAACCATCTGCTGTTGCTATAATGTATTTGTTATGCATTATGTGTTGCGTAAAAACAATGCAGCTCTGCAAAAACGTTGATCTTGCGTCATAAATCACGGCTCTGAGATTGTGGAGCTTCACGATTTCATTGTAGTTAATAATGCCAAATCTGCTTTAAAACCCTGAGCATTTTAATGGACTTTGTTAAAGGAGCTTGAAAATTAATTAGAGCTACTGTCCCAAAGGAAATCTCACCTCTCTTCATTCGTTTTCTCTTAGAACTTCAGTCCAACGTGAAGAATGGGAGGTTTGTTCTTCAAAAAGAAATATTTGTGAGCTACAAAAAAAAACTAGCACAGAAAGCATTCAGTATATATCCGCAATTATGACAGACGTTTTTTTTTTTGGGGGGGGGGATGTAGACCTTTCTGAAATCCTGTGCTTTTACATTCACCTTCCATCTTTGGATATACAGACATGATATTTAGACACATCTCCATCTTCAGCTTCTTCAGCAAAAGTGTGTTTTGAACCCCAGGGAAGTGATCAATAATGTAGACCCGAGCCCTGAAATGCACTGTCAAATCTATCATAATTGAACTTTTTAGCTGATGGGAAATGCATTACTATCAGTTCAAATTTATTCGTGCAGGTTTCTCCGGTCCGTGAAAGCAGCTATGCGTGTGGACGTGTTTACCGTGGGGACCGTGGAAGCTGTTTACAGTCTTTAAGTGTCGTTTCGTATTCATCTCCTTTAGTTGAGGAACGTTCGCTAGAGCATCAGAAGTCAGCAAAAATATGGAGGATGATAGTTCTTTTAATTGTGTTCATTGTGATCCTCAAACCTTTGAGGAACAATTGTCGCAGTGACTTCTGATGGCGTTTTAGATATTCAGCCTCCAGCTAATATAGCTGACGTGTTTGTTTTTCTTAAGTGGGATCTTGCGAGTGTGGCAGGAGGAAGAGAAATTGGCTTGGAATGGCTCACACTTACTATAGCGTTTATTTAGCTGCTCTTACACCAAATTTCTGCTGACCTTAAAGGTAATATACAGAAACAACCATGAGTAAGGTGTTTGCGGGTTTATGAGCATTGTTACATTAACCCAATGGTGCGAGTTGGGGCGGGGCTATCCTTTTGAATGGCAGATAGGGATGTGTTTGGAAAACACTGTTTAAATATGTTTTTCTTTTTAATTTAATGGTGTAGATGGTGTGGGAATGAAACACATAACTATTCATAAGTACATTTAATTGTATTAACATCTCTTTCTCATTATAATTCAGGGCTTTTCAAACTTTTTTGCTCTACCGAGCACCCTTGATCTAAACTAGTTACTTCAAGTACCCCCTAAAATTTTAAAGGGGTCATATTATAAGATTTTTTTTTAAAGATGTGAAATAAGCCTTTTGTGTCCCCAGATTCGTTTGTAACGTTTGAGCTCAAAATACCCCACATATAATTTATTAAAGCATGTTAAAGTTGTCACTTTGTATATGTTTTTGGGTGTGTCCTTTAAAATGCAAATGAGCTGATGAAATGCAAACACTTGTTGAGGGAATGATGATGGTTTGTTGAAATTGAAACTCAATTGTGCTGTCATTATTTTTTTTCCTCTTTTTCTCTCTCCACTAAATGGCAGTGCCGTGGTTGGATAGTGCAGATTAAGGGGCGTTATTATTGTAATTACACGTGCTACCTATGTCACAAAACAGACGAAATCTGAACGACCAAATTTTTCATGTTTGCAGAGAATGATTTACCAAAACTACGTTACTGGGTTGATCTTTTTCAATTTTTTTAGGTTGATAGAAGCACTGGAGACCCAATTGTAGAACTTAAACATGGAAAACATCAGATTTTTATGCTATGATGCCTTTAAGTACATTTTTCAATAATTTAATAGCATATTTGCATGTTTAACTTTAAAAAATATTTTTATCCATTTTAAAGTAGCATTTTAAATGGTTATTGTTCATTTCTACCTGTTTTTGGACAATCATCTGGTAATCGTATTTTGTAAGAGTTCTTAGTTTTATGAGATATTATACAGTCCTTCCAGAAAAAAGTTTTTTTGTGATTGTTGCAGGCAAAAATCCTTAATCTTGCTGCCTGTTTTATGAAAAAAAGTTATGGAATATGCGGGATATTTATGCAATTTTATGCCATGAAATTGCGGGAACTTGCAAAAATTGCGGGAACTTGCAAAAACTATTTGCAGCTTTTCAATTATGTTAACATCACATAATCACGTCACTTCCCAATGTTCCCATGGCAACAGGGAACATGGCTGCGCTTGTGTGAGGTAAATGCAACATTTTTCAACTTTCTGCTAAGATATGTGTAATTTTTGCTACGAAAATGCGGGGATTGTGAAATCATGCAAGCCTGCGGAAATCTGCTATTTATGCTTGCGAAAGTGCATAAAAATGCATCCCACCCATAAATATGCTGACTTTGGCTGATTATGCGTTGAATCATGTGATCGCATAATCGCGTTTTTCTGGAGGGACTTATTATAGTGTTGTGTAATGGTCACATGACATTCCGATTAAACAAACAAAATATATATTTTGTTAATAAGCTTTTTTATTTCGTATTTTAAATTATTTATTTACATTTTATGATATATTTGTAATTTATTATTTTTCATTAACTCGCAAACCCCCTGCAAATCCCCTGCGAGCCACCAGGGGTTTGCGAACCCCAGTTTGGAAAACCCTGGTATATTTGAACCGCATGTGTACTACCAATGTGATCTCATGGCAATTCGTACATATTTTACGAGGTGGCTAATTTGTATTAGTTAGTACGACCACATTTGTAATTTTTTGTACAATTTGCCTTGACCCCTATGACATTGGGGTTATGGGTGGGGTTTCATTTTTGGGTTTTATGATAATCGTATATTTTCTGACAATTAGCTTTGTAAGAATTAGCAAACTTGTAAAATATGTCTGAATTCTTGTGAGATAGGGCTGTTACTACAGTATGGCTATGGTTGCATTGCAGTTTAATATACAGTATGTTGTGTAAAGAATAGCTTTTACATTTCATACATTAGGTAGACGCTTTTATTTCAGAACGACTTGTGCATTTAAGCTACACATTAGCGTGTTTTCCCTTAGGATTTAATGGCCTTTGTGTACTAATTGTAGTACAGGAACAATTTTTACAGCAAAGGAAGGCAAAAGCTTACAAGGCAAAGCATTGAATAGCATAAAGCATTTAGTGCCAACCAGGTAACACCCACCACTTTGGTTTATGCTTGGACAGCATTTTCTACAAGAATTTAGCTCCCTCTTATTCATTCCAGCATATCTTCACCGATTTCCCACATCTGACTAAAAATAGACCCATCTCTAATTGTTAATAAAAGTGCTTTCTTTTGCATGTTACATGTAAGGAGCCCTGAATGAAAAGGTCAATGCGAATGTTCTGCCGTGATAAATGAGGCACGTCGATATATTACCCCACACTGCTCGTATTGACATTCTTCACGGATACAACCTCACGCCTCCCACCTCTCACCCTGCCATACTGTCATTCTGAAAGGGTAGATGGACTCATAGAAGATGAATTTTCAGGCTCTCAAATATACGGGAAGTTTCTTGGAGCTGCCTCGTACGTTGTTTCGCTGTGCCTTATCTGGTCTAGCCAGCATGGAAGGAAGGCACGGAGGAAACTATTGTGTTTCTGTTTTGTTGGAGAACAGTCCTGTCTCTGCGGTCGAAAAACTTCTGCGCTATGCAGTGATGTAAAATCCTGCGAGACTGTGCGTTGAATGCAGCTAAAATCAACTCTATTACCCTGCAGCTTATGTATTTGAAAAGCTGAATGCCTAGTGATTATATACGGAATGAGGTGTGTGTATGTGTCCGTATGTGTGTGTTGCGCTGCTTCCCTTTCAAAGTCAGATGTGGGAAATTCAGAGTTGATGTCTTTGACTTCCAACCATGCAGGCATTTCATTGCCGATGCACGGAAATGTACGGAAACAAAACGGTGAGCTATGCAGCTGAATGTCAACAAAGACGTCTCCTGGCTTCTTGTAGAGGATAAATGCATTTGTTGTTCAGGTGTGCGATTGTCAACAGAGAATCATTTACACACCTGCCACTACGTTTGATGAACAGGCTATAGTATCATTTTATGTAGGAATTTTGACTCATGAAAGTGGCTTTTAAATGGCGTTCTTTTGCATACTTCCAAGAAGAAAGAGCTTGACAGCATTAATGCATATGTGAGTGTCTGCATGATGTCTATCACCTCACTGTCGCTCAGTCCTCAATCTGCCATTCATCCGCTTCTTGACTCCACAAGAGCTTTTCCACAGTATCCTCGAGCGTCGGTCCTAATGACAGTCAAATGGAGAGAGATTTGTAAGGCCGACTGAGGACGAGACCGGGTCAAATGTCCCGTCAAATATGTCTTGATGTATTTGAGAAAATATTCATTTTAAAGAAGGAAATTAGATGTACTTATTAGTGAACATGGGGTAAAGGGGGTCGCACACCGGACGAGAAGCACAGAACTACGCCATGAATTTAAAAACAGAACACATTATTTTCTATGAATGTACGTACACCGGCAGCTGTCCGCTGGGACTTTGGACACTGCTCAAATCCTTGTTGTGCCACTCACATAGTTTAACATTAAATAACATCATATTTGTCACAAATCGTTAGCGATTAACATTGGCTGCTTACGTATATTTTGCATTTAGAAGTAGATGCTATCTGACTAAGCTCGCGCTATTTAATGTGCACTTCCGGTGTATGATACCTCAGAGATGTCCTAGATGTGACGCATAGACAACGCTGTGCTTCTTGTTCAGTGTGCGACCCCCCTTTAATCATTTGAATTTAAAGTCCAAATTGTGATGTATTACTGGGTGAAACGGAATATCACATGAGGAAAATAGCGGGCATAGCTAGTGTTTACCACTGTGAATTGACTAAATATATAATAGTAGGCATTTCGTTCGGAAATGTAACTCACGGCAAACAGACAATTGGAGGGGGTGGGATTAGCGGATGCTCCGCCCAAGCCGCCAAGCTGACGTCATCAGAGAAGAATCACCACAGGAGGGCAGAAGTATTTTTTTTATTTTGATTAAAGTTTATTTGGGCACATGAATTTTTAAGAAAATAATGATTAATTATTTATAATGAACGCTTTAACATTCAATTAAAAAATAAGAATTGTAAGTTTTGATTTCATGGGGACTTTAAACATTGAATTTGTGGCATGATAATATAACATAAACATCAGTAGGTGGGTCAGTGACAAAAACATTTTGGCAAGATGAGAAATTCATTTTTTTTTTACTTGTTTTAAAAGCCTGCATCAGGTTTATTTCAGTGCACAGTGTATTTATGTTAATTTTATGCAATAAAACAAATACATTTGCACGATTTTTATGTTATCTGAATGGACCTGAAAATGTCAAATGGTGTAACCGCCATTTGCGGCAAAAAAATGAGAAATATTAAATATTGTATCCATCTTGATTGCATGTAAGCATAATAAAAAACACATTTTATTAGATATTTATTTCTAAATTTAAATATGTATGTTTTTTTTTTAATATTTGTCCTGACATGTGCTGAAAACAGCTCTGTATTCTTAATAATCTTTGACAAATGATGTAAAAAAAAAATTATGTAAAAATTCATATTACACTAAACTACATGATTATACTTTATTCCAATTTTTTATGAAAATATTTATATTTTAATTTCAAAGAAATACTAGTTACACCAATTGACACAGACTGGTTACACCACATTGACAATTTTGAAATTATCCTCTAAATATTCTTTCAAAATGAAATAAAACCAGAAATTTCAGACTTGGTCCTTAAAAAAGAGAATTTATGCAGGAAATATGCAAATTTATTTTGAAATTTTAATGCCTCTTGTGTTGTCCAAAGAGGCAGAGTTTACAACAAACTGGAAAACTAGTCCCTTGTTTTTTTGTTAAATTATATGAATAAAGCTGTTACCTGTAAATTTAAATCATGGTTTTTTAAGTACTCGGTATCGGCAAGTACTGAAATGCAAGTACTCGTATTCCAAAAAAGTGGTATCGGTGCATCCCTAGTTTTTATGTTACTGCATAAATCAAGTTATATTAAATAAAGTTTGAGTGTTTGAGTTTAACTAGTCCGGTACCTTTTCAACTAAGGGTAGTTTTAATTATTTTACATGAAAATACAGGACAGAGTGAAAGAACCGGTATCAGCGCAGGATTGGGCAACCAATACCAGCAGTACTTTTGATAAAAGTACTGCATAATCATACTGACATGAATATAAGTGAGATACTTTACTGCGATTCAAAGTGACTGGCGCTGATATCCGAACACGTTACTCATTCGCCATCGCCTCATTTTTCAGCCTGCTCAGTTTTATCTTCAGATGAATAAAATAAACGTTGTTTTCCTGCCATGCTGAAATGGAGCCATTACTCTAAATAAACATGATATAACAATGCAAATGATGATAACGTTTTTCTCTCCTATTCTCTCTCTCTCTCCCACACTCTCAGTTTAATGTTTTACTTACTCCTAAAATGGTTTGATGCACTTGTACTGTGTGTGTTTGTGCGTCTCCGAATGGAAGAATAGGTGTTGTTGTATGTGTAAAAGGCACTTTTGCTCCCTCGCTAGCACATACATTTATCGATCGCCCTAAAATCAGGTTTGCAAGTTAACATTGGAGTAAATGCAAGTTGACTGCAAGTATATTAACAGAGTGTTCAATTCTAATGGGCTCTGTGCAACCTTTTCCCACCAGTTTATTGCCTCTG